>NC_143013.1:56562227-56862227 GCF_055824585.1 Amblyomma mixtum | reverse complement strand
GACAGTCTATGGACTGTCTATAGAAATTTTTATAAGGGACGAGCAGGGAAGGAGGCGAGCTCACCAAGGTGTCTGATGCAGCCATCCGGCCTCCGGCAGGAAGATGACGGCCTATGGCGAGAAATGCTGGCCACCACGGTGTGCGCCGCAGGACGGTTCCAAAGAGATTGTACCTGAGGGCACCCCCCTTTCAATCATACTTCCGAAATGGCACCACCCACAGGCTTTCTTACTTTTAAGCAAACCGCGATGCTTATGCATTTCGAGGAGCTACCATTCCTCCAGCTTCGCGAAAAACAGGCGTAGAGAGGTTATAATGGAGCATATCAAAATAGAGAGGGAGATACTTTAATGAATAAAGTATCGCGTATAGGTCACTTCACGTATAGGTAACTTAACGTTATACATTGCGTTTTACACTAGTACACGAATGCACCAGTTTCATTATAATCTCTGCGCATTTAACACACTGCGATCACAGCGACACAGCAAAAATGCAGTGAAATTCTTTTGAACAAACGGCTGCGCTCGCAGGCCGCGAGCAACAATACCGCCATACTGTCTTTAAGATAATGTAGGGAACTAGCGTGTTGCGGAACTTGCATAGAAGCTCACACGTTCAAAATATGGCGGATTAGGGTGCTGAGCCAATTGCCCCTTCGAAGAGTGTGCACAACTGAATTATGACGTCATAATGAAAAACGAAACGTGATATCATTGTCACGTAATTGTTGGCGGGAGAAGTAAATCACCGAATGTCTTAGGGTTCATCGCGGTACACAAGACAAAGAACAAAAAAGATGGCATGAAGAGCGCGAACTGCTGATACTATTTTTAGTATTGCGTGCTCATTGTGTCATTTTCTTTCGTCTTTGCCTCGGGTGTTGCGAGTAAGTTCAAGGTGTTAACGTACCAGCAGGCCCAACTATTTTTATTTAAGTCCGAGACATATACAGGGTCTGTCCTGAAAGTAATGAGACAAGTCGCGGCGTGACGCGCGCATGCACTATATTGGGAAAGCGCTTGGGAAAGGGACGAGCTTAGTTGGCTGCGAGCAGGCGAAGCGAGTGGACGTCTTCGAGCGTGTACCCATGTTTCGTCGCTGCGTCGAGAAAACCATGGAGCGAACGTTGGAACAACGCTACGCTGTGAAGCTTTGCAATAAACTTATTAAGTCACTTTCCGAGCCATTCGACGAGATCAAGACAGCATGTGGGGACGATGCGATGTCCAGGTTGTGTGTTCCAATCGCACTAAGCATTTACAAACGGCCGTCAAGACGTTCACGACGGGCAACGGTCCAGGCACCCGTCGATGACAGTTACGGACGGTAAGGTTGACTGTGGGGTGCTGAACGTCTTGACGGCTTTGTGCCATTGGAATCCTTGCGATCTGAACATTGCATCATTACCACATGCTGTCAAAAGTCTCGGTAGGTAATTTGCTCAGTTTATTGCAAAGCTTCACCGCGTAGCTGTACTCCAACGTTCGTTCCATGGTTTCCTCTACGCTTCGACGAAACATGGGTACACGTTCGAACACGTGCACTCGCTTGACCTGCTCGAAGCCAACTGAGCTCTTTGCATTGTGAAGCTGACGGTTCCCCCTCGTTCTCCCAAAAGCGGTTTCCCGATCTAGCGCATGCACGCGCCACGCCGCGACTTGTCTCATTACTTATAGCTCCTGGTTTGAAAGCCGTTCTTGAGCACCCGAGCTGACAGAAAAAGAGAGAACAGTGAATTTTAACGGAAGTCAGTCTATTGGTTCAACTCCAGAACACACACAAGTCGGAATAGAGACAGAAAAAGTGGTTGTCGAAATAACCCACGAGATCAGTTTAAATTTTGCACCAGCAGAGCACGAGCTAGTTGCCTCTTTTGCATATATGGCATAAGAGTGCTGCAAACGGCGCTGCACTTTCCTGCTGAAATAAAGGCGGCTTTTGGAACAAACGGAGGACAGATATTTTTTGGCTGGTGTAGGCACTGAGTGTCAACGGCGGATCCTAACGTTTCAACGGGACGCCGGCTGCATTTTCAGTGAAGCTGAAATGCACAAACGCCCGCGTGCTGTGCGATCCCCATCCGTGGTAAAGAACCCAAGGTGGTCTAAATTAGCCGGGAGCTCCCCAAAATATCAACCATTATAAGGCTAAGTCACGTAAACAATATAATGTTAGGCAGCAATATGACTAGTTGAACATGGTTTAGTTGTTGGTTCACAGTGTGTGGTGTATTCTTCGGTTCAAAAACTTGCAGCCGCCGGATGGGAATGTTAACAAGTGTAATAGTGATGGCGAAGCAGGACAAATACCCTGAGGCAAATACATAAACAAAGGACGCAACACAGCAGCTGCTGTTGGTGTGCCATTGCCTATTCCGCGGTAATACTAGGTTGGATTGTCTCGTCCACCAGTTCGTGTCGCAAATTTAGCTACTGGAAAGTGTTGGTAGCATAAAGTGGCCTGTTGAACGGGATTGTTTGCCTCTAGATATCAACACATATTACATGAGGATAGGTAAGCAGCTCAATACATAACAGACGTGGCGTAGTGTCATGCCCACATTTGGGAGTAAGAGAAAAGGGTACATTTAGCAGAACTTAACAAACGTTTTTCATGCGAAACCATGGGAAGACAGAGGCAACATAAATACAATCGGGGACAAAAGTGGTATACTCCACGCGGCGGGAGCCGGAGCAACTGAAAACTGCGTTGCAACGCCATCTACAGGCGGCACCTGAGTCGACACAGCCAGTGCGCGACCTTGATTATCAGCAGGCATGTCACTTGCCTCGTTTCAATGTTTCGTGCTTTAGCTCGCCTAAATGCCGCAGTTTTCCATTGCGCCGGCTACCGCCGCGTGGAGTATACCACTTTTGTCCCCGATAGTACATACATGACCCATGATCTATCTCGCGCCGACGTGGCATATGAAGCAGCCTGAGACTTATTTAGGACTACATGCCTCGCTGATGATAATATATTTAAATTTGTTGCTTTTAGCGAGTAATAGCACTTTTGAAGTCGTTGTGAGAAAAGTATCATCGCATTCAGAATTTTTTTGTTTATGGTTTTGGGTAGTGTTTGCTGTGTTTGAGAACGAGACAACGGTGCAGCTTTCGCGTGACGCATTACCATTGTGCCTCTTCGCCTGGCCATAGCAGGTGTTATTCTATGGCTGTATCTGCAGAACAAAGTTCAATTCTTCAGACAATAACGATATCGTCGTTTCTTTTTACTAGAAAACTCGCTTACTGTATTGACGTCATTTTTTGCACCATGCCGTTCCAAGAAGCCTTGACGTCGTCAAAAGTAAAAAAAAAAACTTCTTCCTGCTTTTCATTGACATTCGAAACCATGGCGGCTCATTCGCTATGCGTAGTTGTTGAAGGCACCCATAGTCAATCTAGGAGGTTTAAGTTCGCCGAGAATATTCGCGGAGAAATAAGGCAGATATTACCGTGAGTTAAACTCTTTCTCAGTACAGAGTGGCTGTTACCTTAGGTGAATGCAATGGAAGGAAAGTTACCTATTCTTTTGCCGGAATTCAGCGCGAAGTTCACAGCTTACGAGAACCACACATTGTTCATAAATAGCGTTTCTTGATGATATTGTTTACTGTTTTCGTACCTTGAAGTACCAAGTTTTTACTAGAGGAAATAAAAATCAAAACAAGTGACGGGACAAAAAGGCCAAAAGCATCGAAGCTCCGTGGCAGGCTCAGTAGAGATTAAGAATTAATGGTATACTGAAGCGATATTTTCCACATAAAATTTTTGATGAAAACGGACACTGAAGTGCTAAAACTTGTGAATAATACAAAATTTGTGGATTAAAGCCAAGAAGACTTTTCTTTACTATATTTTCATTACACTGCCGCAACTGGCGGCTGTCTCTGACGTCAACAACCCCTTTGCTGCTCCCGCAAGACTGGAATTTCTCACACACGTGTCCGAGAGGGCAAAGTAATCTGTGCACACTTGTAGTATACTGCTCGCTCTTTCTTAGATTACTTCAGCAATGTCGCTTTCTGAACGGCGATACAGAATGAGAAGGTACCACTACGTCCAAGAATGCCACAATAGCAGTGTTGCTCGAAGTACGCAATCCCATGCGTTTCTGAGAGATGGCAAATTTCGAGAATGGTGAAATCTTCCTTCTAGGCAATCACGGCTGAGCTGGACGCCTGTTCCTGGCGTTTTTTTTTTTTGCAGGTTTTTCGTGCCCTTAAAATACAACTACTGCCCCTTTGCTGAGAATGCTAGGCATTGCACTGAAGACTGAAGCTGTTCCAATTGCCTTCTCAAGAAACGCAAGGCAGAGAGGAACAGATGAACGTTTGGCAAGAGGACTGGAAGGGAGGGGGGACTCTCTTCCGCAAGCGACTGCGGCTTTCCTTCCTGTAGCGGGTTCGGCTCTTTTTCCTGCCTCTACAGCGGTTTCTCTTTCGAACGCTGTTCTGGCCCAGCTTGCTATTCGTACTCCTTTTTGTGTTACTGCTCACACTTCGAGCCCTTCTTCTTTTCCTGTGGCTAGCGCGTCGGCTACGAACGAATTTAACGCCAGTTCGCGTATGACGGCTCCACTTCTCGTGTTTTCCTTCTTGGCGTGCGCTCTTCTGCTTGCGTTTGCGCCTCCAGACAGTGTCCTTGCTGAACACTGGGCTCGTTCGTGTGAACTTCTTTTTCACCTTGCCGCGATGCTCGTGCAGCTCGCTTGCATCCAGCTGAGCTGTCTTCAGCTTGGTTCTCTTCCTGTCCATTCTCTTCCTGAATTTTCTCCAGGGCTTGTCCGGTTCGATTTCACCTTTAGCGCTGGTGCTCGTTTCGGTTCTCTTTCTTTTTCCATCCTTCCACATTCTTCTTCGGGTGAAGCCCGGTTCACTGTCACTTGCGTCATCCGAGTTGTTCTCTCGCGATGAAGCCACTGGTTCAGCTTTCTTTTGCTCTTCGAGGACTGCGCTTTCTTCTTCCAAGTCCTTCTTCCTTTTCTTCTTTTTGCCTACTCTTCGAGCGCAATCCTCAGAGCTCGGCTCAGGAGTCATTGGAGAATTATTCTTCTCACTTGTGAATTTCTCATTTTTCCCAATGATTGCCAGAGATGATGAACTTAACAACTGTCTCCGATACCATGAAGCATTAGTCCACCGATATCAGCTAGACCTGGGCAGGAATGCGCTAGAAGACGTCAGCCAAAAAAGAACAACTTCGCATTTAAGTAATGTTGCGTGACAGGTAATGAGAAGGCCAAAACTATAGCAATGTATACGCTTGTGAAATCGGTTTCCACCGAGAACTAGGTGTACAGTAAGTAAATTTTTGAGCTTTCAAGTGAAAGCCATATTTTTTCTTCGTAATTCCAAAGCTGCTCTTTTTTTTTATTCGTGAAGTCTGCCTTGAGGCATAAGTTGAGAAATGGGGGAGTGGAATGTAGGTTACAGAAAGTTAAAAGAAGGAGTGTAGACCAGTTTCGGCGAGGTACTCGCATAGGCTGCTGGTGAAGTGATTGTCCATAGTCCACTTCACATAGTCCCCGTCGCGGTTCCACCACAGGTCGACCTCCCTGAGGAGCTGCTGTTGTTTCGCTACTTTTGCACATATTGGTCTGGCAGGCTATTAGGCGGCGCTCACGTAGGCGATCTGCGTTCTCGCTTCCCCCGCTGTGCGTCACACATAATTTCCAGGGCGCAAGTAGCGGTAGATCTATTATATTTTGTTGTGACATGTTTCATTTTTGATAACTTAATGCGGTGATACACCTTGCAATGTCTGTAAATGCGGGAAGATATAGTGATTCATTTTGTTTTCCTTAAACATATGACGTCCTACAAGCTAATATCTGTCGCGATAAAGCCCTTGGCGATCAGTAAGTATGAAGGAACAATCGACGGGTAGATGCTCTGATTGCTGCAAAAAATGCCTGCTCTGCAGTGCGCATTCGTTAGCGAAAACAGCCAGCACAACTCTTCTCACAAGGTATTTCGAGATGAGTACATCTGTAGAGGAAGTAAACAAAATCTGGTGTAGACTAGATCGAAGAGAATCCCCTCCTGTGTAAAGAAAAAATGAAACGTTCTTGAAGATATAAGAGTGTCCGATTTCATTTTAAAAACAGAACGAGCAGCCCGGTTTCTTCTTCTAACGCGAAGTTCAGCGACAGCCCCTAAGGGTTATTAACCCAAGTACATGTTGAGCTACATAAAGCGCTCAAGTGTTTATTTCAGCCATCATCCACTGAAATACCCTTCATCTGCGTTCGAACAACTCCATGTAAAGTTGCTCCTCGGGGTGTGTCAATGTGTCAAACACTATTATGAACGGGAGTGAAACGAATTACGTCGCGTTCAATTTCGCGCTCGTATGATCTCACGGCATAACTCTTTCTACCCCCAAAGCCATAGATTAAAGTTCCCGAAGTTGCTGCTTGCACCACTCGATGATGGCAAATTTTCAGCTTATTGCAGGCGTACTCGAGAAGAAGAAATTTGCATTACGGGAGGCTTGCTGCCGGTGCGCAGAGTCGGGTGCGCGCTTTACTAGGCCGCGTGGTTGCAACAGCGCGAGAGCGTAAGGCAGCCCATAATCCGGCATACTTGTACAGCTGTACGTCTCCGCTACGCTAAGGCTCTGTTACTGATTCGTAAACAGAATGAGAGGTCGGACCCGTTCGCGTAGATGAACATATAGGGGTGTGCGTGGCGCTGCCGATTTGACCACTGGCTCGTCCCTCACGCAGGATAGTTGCTGCCAATACTTGCTGGCTGAAGGAGACAGAGTTTGCACGGCTTTCATCTCTGAGTCTACAATCGCAAGACGGAGGCTTAGAATTAAGGCTTCGACTGCGGATTGCTTAGGCAGCGTAGACAACCTACTACCGTCGTCTCATATTAGCTCAACGGTTTACGCTCTTCGGTCCTTGGCGCGCGTTTTCTCATTGCCTCCACCCTGTCTTTTCGTCCTTACTGCAGAAAATAACGCCTACAAATACGATGCACTTTCACGAGCTAACAAGAGCTCTAATAGCCCACGATGGAGGCATTTATAGCAATAAAAGTAATCGAAATATTGCAACTCCTCTTGTAACGTGATCAAGGGAGCGAATATAACTGCGAAAAAGGAGCTAGTTGGTGACTGGTGTTGGTGACTAGTATCTGCGCTCTGTCTCGTTGGTTTCTTTTTCGTCCCTTGTTTTTTTCCCGCGGTCCGAAGATGCATTCAAGAGGGCGGTTTACTTCCACACCGGCCTAAGAAAAATAAAAAAAATGGCAAGAGTTTACAGGGAAACATAACTGCGGGCGAAACACGCTGCTTCATATCAAGTAACAATAAGGGAGTAATTACTCATTGACGTCCGCCCGAGCGTAGCCTTACGGCTAAAAAGGAAAGCTATACAGCTTTCTCAGAAACTTCGCAGTTAAAGAAAAATTTGTCCTGGTCCGGGGATCGAACCCGGGACCACCGCTTCACCGGAGCAGTCGCTCTACCAATTGAGCTAACCGGGACGGCAAGCTTATGGTAGGGCGAGAGCGAATTGATCGATTGTAGCTCATGAGCTCATGAGCTCGGGTAACGTCGAAAGAGCGTCGCGCCATCTGCGCGAGAGGTTCCTCGGGAAGAGCAACATGGGTCGCACAAAGCCTACGGGTGGTGGTGGTAGAAACAGCCACCTGCTAGTGCAGTGCTAAATATCTTAACGGCTGCGCTACTGCGCTCTTAGGGGTATGAAGACTCAACGCCATCCATGAATGTTAAATAGAGTATGAAAAATTCTGCATACATGTGCATTTACCCTCTGCTCATACGCGTCGTGCTCTTAAGGCGGAACTTAATTGCCCCCTCCAGTTGAAGAATGCACACCTGCTTCCGTACGTGTTCTACTACGTTAAACTACGTTAAATCCCCACCAATTTTTTCTGATATGCTTTACCAATAAGTCCAAACTGGCACTTTCTAACGATTCAAATGAGCTACAACGATAGTTTCCAATGTTCTGTTCTCGGGGTATTTATGTGTAGTGTGAGTGAAACTTGAGAGTGTTCACCAGCGCCACCCTTGTCCAGAGCGGCGGAACATCCCCTATGCTCCTCAGTTTCGGTGACTGTCGGCATCCTTCATGTTTATCATAATAAGCCTCTCTTTTCCCTTCCCTTTTCTGCCCAAACAAGTACTCAGGGTTTGCGAGTATTCAAGATTTTTTAGTAGAGAATCGAATATCCCGATATTCGATTCGTTTAACGAGTGAAATAGTATATGTTTGAAATTGTTCACAGCTATTTGAACATGCTTTTAAGGGTTGGAAGAGATATTGAAAAGTTGGTATAAAGAATAATCGTATATTCTTCGAATACTTCTTGGAGATAGCGCCTACTCTGAAGCTGCTGAGTGGGCGGCCGCAATCTGTCTATGTGGTCAGGAAGGTTCTGCACCGTGACGTGACCTCCCGTATGAAAGCGTTCATAATTCTCAGTCATGGTTCTGAAGAATAGGTGAGCAGCTCGATTTAGCACCGTTTGGTTATTCCTTCCGGAACGTCCGATCACACAAGTCATGGCTCATAGCTCGCGCCATTCTCATTCACTTAGGTATGGTAGTAATGCATCTCCTCTCGTCAGCAGCAATGAAAGTTAATATTTCAATACGACCACGTGAAGGACTGAGTTAATATAACTGAATTCTGTTGCGTCTCCAGAGCAGATGCCAGCTTGTGTCTTTTGGCAGCTGCAGCTATTAGTGAACTTCCCTAGTGCAACTTTATTAGTTTTTACACCCGTTTGTGAGCGTTTCGGTGCTTCGGCTCGCACGCCGTAAGCCCAATGTAATATCCCTACCAATATCAGAAAGGTACTTTATTCGTTTCATTCGCTAGTCTGTTCCTATTCGATTCGCTTGTTAGCTATGTCATTCATGTAAAATTAGGCAAATTACCTACGCTACTAATTTTCGATCAAGTGTGAGAAAGTGCTATTTGCACGCCTCTATAGACTCAATAATTTCGCGGCACAGAAAAAGAAATACCATACATTTTGGTTTTAAATTATTTCGATTCCTCTCAGGTTGGTCTCACAGCGCATACATCGGCTGGGTCCCTAAGCAGAGTTAACTGGGTCGCGAGAAATGTATTCTATCATAGTTTTCGCTGTCGTCATAAGAACGATTTGCGGAATCTAGACGAACTTGAATTTGGGTGCTCTTCATGTAAATAATTATGTAGCCACTCCACTTCAAATCGTCTTGCACGATATTAAGGCGAAAGCCTTTAATGCCTCATCGTTGTAAGCAGCAGTTGTCGACAGAAATGTCACGCTTTTCAGTTGGTCGAAACAATCTTGACGTCACAGTCCGCCAATTTCAAACGGGGCAATTGTACTTTGGCTAGTAACCAGGCAACCAATTGTAGGGATCATATAGTGATGCTCCAAGTAAGTGGGACTGAGCTTAGTTAACTGCTTAATTGCCCAATTAGCCTAATTAACTTTTCTAGTCAGGCCATATAAATAAATAAAACAGAGTAGGAAATTGGTCGAGCTCAGGAATCGAACCCCGGTCTTCGGAGTGCGAGACGAGCATGCTATCCACTCAGCCATGCCAGCTGGTTGGTTTGGAATGAACAAAGGCGCGTCTAGTGAATACGGTGTCTTCGCTCACTGCCATCCTCCTCCCTTCCCTTCCAGCGAGGTTTAGGTGTCCACCGAGATATAAGAGACAGATACATTTCCTTTCCTCAAAAACCAATTTACCGACGAGCGAGGCTGTAGAACCAAATGGGCGATGGCGTTCTATGGACTCCCTGGCAGCGTTGCAAGACGCTGTCGCGTTGCACTCTTAGAGGCGAAGCTTAACATCTTAACCACACATCAGTGACCGCACTTTAGGTCAGAAAAGTGCACCCTCTCCCCCTGAATTTTCACGGGTGTCCACCGAGATATGTAAGACAGTTACTGCGTAATTTCCTTTCCTCAAATACAATTTTCATTTTCTTAATTACAGGCCATCTTTGTCTTTCTTCTTTCACTCCCACTTCCTCCCTTCCTCTACGGTGCGGTTCAGGTGTCCACCGAGATGACAGAGAATTACTGCGCCATTTCCTTTCCTCAAAAAGCGTTGCGTTCAAACGGCAAGGCATCGCGCCGAACGGGTGGTGGCGTTCCGTGGACTCCCTGGCAGCGCTACAACACGCTGTCGCGTTCCACTCCTAAAGGCAAAGTTTAAGCGTCATTAATTAGCAGTTAATTAGTATTCAGGCATTAATCAGTAATTAAACATAATTAGTGATTTGCCATCACATAGTATTTAGTACTCAATTACATGTGACGCCACCAGTGCCACAGTAGCAGTCAAAGTGGTGCGAAAACGCTTTCGCCTGTACGCACTTTAGACAGCCAAAGTGCCCCCTGAATTTGTTTGTTCTTCGGAACTACTTCTTGTAACATTTCGCGCGAGTCTGTAAAAGTAGGATTCCAGGTCTTACGGAATGATGGACTGGCAACAGGAACAGAATAGACAGAAGGAGCCAGATGGTGTTTCCTTGCATCACGACTGGTAAAGTTGAGAGGTTTGCTCCCGTTGTTAGACGAGCGGAATGTTTGAAGATTTTGTCTACACGAAGTAAAAGAAAAGGCAAGAGCTAACCGTATACACAGAGCTTCATTAAGCAATAATAAAGAGAATACAGCAGTATCAGTTCCACAAGTTAAGCCATCCGCTTCACCATGCCTCGCAGTTGTGTCATTTGTGCATACTGTTTCCCCGAATAATGTGAACAAAGCTGCCGAGTAGCGCTCTGGAGTAACGTTTGTTGCTGGCTATTAGGGTATGCATGTTACACTTCAAGAAATAAGGCAATACAAAACACACCAGATGATACAGGACAGGCGCCATTGTTTTTTCCATAGGCAAAAGGCGTAGAGTCTTGCCTGGCACTTAGCATTCAAAATGTGCAGTGTGTATCGTCATCCTGTCTCGTGCCGCGTGTTTTGTAACGCCTTATTTCATGTAGCGCTCTGGAATCCTAAAAAACGCACATATTCGCATCTTTGTGTGATACTGATGAGTTCCTGTGGGAGTACCATTAGTATGAAAGAATGAAAGTATACCAGTGAGTGCCTAACGGCCATAGCTGCTCAGTGTAAGGTAGGGTTTGTAGCTCTGAATTCACCAAACTTTATTTGGACGAAGAATGTTTGGAAAGAAGTTTTGATGCAGCTTTTAGCAAAATTTATTTCGGATTTCTGAGGCCGGGCGAAAGTTTCATTGGCTTGTGTTCTCGGTACACCTGGCAGTTGTAATCGTAAGGTTGGTACTTTCGTAAACCTTGGCAAATTGCGTCGTATTCTTTGTCACATACCGCCGGACTTGTGCTTCGGACGTGTCTATCCCACACATAGACTTCACATTCGTTAGTGCCTGTAAAAACAATAATTCATTTGAGCAAGAGCATGCTGTTCACGATTGCTTACCGCAGCTATACACTTGTGCTCCGAGTGGCACGCGCTTCACAGAGCAAATGTATAAGGTGGTAAAGTTTTTTTGCTCGTACAACAGGATTTTGCAAGGTGGTACGGCGATATCAATTCCTGGTTGTGTTACCGAATGTTTATTGGGGCGATATTAAACAGTGTTTACTGACAGCCAGCACTCTTAGTAGCAAAGTGCAAAGCGCGCGCCCCGCGGTAACACTGCGTCTGGCGCATCCGAGTGGTCGTAGTTATAATGACACCACAGAGCATAAAGGAGACATCCTGGCGGCTCATACGTAGTGGAGCATCAATGGGGGTCATATGAGCGCTTGAGGTGGCTGATTGGAGCGGCTCGCAGCCACGGAGGCAACCACAGGATGGTTTCAAAGGTTCGAACAGAAATAGCCGCAGAATTTTGAAGTAAAACCACTTGTGGTGTGCGACATTTCGTAAGTTGTGATGACAAATATGGAGGCTTTCTTGGGGTGCAGAGCTAAATATATCAGCCACTAGGTTGAGTGAAGGGAGGCTGGTTATTGTCAAATATTATTTCTGCCGACTCTGTTTCGTCAGACGAGAAGGAATTGACAATTTGTCGTCAATCCTCCGCCAGCTTTTCGGTTCCGGATGTGGGCGCACAGTGACATTTTAGCACGGTAGCAAAGAAGTAGGTTGTCTACAAAGCTGCTAGGTTCTTGTCCAGACAGGTGAAAAAATAAAGAAAATCCAGTGGTGAACTAAACAGCAGCATTTGAAGCGCTTAAAATAGCTGCCGGCACCACGTCCCAGTTACAATGGTCAAGGCTGATGTCGTCATGTAGAAAAGTTTCCCGTTACAAGGTTTCGTGATACAGTTTGTCTGAAGATTACATGGGGTTCTTGCTGTTTGGACAACGCGGCATTACGCGAAAAATGCCCAAACTAAGACTTATAGAAGACATCAACGTGGTCACAGATATCTAGAGGCGTCTGGCAGGGAACGATTCGAGCAGATTGAAGAAAGTCACCTCTCGGGGTGGAGCTGCGGGTACATTTTTAGTTTCGGAATAAATTAAGTTCACCTAAAGCGAAAATGCAGCGATGACCAGAACCGCAGCAGAGTATAGATGCATAAAGAGGTCAGCGTGCCCGCTATCAAAAGGACGAGCCGAGCCAGGTGAAGGCTATCTAGGGCCTGAAATGTGCTTTCATACTTAGCATGCAAACATAAGCGAATATACTAGTGAACAAAGCTGCACAATGCGCGCGAGTAGCAGCCGGCGGCCGTGTCTTGTATAGCACTTTGAAGGTTCCAACTTGAGCAGCCGGGCGGCCGGAGTGAATTTATGCGTTGATATCCAAGCACAGACTGTGAGGGATGGGACACACATTTTAGATGGTCGAGCTTGTAATTACGACGTTACAAGAGGCGGCCTCGTAGCCTGATGTGGCGATTTTTACTCCGGAAGATGTGCAAAGGTCCTTTCCTTTCGGCTTGCGCACACTGCAGTAAAATGTAGCATATTTTTCAACAAGGTAATTTTATGAAGTAATTGCCAGTTTCCACATAGGTGCAGGCGATGGATTTCAGTACGTGTTTGAATTACTTCGGAAAGTGCCAACCAGTCAATCTTTGATTCCTTAGCACAACTGTTAAATGAAGGAAAGAAAAAACTGCCTTAATATGATGACTTTATTGTGCACTCGGTGGTGCTATATGCTGTGTAATAATATATATGCACTAAGCGGTAAAGTGAAATATTAACTATGAAAGCTCTTTAGTAAAGGTGGGGCTTCTCGTTTTGAACGAGACCAGCATACGGCGAGACGACAAGCGCGGCCTGAATACTGCTTGGAAATGGCCTCCGCTCGGGAGGAAGTTGCTATCGCACTTGCAGCTGCGGATCCAGCGTCCCGAGTCATTATCACCGACTAAAGGGGAGCTTTCCGCAATTTTGAACAGGGCCAAATTCCAGATCGTGCCTTCCAAATTTTACACAGATGTGAGTACCGCGATTTCCCAACCCGGCGCACCATCATCTGGGCCCCAGCACATGCGGGGATAGAGGGAAATAAGGCAGCGGTCACTACCGCCCGCGCGCTTAACCACCGGGCATCGCCTCTCTGGCCGCCTGATCCGGCTACTGATTTTAATCCGGCTATTACTTTTCGGAAGATCTCCCTCCTGTATCAAAACGCTCACGGCCGATACCCACCCCCCTGTAAAGGCCTCAAGAAGGCAGAGGAGCGTTGGCTACTTCGCCTCTACACCAACACGGTACTGTGCCCGACAGTGCTCAAACATTTCAATTCGGCCTTTTCGGGCGAGTGTCCACACTGTGGGGAAGTGTTTGCGGACACGTATCACATGGTGTGGGCATGCCCTGGCAATCCTGCTCCCCCCCCCCCCCACTCGAGAGAACTGGGAGGCTGCCCTGCTCGGCTGCTCAGCTCTCCAGGATCAATGAGCCCTGGTGACAAGAGCCCGGGCCGCCGCGGAGGCCACAGGGGTCCCGGACTAGAGATGTAAAATTTCAGGAAAATTTGAATGGCGTGAAAAAAACCGTTCTTTTCACGGTTTTTTTCATGAAAAATTGGAAATTTTGCAAAACATGACAAAAACAGATTTATTTGCAACAGCACAACAATCAATAATAATGCTCCAAAGTTCAGTCGAATATGCAGTTATAGATGTCATATTGTGAAACTAACTTCTGGTTCTATAGCACCGAGAAGATAAATAATGATTTGCACTTCATGCGAATATGGAGGTATAAATATCATATTTGTGGAACGAACTTCCTGTTCTATTGCACCGAGAAAGGGAACATGAAAACTGATCTATAAGTCACTCCACATGGGACTCAGAATCACTGTCGCTGGATGCGGCACTACGCGCAGCAGCATGGATTGAAGCTGTGTCCACAGCTAGGTTCGACTGCACATACACAAGCTTTCGAACGCGTTCCCCTGAAAGCCTGTTGCGAATCCTTGTATGGACATTCCCGAAACGTGACCAGTTTGTTCGCAGCTGGCGGATGATGGTGGTATCTGCAGGAGTCGGCAAGTAATACGAGTTAGCGACTGGTTGAGGTAAAGGACTTACCACCAGGTAGATGGGGTCACGTGCTTCGCTGAAGACCCCTGTCCTGTACCAAATTCCTGCGGATGTTCTGTACTCTGCTATGTTGGAAATCAAGAAGCTAGGCTTGTATTTGGCTAAAACCGCTTACATGCACAGCAGCCTATGTTATTTATGCCGTGTGTGTAGTGCTGTAGAATTTGCAGCCGTTTTGTTCTACTTCAGCCGTGAGTTCAAGTATTAGTGTGTTTTCAAGTGAAGCCTGGATCTTATATGTGACCTGGCCTTCAACCCGCGTACTCGTAGCACGAACGTTTTAAAAAGCACTACCTGGCACCGGCGATGACGACTGCCCTCCAATCGTTCAAAGATGCACGCTGTAATTGTTTTCAAAGCAAAAACAAAAACCTAAACTAAAAGCAAGCAATCGTAAAACCTTGAAATTGCATTGTGAAATTTTCAATGTTTTTTTCCATTTTCCCTCGTCTGAAAAAAACGAAAAAAACCGTTTTTTTTTTTTCCAAAATTGCAGTGTTTTTTTTTCAGGCCTTCACATCTCTATCCCGGACTAGGGATCCCTCCTAGTGATTGTGAGGGCCGGGCCCTTCAGGCACGGTCCAAGCAATATCTCTCGTGTATATAGTATAAATAAATGTTTTACACCACCACCACCGGCCTGAATAAATACGGAGACTAACAGTAAAAGTTAAAAAAGTGCGCATCGTCACGTGGCGAATACAATTACACAAAACTGCAAGCAATATTCCGCTTTGTGGAACACACTTGAACGTGGAGCTTTTTCAATTGGCGATATTGGTCGCGGTGGTCATAACCACGTTGGTCCCAACTACGCACAAGTGACATCACGGTAAATGCAACTCTTCAGCGTGCTACCTCGTCCTACTGGAAACATCGTCAAATGATAAAGGTTAGAAAAAGCAGAGGATCCGAAACTGATCTTTGGGTGGCACCCAATAGAACTTCAATATTTGAATCGGCGTTTCAAGTGAATTTCAACTTGATTTCAAGTGCAATCTACAAACGCAAACTGCAAGTTCATTTCACAGCGCCAGTGATGCACACATCCATGATTTGGTCTACGACTTGCCAAAAGCATATGGGCTATGACTTTGCCGTATCAAGGTCGCTACTTCCTTTCTGTACGCCATTTTTAGGCCACATCCGAGCGGGCCAGTGCCATCGTCCACCGCTAATGAGAGAGACCGTGGTGGGGATGAAGAGTGGAGGGAGGTAAGAGGTGAGAACTGTGGAGCTCTCCTCTATGGCGCAACATCTTCAGGGCGCTTAAATTTTCAAAAAGTAGCCAAAAGTTGCCCCCGAAAAACACAAAAACCAATATTGTAGCCGAAATTAATCAAACAAATCGTAATGAAACATGTTAAGGCAGTCTGATAAAAGAGTTTCAAAATGTTTACTTGTGGCGGCGATACAGATAGGATCGAAATTTTTGGACAGACCAAATAACGGCAAGACATTCTTGTTCCGTAATATTGTAATTGCTCTCAACTGTAGTGAGAGAACTGCTGGCATAAACGGTGTGTCTTTTTTAGAGCGCAGCTCTTTGGCTCCCGTTTCTGCGTTTCGTGGTGTCGCCGGCCGTCGCCGGTCGCCGTTGTCTGTTGTAACCAGCAGTGGACACCTTAGTCGCGCTTTAAGCTGCGAAACCAATGGAGCGGGAACTTGGAAAGGAAAGGAAAAGCGCATAACTGCCCTCTTGGAACAGCGGACACCTCAATCGTGCTTTAAGCTACGTGGCGGTAGTTACAGATGCTTCGGGTATCTGTTGTGTAAGCCAGCGTCTTCGCTTCGGCGGACGCGGTTGTTGCGAAGCGCGTCTCTTCTTTCACTCTTTCTTCTTATCTTTTAACTCCTCTATCAGCACGTGGCAGCGGTAGTGACTCGGCTCGAGGCAGTCGGCAGGCCCATGCATTTTACTTTTCATCCTTCTCTTAGTCGCAAACAACAACTGCTTGCGTTGGCATTTACAACGTTGTGGCATTTAAAGGAAAGGAAGTGTGCATAACTGGCTACTTGGGTCAGTGGACGCCTGAATCACGCTTATAGATACACGGGGTGATGACACAGAGATGTCGGCTGCAGGCATTGACGACATTGTGCCAGAAACGCGGCGCTGAAGCCATAGGCCGTCGGCGTTCATTGTGTTCATAGGCACTGGCGTTGACAACGTTTTTGTTGTCAGCGCCATTAGCGGCAGATTTCGCGAGTAAACTGCAGTGCGTCGACACGTTTTTCGCATCAATCGAGATTCTGGGCTACACCGTCCATCGCATAAAAACGGTCAGTTTCGATTCACCAAGTTTTGCATGAAAGGTGAGCAGTTCGCCAAAAGCATTTTTGCCGACTGCATTTTTACGAATAAGGAGAACATGGAAGAGGACGGTATGGGGAGAGCGGCGCAATGCTCTACCGAAAGGTGGCAGCCACGGAAACCAATCAGACGGTCGTACCATCTTAAGGGGAGGGTGCTGCGTGAACAGAGAAATGCGTAACAGGACGGTTGTTACCGCATGGGGATGGTGGTGGTGGTGAAAAACATTTATAATGCAATAAATATTTACAGAGAGGTGATTGGGGTAGGCCCTATTGGCCCTTTCCCCTAACAATACTAGGTGGAGCCCCTATTCCGGGGCCCCATTGGCAAGCAACGCCGCCCGCGTCCGGTGAACCAAGGCCTTTTGGGTCTTTAGGTCCTGGCAGCCGAGCAGGGCCGCCTCCCAGTCCTCTCTGGTGGGGTTGGGGTTGGGGGGGATAGATGGGTTTGACTGACACGCCCAAACCATGTGGAAGGTGTCAGCCACCTCCCCACAGAACTGGCACGCGCCATCAAAGGATGTATTGAAATGTTTAAGCACCGCCGGGCACAGTACAGTGTTAGTAAGAATTTTGATGAGGAGGCGCTCGTCAGCGCGATCCAGACCCTTACAAGGGGCCGGGTAGCGCCGGTGCTCCTCCTTGTAGTAATCGGTGATTTGTTTGAATGTAATGGCCAGATTGTCTGATTGGGAGTACCCTTCCAAGGACAGGGAGATAGCCCGGGGAGAGAGTGCGCGGGCGGCCTGATCGGCCTGTTCGTTTCCCTGGAGTCCCTGGTGACCGGGGGCCCAAATCAGGTTGCGTGGAGTTGGATCTTCAGATCGACAGCTATATTCCAGTATGCGCCAGGCAAGCGGGGGAGCCCAACCCAACTCGTAGTTCCGACAGGCCCCTCGCGAGTCGGTGATGATGTGTTTCGACTTGGGAGTAGTGAGAGCAAGAGCAATGGCAATCTCCTCCGCGTGTCTTGCGCTGTAGGCTTTGAAAGTGAGCCCGTTGACTGTGTTTGTGTTGTGTACGACTGCGGCCGTGTACCACACCCCGTGGTGTGGGCCGGCAACGTCCACGTAATACACATGTTGTTGGTTACCATAGTATCGCGCCAACGCTTCCGCGCGCGCCTGGCGACGACCGCTATGGTCTTCTCTGGAAATGTTGCGGGGAAGGGGTCGGACCCGGAGGGCGCGTCTCCAGGGTGCTGGCACTCTCTCCCTTTCCTCAATATGGTAGTCATGTTTGATGTGTAGCCGGTCCAAGAGGCGGCGACCGGACGTGGTCTGTGCAAGACGCGTGTATTGGTTGACTAAGTGGGCCTCTCGAAGCTCCCGAAATGTGTTCACCACGCCCAAGGCCAGAAGTCGCTGGTTGGACGTGGTGACCGGGAGGTCGAGAGCCCGCTTGATGACTTTCCGGTGGATGACCTCCAGTTGGTCATCATCATGTTTGCGCAGGTGCAAGTAGGGGGTTGAGTAGAGGATTCTACTCGTTACGAAAGCATGGGCAAGCCGCAGTGCATCCTTGCTTCGTAATCCGCCCCGCTTGTTGGAGACCCGGCGGACCATGCGGCCCACCTGGTCTCCCACCGTGCGAAGTTTGGCTAGGGTGGTGTCGACTCTGCGTTGGTGGTGTATGAAGAGACCAAGGACGCGGATCTCCTTGGACTCCCGGATCGGTCCCGAGGGGAGACTGATGCAAAGCGGAGTTGTGTCCCGAGGGGAGGGACGTATGTGCACAAATTCTGATTTAGACGGGGCGCACTGGAGTCCGCAGTAGGCCGCGTAGTCGTCGACTAGGGTCGCCGCTGCTTGCAGGCAGGATTCCATGTGGCCCAGGTTACCTTGCGTGGCCCAGATTGTAATGTCATCCGCATAAAGAGCGTGATGTATCCCGGGCAAAGAGGACAATTTGGAGGGAAGATGAAGCATTGCCAAATTGAAGAGGAGGGGAGACAGGACCGCGCCTTGAGGTGTTCCCCTCGAGCCGATGGTGTATGGCCCGTGTTCCGCATCTTGTATGCGTATGTAGGCTTGACGGTCTGTAAGAAATTGTTTTATGTAGTTGAATGTTTTGTGGCCACAGTTGGTGTTACTGAGGTGGTCCAGGATTACTTCGTGTTTGACGTTGTCGAATGCGCCTTTAAGATCCAAGGCCAGGACCACCTTGTCGTTGTGGGGACATTCGACAGGATCTAAGATGTCGTGTTGAAGCTGCAGAAGTATATCCTGTGCAGACTTGTGAGGGCGAAAACCGAACATGGTGTCCGCGAAAGTGTGCTGTGTTTCTAGAAAATCGGAGAGTCTGTCGCGCACCATCGTCTCCATCAGCTTGCCGACACAAGACGTGAGGGAGATGGGGCGAAGGTTCTCCACATCAATAGGTTTGCCGGCTTTCGGAATAAAGGTCACGAGGGCTCGGCGCGCCAAGGTAATGGCCGTGGAAAGGCAGGCGGAACCCCCTGTTGTCCCTTGCGCACTGGACCCGTACGCGTTCGAGCAGCGGCGTCGTGCCGGCCTCAGAGGCCGCGCGCCGAGCGAGCGCCAGGAATGCGCGGAGACAGGGGAGAGTCGTCCCCAACCGCTTCGTGGAACGAGGGGTCCTCCGTCCACGCGGCGGGTGAACGACCGGCTTTGCTGGAATTGCAACCAGCCTGGCCACATGGCACGCGAGTGCAAAGCTAGGCGTATGCAGGGAAACGCCAGACGCTGGCGGTGATGTCTGGCGGCACCGGCCTTTCACCGTCAGCGGAAGAATTTCATGGTTGTCAAGGCGCTAGTCAGGAAAAGAACTCCTGCGCCGGCGCCGGGGAGGCCTTTGTCCCGCTCGCCTGTAGAGCTCAGGGAGTTGTTCCGCGCTCAAGCCCATTTATGCTAGTGCAGTTAGCGGGTCGATGCTACTCCGCAGTCGTAGACACGGGCTCAACGCTGTCACTGGTCGGTGACGAGGTGTATGAGGCCTCCCGGATAGGTAACATCCGTGTCAGACCGGCCGAAACCCCGTTAAGCTTAGCCGCTGGGGCGGCAAAGGCAAAGGGAGCAGTGCGTCTTACGATGCGCTTTGACGGCGGAAAGCGGAGACATCGCTTCGTCTATCTGCCTGGCTTGTCGATACCAGTAATTCTGGGAAGGGATTTTCTCTCGAGCGAAGGCATTGTGCTCGACATGGGGGAGAATGGCTATCGTTACAGCCCGCTCGCCCCCCTCATTCCCTTCGAAAGCGCACCCTTGCCCGGCTGTCCTGCACAAAAGGCGGGTGTCCACGCCTGTGCGACAGAAAGGCAGGGGAGCTCCCTCGAGATGCTGAGAGACGGTGGCCCGTTAGAGGCGATTATTGCGTCTTTCTCAGGACCCAGTAGTCAGCGCCGAAGGCTCGCGGAAACTTTACTCCCGTTTTCGGATTGCTTCACGGAGAAACCGGGCAGAACCGACCTGCTTCAGCACGAGATTCAGACGGGTGATACGCGCCCTTTCAGGTGTAACCCGAGGCCGTTAAGTGCGCATAAGAGGCAGCTTCTTGACTGTGCCCTTAACGAGATGATTGATACCGGTGCGGTGAGACCCTCACAAGGTCCCTGGGCGTCACCAGTGGTTCTAGCACCGAAGAAAGATGGATCGGTCAGGCTGTGTGTTGATTATCGTAAGCTCAACTCACTGACGCCTACGATTGCGTACCCTTTTCAGTCGATCGAGGCTTTGATGTACGCGTTAGGGAACGCGAGGTTCTTCATAGTCCTAGATGCAAGCAGAGGGTACCTGCAGATTGAGGTGGCCGAAGGTGACATTGAGAAAACCGCATTCACCTGCCACCGCGGGCTCTTCGAATTTACTCGACTCCCGTTTGGTTTGTCTAACGCCCCGAGCACGTTCATGCGACTGATGGACATCGTGCTGGGCGATGCAAGGTTCAACTACACCATGGCATACCTCGACGACGTTGTGATATTCTCGCAGTCGTTCGAGGAGCACCTCATTCACCTGAATTCCGTTCTCGATAGAATGAGACGTGCTGGTCTAACCATCAATCCAAAGAAAGTGCAGTTGGCATCGAAGAGAGTGAACCTCTTGGGCTTTGTCATGGATGAGGGCACACTGAGACCGAATGATGACAAACTGCAGGCAATTCTGAACTACCCCTGCCCCATGGATGTGAAAAGCTTGCAGAGGTTTTTGGGGATGGTTGCCTTCTACAGGCAATTCATCCCGCGCTGTTCGGAGCTTGCAAGGCCGCTGAACCTGCTGTTGCGTAAAGGCTCGAAGTGGGTCTGGGGCAAGAAACAGAGTGACGCATTTGTTGCCTTGGCTCGCGCGATAGCGAATACCGCTAGTCGGCGCCTCCCCGACCTGAACAAGCAGTTTGTCTTGCAGACAGACGCTAGTGACTACGGTGTTGGAGCTGCTTTGTTACAGGAACACGAGGGCAAACTGCGCCCTGTCGCGTTCGCTAGCCGCACGCTCACATCGGCGGAGCGGAATTACTCCGTGACCGAAAAGGAATGCCTGGCGATCATGTTCGCATTGTCGAAGTTCGACATGTACCTAGACGGAGCGGTCTTCACCGTGCAGACAGATCATCAGGCATTGTCTTGGTTAAAGAGGCTCAAGAACCCCGCAGGCAGACTCGCGAGATGGGCGCTGACGTTGCAACGTTACGCCTACGCCATCGAGTACCGCCGGGGCAGCTTGAACAAAGTGGCCGATGCTTTATCGCGCGCACCGTGGAAGGCTGGCGGAAGCGCTTCAGAGGCGCCGCCCAGCTTTGTAGAAAGCGGCGTCACCACTGTTAGAGAGGAGGAGAGGGCGGACGGGAGTGTCGCGCCCGGTTTGGAGGAAGAGGAGACGGACAAAGGTCCCGCACGGTGCTGTGAGGGAAGGGAAACACAGCAGCTCGTGGCGGCGACCGCTCGCCTGCCTAGGAGCGAGGCAGAAAGAAATCTGTCTTGGGGAGTAGCGGTCAGTAGAGAAGAGCTGATCGAGGTCCAGAAAGCAGACGGTCTTTGCCAGCGGGTGCTGAAGGAGCTTGCGAGCAGCGCAGCTTGCACCGGGAACGCTGAGGGCAAGTACGGCGCGTATCTGCTTGGCGATGATGGCTTGCTGCTCCGCTATATTCCCCAACTTGACGAGGAAGAGGCGATATCATCCCCTTTCCGAGTCGTGGTCCCGAGAAGGTTGCGGAAACGGTTCCTGCAGTACTTACATGACTCAGCGCTGGCAGGCCGTGGCAGCGGCAGTAAGACTTACGACAAGTTATGCCGTGTCGCGACCTGGCCAGGCATGAGAAAGGATGTGCTGGGATACGCCCGTACCTGCCCAGTATGCCAGGTAGCCAAGCCTCGGGCGGGCAAGCCCGCTGGCATGATGAATGCAGTAGTTAGCAACTACCCGTGGCAAGTGGTCGCGTGCGATATCATGGGACCCCTCCCTCGGTCCGCGCGCGGAAACCAATTCATCCTGGGAAATAACGGACCACTATTCCAAGTGGGTTGAGGTTTTCCCCTTAGGAAGCTTGTGTCGGAACGAATTTGGGAAAAACTGTTGGAGACTTTCACTCGTTTCGGTTTCCCTTCCGTCCTGATTACAGACAATGCTTCTTATTTCACAAGCAAAGTCTTTGTAGACTCTTGTCGGGCGCTTCAAATCCGCCACAGGAGAACGAGTCCCTACCACGCTCAGAGCAACATAACCGAGCGGGTGAATCGAAATCTGAAGAGCATGCTGATCGCGACGACCGAGCAGCACAGAGATTGGGACGCGCGGCTGTCCGAACTGGTGTTCGCTACAAGGAAAACCGTGAACAGGTCAGTGGGTATTACACCAGCTTACCTGAATTTTGGGAGAGAGATCGCTTTTCCGCTAGAGAAAGCCCTACTCGACGTGGCGGGGCCCGCGCCCCCTCCGCTTTCGCAGTACGCGGCAAGGCTCCGGGAGCGCCTGGAGGCAGCGCAGAGCGCTGCCCGCGAAAACCTCGATGTCGCGCGCATGGAGCAGGCGGATCAGTACAACAAAGGTCGCCGTCACGTCGTTTTCAACACGGGCGACTTAGTGCTCAAGAGAACGCACCCACTTAGTAACGCAGCGTGCGGTTTCGCCGCGTCGCTAGCGCACAAGTGGGCTGGGCCTTACGAAGTTACGGCACGGACTACGCCGCTCACCTACCAGCTGCGGTTGTTGACAAACGGCGAAACCGCCGGTCCGGTGCATGTCGCTGATTTGAAGGCTTTCCACCTTCGAAAGGACGATGGCTGCGAAGCGGTGGAAAATCAGCGCGATGCGGCGATCTCACCCCCGGGAGGACGAGCAGGTAGCGGTACGGTTCGCAACCGACGCTACGACCTGAGGGTCAGGTAGCACCCGTGGCTCGGACTCCAGGAGGCAAGGCAGACCACCGTCGAACGGTGGCCGCCATCGCGGCGCGACACCCGGCTGGCGGCAGGAGCCACGCGAGTGGCGCAGATTCCACGGCCGCGGTGGCCCCCACCGCAAGTCTAACAGCGCGCCTAACCACTGGAGAGCCCCTCCCAGTTGCGCAGGCCAACGCAAGAGGGCTAATAGTGACCAACCAGCGCAGGGCCCTCCTCAGCACCCAGCCGGCGCTTCGGCCGCCGAGCAGCCGCAACCCAGGTGGCCCAGGAGCCATCGGCCACACGTACGTATGCAACGACGAGGAGCGGGCCGGCCTGTGCTCGCTCTGCAGCACCATCCTCTAGTGCGCCACTGCAGAGGGTCAGCCCGGAGGAGGCGGCCCTTCGCATCCTCCAGTCCAGCCGCCCAGACCTGCTGTCCCCGGCGGCCGGGGAGCTTTGCAGGGCGCTGCCGGCAGGGCCCCCAGTGGAGCCAGGCGCCTCGCTCCCCCAGGCGGCTCGTGAGGAGCCCATCCAGCTAGCGGTGAGCGGCCCCCCGGCGAGCTCCCCTCCCCCCTTCGACGACACCATGTATAACGACCCGGACCCGGAGGTCATCGAACGCCTACTGGCGGACCCCGGGACGGACGTTCGAGGGGGGGGGGAGATGTAGGGTGTGCTCGCGGACAGCTCAAATCCCGCGCCGCTCACCGCGGGTAGCCTCGACCCCTTCTTCCCGAGTTGCGGGGCGGGGGGAGCGAGGCTAGGAGGAAGCCTTCTTAAGGCGCGGCCGCAAGGCTGGCGCTCTCTTTGGGCCCAGCTCTCCCGACACCTGACCCCCGCTGCTCAACGATGCCCGACCCTCTGCAATGTGAGAATAAAACCTTTTCTTACGAAGCCCTGCCTCGAGTGACTGCCTGTGCGCCCCCCGCGCAGAGGAATCGCCCACACATTTTTATTAGAACATCCTCTCTATTAGGCTTTCAGTACGTCCTGGGCCAAGGCGACGAGGGCCGTGTCAACACAACACTAGCCAAATTGCGCAAGGTGGGGGACCAGGTGGGCCGCATGATCCGCCGGGTTTCCAATAACCGCGGGGGGTTACGGTGCAAAGATGCCTTGCGGCTGGCGCACGCATTCGTAACCAGTCGATTCTTGTACTCGACTCCTTACCTGCACCTTCGCAAATGTGACGAGAAAGCACTTGAGGTGGTTCTCCGTAAGGTTTACAAGCGTGCCCTCGACCTCCCGGTCACCACGTCCAACCAGCGCCTCCTGGGTCTGGGGATGGTCAACACCTTAGTGGAGCTCCGAGAAGCACACTTGACAAACCACTACACAAGACTCTCAAAGACGCCAACGGGTCGCCGCCTGCTTGCCCGACTTCACATCCAACACCCAACACTGACGGAAGAGCGCGTGCGCATTCCCGAAATCAGGAGATACGCCCTGCACGTACGCCCTCTTCCAGCCAACATGACACGAGACGACCATAGTGGCCGGCGCCCCGCGCGGGCGGGAGCCTTGGCACGCTACTATGGAAACCAACGCGGAGTATTTTACGCGGACGCCACCGGCCCACACCATGGGGGTTGGTACACGGCCGCAGTCGTCCACCAAAATACCGCAGTGAACAGCCTTACGTTCAAAGCACAAGACATTACTCATGCGAAAGAGGTCAGAATCGTCTTTTCTTGGGCTGGTTGGTTTTTCATGCTGTAGGTGTTTGCAGCGCACACGAAACACGGACGGACAGAAAACGCCATCAGAGGAGTGTTGGCGCCATCAGAGGAGTGTTCCGTGAAGATTCTAAGGTACGCTTACCAAAATTGAAACAAGCAGCCAAAAAATTGTGTGAGAGGCTGAACCTGACCCGTTTAGTCCAAAGTATTGACAGCTCCGAAATCAATAGCCTTCATTTCATATTTTACGCTAAGACGCACAAGCTCGGTTGCCCTTTCAGAGTAATCGTGTCAGAAACAGGTTCATGGCAGAAAGCGATTTCCTAATTTCTGCAATACAAGCTGAAGACCATCCCTTTTGATGATCCTTTCCAGATTAAGAGCTCGGTAGATGTCATAGGGTTTCTGGAAGGCCAGAATCACAAGAACATGCAAGCATGTTCTATAGATATTAAGGACTTGTATTACTCTCTTCCGCAGAAGGAGTTACTTGCATACCTTGAAAACAGCATCGACAAATTTGGCTCTGTAGCTTTCCAGAATGCAGTTGGGATGAGTCAGCGCTGTGTTTCGTTCCCTTTTCTGTTCGTCCGTGTTTCGTGTGCGCTGCAAACACCTACAGCGAAAGAGGTGGCAATCGCGCTCGCCGCCGCCGATCAGGACTCGCGGGTCATCATTACCGACTCACGAGGGGCCTGCAGGAACATCGAAAAGGGCTTTATTCCCTATTTGGCATACCGAATACTTCAGAACAGCAATTATCTCGGGCTCCCGCGTCCCACACAATAGTATGGACTCCCGCGCACACGGGTCTCGAGGGCAACAAAGCGGCCGACGCCGCTGCCCACGCGCTCACTTTCCGGGCATCACCCTCGCCTCCCCCCGATGCGCACTCCGACCCCAATCCGGCTTTTACCTTCAAGGAAATCATCCAATATTACCAATTCGGCCATGCAATCTTCCCTAAGCCCTGCAAGGGCCTCACGAAGGCGGAGGAACGCTTACTTCTTCGCCTTTATACTAAAACACTGCTGTGCCCGGCAGTCATCAAACATTTCGACCCTGCGTGCACAGGGGAGTGCCCGCACTGTAGGGAAAAGTCTTCGGACCTTTACCACATGGTGTGGGCATGCCAATCAACCCCGCACCTTCCCCCTATCCCCAACCCTACCCGGGAGGACTGGGAGGTGGCAGTGCTCGGCTGCTCTGACCTGGGGAGCCAAAAGGCTCTGGTCGGGCGCGCCCAAGCAGCAGCTACAGCCAATGGGCTCCTGTAATGAGCAGCCCACCTAGCGTTTGTTAGGGACGGCCCCTTCAGGACCGATCCCCTCACTCCCTGTACATATTTTATATATTTCAGTCAGTCAGTCAGACGGCACGTTGCAGTCTCAGATCCAGGGAGGCGAGCCAGATGGGCCACGGTGGGGGTGGGGGGAAAGGATAGGCGGGGGACTGGAAGGCTGCGTGGCACTGTGTGAGGCAGTGTTCTAAGTCTGCATATGTGTGTGTACAATTTGGGCACTGAGGTGTGGAAGTGTAGTGGTGTAGATAAAGTACGGCTGGTGTATGTAGGAGATTAAACTGTATTCGGCGAAGAATGCGAGCTTCACGGATCGATAAGGATGAGTGTAGTGGTGGTAGATCAACTAAATCCAATTTTTGCTGCGCGTAGTATTCGTCGACAGTGCGTTTGTAAGTCCTGACCGCCTGCTTCGTCGGTGGGCTCGTCCATGGGATTCCCGGCGCCCGGTGTATAGTTTCGCAGGCAAGCTGGTGAGCCAGCTCATTGCCGGGGATGCCAATGTGACCAGAAATCCACCGAAGGGTCACCGGTCGTGGGCTTAATGCTAAGAGGGCGGCATCTAAGGTCGATCGGGTAGGGAAATGGAGGGCTCTTTCATGGAAGGCACGCAGAGCTGCCTGCGAGTCTGTGCAGACAACGTATTGGGTGGCGGGGGGTGGGGTGGCAAAGTGGGTGATGGCATCGGCGATCCCGTGTATTTCTAGGGCGAGCGTGGAGGGTGGGGAGGTGTATGGACCGGTTGTGTGAGTGCTGGTTGCAGAGAGGGAATGGTGGAGGAAGAAGGCTGCTGTGGAGCCCGCGGTTTCCGTGAGACAGGCGTCTGTGTAGGCCACCACCACAGCGTCCAAAGGTGGCTTGTGGTTGTATGCGTATGCTTGGCGACGGCCTGCGTGTGTGTGTGCGGAAATTTTGCGTGGAATGGGTGCGAGGCGGAGGTTAGGGGGATAGATCGGAGACTGCGGTGGGTCTGGGAAAGAGATGGATGCGTAGGGAGTCTGGGAAAGTATCCACCACCCAGCTGGTGTACTGGACAGGCGGATGATTTGTCTCCCCCGGTGCAGGTTAAGGAGGGCTTGAAGAGGGTGGAAAAGGCCTGTTCTGTACAGGGTGTCTGTAGAAGCCTGAGGGGGGAGTCCTAGTGTTGCTTTATATAGTGTATTGAGGGCCCGGGTTAGTTTGTCTTGTTGTGTACTTGTAAGTGGGCAGTAAGGTATGTAGTACAGGAATTTGTTCAGAGCCAGCGCTTGAGCAAGGCGGCTGGCGTGTGTCTCGGAGAGGCCGGCATGTTTTAAAGCTACGCGGCGCAGTAAGTGTATTATTGAGTGGCATGTGCGTATGGACTGATTGATGGCAGAGGTGAAAGTGTTGGAGTTGAATGGCATACCCAGGATGCGAATCTTAGAGCCGGACGTATATGCTGCGCAAGTTCAACCTTCTGACTGCCGTTTCATGACTTGTGCGCCTCCAGGAATTTTGATGTGCGCGCAGAGCAATGGAATGATGGTGGCGTGAGGACGTATGCCGAAATCGCTCAATTCGACCCGGTCGAGTGAGACGCGAGGAGGGTTAAGGATGTTACTGTTATTCAATGGAACGACCATAACAACAAAGTTCGGTGATGGCCGAGCAGTCTAAGGCAAAGGCGAACGAAGCTTCGCGCTTCGCGCTTCGCGCCGCCATTGGTTGCAGTCCCACTCGGAGATTCAAGAGTCTACGCCTCATGTCAGTGATAAAAGAGCCGAGCATTAGTTTTTAATGAACGACACTGATATCTGTTTTTGACGTAAGTTTCAATTGAAGTTAATGGTGTCCAGCGAAGTGCATACGAGACGAGTTTGCTGAAAAGAATATCATGATCTATGCTGTCTAAAGCTTTGCAGAAAGGGGCCAACTGTTAGCAGGCTATTGTCAGTGTTCTAAATTTTTTTTTTTTTACTTAAGCCCACTGCGAACACTAAAGAACCCCAGTTGATGGAAATGATTCCTTACAGCTGTTCAAGGGCGCCCCTTCTTTCCCACGTGCCGGTTGAGTATTTTAAGCCTGCCATACAAATACGCGCCGCGCAAAAGCACCATAATCAGGAAGAGGGCGCACGTTCCCTGAGGCGCTCAAAGCACTTGTAGCCTAGCCTTGTTATTGTTGTTGTTGTGACAGTGAGAGAAGAATGAAAAGGAAAGTGCACGGGCCTGCCAACTGGCTCCAGCCGAGCCACCACCGTTACCACGAGCAGATAGGGGAGAGTTAAAAGATCAGAGGAAAGAGTGAAAGAAAAGAAAAGACGCGCGTCGGAACAACCTCGTCCGCCGAAGCGGACACTGGCTGAGAAAACGGATAAGCGGCCGTAGCCGCGCCTCTTCGTCACCACATAGCCTTGTAAAGGTCCGCTGCTATGATTGAGGGCGGCGCTGGTGAACACTCTCAAGGTTCCGTTATGCGCAAAACCCAAATACTCTAAAAATCAGAAGATTGGACCGCCGTCGCCGTAGCTCGGTTGGTAGAGCACCGGACGTGAAATTCGGAGGTCGTGGGTCTTTAATTGTACTTAAGCGAGAAATTGGTCGGAGCAGTGTTCTGCCATTGATCAACATCACAAAATTAAAAACAAATGGAAACATTCCCCTATGCATCTTCGTTTCAGTGGCTGTTGGCTGTTTTCATATGCATGTCAAATGAGCGCCTCATTTTCCCTTCCCTTGATATTTATGTATCGCGTGTTAGAACGAAGGTCAAGTAGGATTTTTATAGACAGGCTTTTTAACGTATGAAGGCGGCTTTTGCGGCGCAATATATCTGCTTTGGCGGACAATAAACAAGAAGTGAATAAATTTAGCTAGTTAGTCGGTTCAAAAATTTCTGGTGATTAGCTTTTTAACTATCTCAGCTAGGCAATTGGTAGCGATTAAGAATTTGCAGCCAGTCGTTTGTAATAGCCATATCAGTTTTCAGTTTCGAAAACGCTGTTACCCGCGCCGCTATGGCTGGACAAAATTTGGCTCCATCGTGTGGAATTACATGCGCTCTCGAAAGCATGCAGGCAAAGCAATTCTTCGAGTCCACTTAGGTAGTCAAAATCGCCAAATTTTGTCGAGACGCAGTGCCGAGGGTAATCGCCGTTTCAGAATTTAAAAACTGATATGGCTATTACTAACGTTGGCTACAGGCGTCTAATTGCAACCAGCTTCCAAGCTATGCCACTATACACAACATGCAGCAAACCTTCATCCCCAGCTTGCTGGAGCCTTAGGGCTTAGGAAGAAATTAAGGCAGGCCCGCTATACGACACAAAGCTTTGTGAAAACATTCCCTCTTAAAGTTATCACTGTAAAGTGCGAAAACATCGTAGTACTCACCATTTCGAGTAAAACTAAAAATAGCGCAGTTCTCATTTACATGAATTTTTTTGGTAGTATACTTCATTTTCTGTCCGTCTGAAAAAAAGACGATGTAAACAAGATATCTCCGTGTGGCAACATTGTATACTGTCGAAAATGATATGTAGACGGAATCAAGCACGTTTCATAGCGAGAAGACATGTAAGGGAGACCATCCCGTGTTACCGCAATGTAACCGCTCCATGGTGTACAAAAATGAAAACCAGGAGGAACAAGTACAAGGAGGCGAGAACCGCCACAATGCATTCTTTGTGCGATTAATGAAACAATGAAAGAGCAGATGAATATAGCAATTGAAACGCAACACAATGACAAGGAATAAGTAGATTGAACAGAAGAAGAAAAATAAGAAAAAACTGAATAAGCGGAACAATGGGAGTCTACTGAATTCAAGAACAGCAACAATAAGAAGGCGAGAACAGCCTTAAAATATTCTTTCTACGGTGCACTAAGCAGTGAAAAAGCAAACAAAAATCAATGAAATCAAAACATTCTAAAAAGGAAGGAAAGGCATAAGGAGAATAAAAGGAGGACGTGAAGCGTCACGGTAGGAAAAGCCCCACAGTGAGCAAAAAGTAACGCAAACCTTTGAGCATGCTGCCCGCCTTCTTCCCGGCGTATTACTCGACGTTCGAACCTCTCATTAGCCTAACGCCATCACAATTTTTTTTGCTCACTTTTTTTTGCATGTCCTGCCAAACATAACGAACGGCGCATGCACTCATGACATCTAGAGGCTCTTTTGTGCTGTTTATAGCGCAGCCCCTTCTCAACAATGGCTTATGCTTTTGGGAGCGGGTCTGCTTGTTCAGCCCAGCGTAGGTGGAGCCTCGTTCGAAAGCGGAGGGTGAGCGATTGTGCAGGAGGAGAGGTTAAAAGAGTTATTTTGCAATGTTGAGAGGCTTTATAGTGGGAGTGGGAGTGGAAGAAACCTGATTGACTTGAAGAGGTAGCTGGTCCGCCGCTGAAGAGTGAGGCCCTAAGTATAGAGCTTCAGTATAAAAATTATTTTTTTGGAGAAAGGAAATGACGCAGTAATTGTCTCACATCTTGACGGTCACCGGAACCGTACTGAAAGTGAAAGGAGGCAGTTGGGAGTAAAAGCAGAAAAAAAAGGTGTAGCGGAGAGCTTCAGAATAATTTTTGTCGCCAGGGGATCTTTAACGTGCATGTAAATCGCACAGCAGACGGGCGCCTTTGAATATCACCTCCATCGTAACGCTGCGCCCATGGCAGGGTTCGAAACCGAGAACTCCGGCTCAGTAGCTGAGAGCTCTAACCACTGAGCCACTACGTTGGGTAGGGGGGCTCCTGGTGCCTTTGCCGTTCTGCGGATCCGGCCCACCAGCAGAAGTTGGTCATCAGGGTTCCAGCTGGCTAGCAGGGCTTCAAATCGCAGCTTTCGAACGTTACTTAACATACCATACCATAGTATACCATACACACCACACCATGACATGGTATAGCATACCATACCATACCATACCATACCATATCATATCATACCGTACCATACCGTACCATACCGTACCATACCATACCATACCATACCATACCATACCATACCATACCATACCATACCATACCATACCATACCATACCATACCATACGATACCATCTCCATCAGATTTCGCACTCGCATGTAACGGGAACTACAAGGCACACAGCCCCGGAAGAACGAAAACTATTTTTCAGGTATACCTACATACGCGTATTGTGCTCAAGTCGTCGAAGCTTGCTGTATCCAACTGGTCTCCATGCTTTTTGTCCGGAAGGACAGAGCTGTTCGTTTAATTTACAGATGCAGAAAGCGAGAACATAGGAAGGGAAAACCTGCGTTCATATTTTCTTTTCTTAGCTGAGCTGAAACAAAGTGAATGATAGGGACTGTAGTAGGTAGTTGAGGAGGACTGACACTGTGACAGAAGCGATGCAAAATAATCTAAGAAATCCCTCCCGCTGCCGCGGTGCTCTGAGGCTTACCGGCGAACGGAAATTATAGAAAGTGTGGTTCGAGAAAAAACTTCCTCATCGAAATGTTTCAGATTTGACTTCTGTAGGTCAAAACATCATAAACTTTATGCGGCTATGCCGTATACACGCGGCTAAGGACCGCACTTTTAATGCGGCATCATTTAGGCTATCGTCTCACAAAAATTTTCTGGTTTCTCAGTGATGAAATACTCCGATTCTCTGATGAAGTTATAAGGGTCACATGAGCGCAATTCACCAATCAGAGAAGATCGCAAAATTTGAATTTCGAAATTTCAAAATTTTGAATCCAGAACTTTTGTGATTGGTTGAGAGGTAACGTGACTTTGTGACTTCACCACTACCTGCGCACCGTGAGTCGTGGCAACCTGCTCACCGAACTGCGAGCAAACTGCCCGCTGTTGCCAAATTCAATGCTTTGGCTACCTTCTCGCCGCGGCGCACCGCACGCTCTTTACGGGAGCTCGAGAACAGCAACCTGGCTCTCATAAGCCCCGCCGTTGCGGTGGCTGTGTTCGAAACAGCCACCCGTTGGGGCAGTAGTGCATAGCTTAACCTCTGCACTACTGCACCAAGAGGGAAATGAGTACTCCACACATTCTGTGTATGCGATTGAAAGGATCATGGCGTCATCGACACCGCGTGACCGCTAGTGGACCAATCGTAGTGCACCGGCAACTTTGAAAGAGTGAGGACCTCCAAAGTTTGGAAGTTGGCTCACCCACCAAAATTTTTAAGGACCCCCAAAGTTTTGGAAGTAGACCTTCCACAGGAAATAGATGAAGGTGGATTAGTGTGTTGGGCTATTACAATTTCATATAATAATCGAATGAAAGGTACTCGAACGCTTTAGAAGATGACGACTCATGCATACCATATAGAGGCAATCGAAACAGTTCCAATGAGAATTTCGGTAGGAAAATCGCAGAAAGATCATTTGACTCTCTTTGTGTACTAGAGAACATTAGACTACAGCCTATTGCATTCTCTTCTTTAAGTAAGTGGTCAAAAAGGCCCCTAAATCTTTTTTCTTGCTATTTTGGTGGGGTGCGGCTTTTAAGCGAAATCAGCATATTTCAGTGCATTTTCATTTTGTGTATATTCAGTGGGAACAAGAATACCACGATGCCTGTCGTTATATTTGGCGCGCCACCGCGGATACGTGTAATGCTCATGGCTCTGCGTGTCTATCCCACTTTGGCCTGGCACTTTACCACCCTCGTAACAGAAGCAACTCTCGATTTCATCTATTACATTAAAAGTTTTCGTAACTTCAATCTTTTAATAAGAACATCTAGATCACCGCACGTCACAACTTCAAAATCGGCATGTAGTGAAGCTCAGAGCAGGCTCTTAGTCGTTCTGTCGGAGTTGTGTACTGGGCCGTCGTAATGCAGGCAGTCATGTGAATTTTATCTTAACCGGCTCAGAATGGCACAGCGATGAATTCTACAAAGGAATAATAAAGCTATAAGTAGACAGCCGTCTTCAGGAAGTTCCCCTGGAAATGCATCGCGCAAAGGTCTGTAGTGCTGAAAAGCGGCGCCAGCCGATTCCTATGAAGGGACTGGGTAAAGCGCGAACGAACTCTCCTCAGGCTCTTTACGAACACCCTCCTGTGCCCAGCGGTTTTCAAGTGGTTTTGCTTTCTTCTTTTGACGGCCGCCGCTCATTCTGTTGGGAGATAGCCGGCATTTTCCACATAGTTTGCGAATGCGGGCAAAAAGCTTCTCTTTCCTTATCACTCCTTCCCCTGCCCGTACGGATAGGGAGGCGGCCCTGCTCGGCTGCCAGGAACTATCGGAACTATAACCTATGGTTGGGTGCGGGCTTCCTCTCCAATTTTTGTTTATTTTATTTTATTTCTTGAGAGTTTACAATAAAAGGCACAAGAGGTCATGGTTAGGCCGACTTGGTAGCGGTCATGACCAACGTGATACCGGAATGAGGGACTCTGAAAAGTATTGTAAGGGGCGAGACCCACTAGGAGCCTCTCCCCGAGCACTTCTTTGTGCATATACCAAATAAATGCTTTCCACCACCACCAGTGGTCTGTATGCGGAGAGGAGTACAGTTGCCCTTTGCAGTTTTTCAATATTATCGGCTCCAAAATCGGCGACAGCGGCCCATGCACGGGCAATGTCCTTATTCGAGTATATACGGTATATAACAGCCGTGGGGTCACGGGCACGGTGGAATATTACGTTGCTTTAGTGCACAGACCTTTGTCGTCTCTTTGAAGATGTTCTTATCATCTTACAGGAGAAATTAAGCAAGGGCTCTAACTTTAGGCATTCGGATCATTTCTTCCATACGTTATAGGTATATGCGTCGAATAATGAACGCGTGTCATATGACTTCGTTTCTGAGAGAGGTGGCGGCCAAGCCCGTTTTAAGGAGCTTCATTAAGCTACAACGCATTGTATTGCATGCGGTCTCTTGAGAGGCCATGGAAGCAGCGATGAGCGGTGAAGAGGTCTCAGTGGTGACAAGTGTCAGTACTATGCAACAAGGACTATCGTAGAAGACAGGCTTTTGAACAGCCAATAGGACAATAATCCGGAGGGAAACCCTAGTATGGTTTTGTTTGCTGTCACTCGGCTAAGTATGAGTACTACCATTTTCAGTATCGGTAACAATGAGCATGAAAGAGCTATTCGCGTCATTTTCAGAAGCGAGCAACACTCTCATAGCATGTACTACGTATACGTGACGTCTAATAAAAAGGGTAATAAAGTAACAGCCGATGCTCGACTCTGGCAGTCGCTTTAAGGGATGGTTGTTCAACTACAATGCCGACACCTTGAGAAATTCAGGGTCCTTAAAATATGAGCTATTCATGGCAACTGACTCTATTTTTTCGCAGCTTCAATATATTATTTCCAGAGTTCTGTTATCCGCGAAGTCGAAAAATATAGTTTTGATAGATTCACCCCAAATATAGAAACGTGGCGAGTTCGCGAGCAAGAAGCATTCTGTTTATTTTCATCTTGCTAGAACGTTCTGCATAAGAAAAATCCATTTTGCTATTCTGAGAATGGCCGCTATTGAAATATAAAGAAAGGAGTTCTAACTATCGGAATCGATGATCAATAGTTTTTAATATCAAATTGCTTTGGTGGATGATGGCACTGTGCACACTACGGTACGAGGTGAAAGAGGAACAGAATTTTACCCGTTTTCACGGTCATCACAGGGCGCTTTTTGTCTAGCTCCACTTGAAAAGGTGTCATATACCTGCAAAATGTTTAGGAAAGAAAAGGTTACTTGATATTTTATTTTGCTTGCACACAAGACAGCGGGGAGTGAAGTGCGCGCCTATTAGAGCACGGATGAATGCCCAGAAACTTGAGTTTGTGTCCTCTTTGCGAAACAAGCTCAGCACGTTTGATGTACAGTGCAACTGTTCTATTTCTCTCTGGACGCAATACACTCCGAAATAACTAGCTAGCTTCAATAGATTAATTAAAGAAGAGAAATGATCCTGTTCAGAAAAAAAGCTTTCTTATTAGGCACTTTATTTTACTTGTTTCCGTCTGATAAGAATATCAGATATGACACTTTTAGCACTCGATCTCAATCCCTCTGCTCTCTGTGCATGCGCTGTATTGCTATGGCCACGGAGGCGCTCGTCTTCGGCTTCTCACGGCGTCGTCGCCCCAAAGCCGTTCGCGGTGTTAGTGCGCGCGACAAGTTAAATTGAAGTGATTGAGCGTTAAACTTTAGCAACGTCAGAAGAGAAAGCTGCGAAAGTGGAGTCGTCAACTCAATTTGCACCTAGGTGGTGAACGTTGCCGGATCGCATGGATGGCTTTGCAGAAGCAGCGGCAAAGGTCTACGCAGAGTCCTCCCTCTTGGCGCCTCTGCGCGCGCATTTTAGTTCTGATTTGCTTCCGTTTGCATTTCTTCAGCAAGGGCAAGGATTCGCCACTAGTGGCGAATCCCTCTAGCACTACAAAGCTGCACGGCCGTAGCGTCCAGTCGCTAAATAATCGCGCGTGTGGCACACAGTACGAGAAGCCGAAGTGGGATGCCCGGCTGCATATCGTCCGAAGTACAAGAAACGGAGCGTTCACGTCACGCGCTCAGTACCTAGCGATGAGCAAGCCGGATGTCAAGCCTGCCTGCTTGATGAATGAACAGAGGCTCACAGCACTAAGCCACACAGGCTGACGGGTGCGCACACTGCCGCACGCCCGCAAGGGCGTCTGAAACTGCCCGGGATAATGTCCAGCGCCCTGTACGCCACGAGCATCTCGCGACGCGGGTCTGCAAAAGCGGCACAGCGCAGGAGAAGGAACTCCAATGCCTCGACTGCGCCGCAATCACATGAACGCGTCGCCGACTGAAAGTCCATTGCGCCCGTCTTTCCCCGGGCGACACGCAGCCGACGCGCGTTAGAAGGATCATCGCGCGCTGGAGACACGACGCTGGAGAGCGCGCGGCGACAACAGAGATGCGTTCTCCTTGTGCGATGCGTGGACCCGGGCGTTTTATGCGAAGCATACTAAAATAGCCCAACCCAGCTCCTCGACCGCGGCGGTGTCGTTACCATTGACCTTTCGTGACCTCCATGTCATACCACGTGATGCGTGACGTCACAGCACATGAAAAACGGGGGCCCAACTCGCGCCGTCGCGCGAGGCGTCGTGACCAAGGATGACCACGTGGTGCGTGACGTCACAGCAGATGAGAAACGGGGGCCCAGCTCGCGCCGTCGCGCGAGGCGTCGCGACCAAGGAGGACCACGTGATGCGTGACGTAACGACATAGGAGAAACGGGGCCCCAGCTCGCGCCGTCACGCGAGGCGTCGCGACCAATGTGTTTCCTGCTTCTGCCGCTAGGTGCGCTGTAGTGAACACGTGATGCTGGAGCGGCGGTATACAAGGGGGTGCGCCTGCCTCTGCTAGGCGTACACGAGATAGAGATGCCTCCTGGAGACAGGGCTGCTCGTTGGAATGAGAAGCAAAGGTTGCGGCGTGCTACAGAGACTGATGAAGAGCGTGAAGAACGTCTAGCCAAGCGGCGTACTCGATATGCAACTCGGCGACAATATGCTTCGCATCTGACTAGGCTTAACCTAAGCTAAGCCTCAGCCATTTTTCTGATGCAGATGATCGCGGATCGCCGTACAGACATATTCTAGAGGGAGCGAAACGTCGCTAGGAGGAAGCTGATGAGTGGCACGGTGGCGAAATCGTCGGCCTCCTCGTTGCCGGCGATGCCGCAGGTACCGGGCGCCTACTGCGCATGCACAAATGCTGCGTCCATGCTCTCCGAGGTGCTCAATCTCGGACTAGAGGTTAGAGAGTACGCCGATCGCGACGCAAGCGAAGCGCTTTGTTCTGGCGTTTCTTTTCATTGCGAATGTCACTTTGCTTCGCAGTCAGATACCTCAAAGTCGCTCGCGATGCAGGCCATATCCTTATTTTAGCGCATGCTTTAGAAGCTGACTCGACTATGCAAGCAAAACATCTCAAGAGACATGAAGCAGAGATAACTGCATGCAGGAGTTAGCTCAGTCCGGCAAGTTATGCTGATGGAGGTGAGGTCCCGTTCAAGGTCTACAAACGCCTCGCGAGATGGTGCATGTCCTATCTGTATGTTTCGTTGGTTCTTTAAATCCAAAAAAACGTCTTCTAAGAATTTATTCTTTAGATGCCGTTGACACGACGCCTGTCATATGGCGAGGCGCGGTGCTGGTCACGTACGAAACTTGCAACGCTTTAGCCGTACCACCGAAGAAGTTTGGCGCGAATGCTTGGACTTAAAAGCAGGCCAGGCCGCCGTAGGAAGCAGACGACTCCACTCTCACCGCCTTCTCCTCTGACGTTGCTCAAGTAGAATGCTCAAGCACTTGACTTGAGCTTGCAGCGCACGCTAGCATGGCGGATGGCGTAGAGGCCGCGGTGGCCGCAGCGCCGTGAGAAGCAGACGACGAGCACCTCCATCGCCATAGCAACGCAGCGCATGCGCAGACAGCAGTGGGGTGATATCAAGTGCTAAGAGTATCTCCCATGAGAAATATCCGACTTACATTTCTTCTCCTATTTTGAAATGCTTCATAAAATGATAGCCAGTGGGTGGCTTTTTAATAATGTATATGCATCTCCTTGTGGTCCAGTATGAGCGTAAATAAACCCATATTTTTTTCGTTGTATTCAAAAACTGAAACACAAAGCATTTTCTACCTTTGAAACTTCGATGCTTTAGGTGTTTTTGTTAAGTACTAAAGAAACAAAGGCACTATGCGAATAAGCAGTGAGCATTGTGTCAGTTTTTCGAAGCATTACCGTCATGACGCGCGGAGCAACGATGTTGTGGATATGTTGGCCTTTTCTGATTTAAATTGCGTAGATAGCCCCAGATGCAAAAAATACTCAATGAAATTAAAAAACTACATTCCCGCCATGGCCGACTAATGCAAGGCACATCGTTGTTTAAAACATGGAGCGTTTTACACGCCAAGCACGACGTTCCTTTGCGCGCGACATCTCAACCATGCATGACTTTCGGCATGGTTTAGATGTCTGCTGAGAAGTGAAAGAGTTACTAAATACTTCCATTTCCTCAAAAACAATTTCCATTTCAATTGGCCTGGACCAGCCCCACTATGGACTACCGTGTTCAACAGTGCGAAAGATGCGACGCTTTTGGCCACGAGTCGGTGTAGCGTGCATAAAATGGGCGCATTTTTATAGCTAACCAAACGGCGGAGGGGTTGAAAAATTGGTTTTGGTGGAATAATTAGAAAAATATTGTTTCTGAAGGATAGGAAAGCCGCAGGAATCTCACTTCTTAGTGGACACCTCCCTGTTCCGTGAGGGAAAAGAGGAAGGTGGATGTCGAAGAAGAAAGGCCGGAAGAGGGGCTGGAGGGGAGGGCTCCGCAATAATTTTGACGACCTGGAGGTTCTATGACGGCGGCTGGAATCGCTTAGCACACGGGCAACTTTTAAGTTCTGCCTCCATCGAAACTCGGCTGCTGCGACAGTGTTCGAACCAGGAAACTACAGCTAAGTAGCCGAGCACCCTCACCACTAATCCACCACGGCGGGTACTATTACCGCTACGTGCAAAGGGAAGGAAGTTTAAACATAGAGGTGCAAAAGAAACGATTGAAATAATAGGTGCGTCGCAGCAATCACTTCCGCTAACGGAATTTCTGCAGCAACTATTACACCCCCTCATATTAGACATCGTTCCGGAGCCCTCCACTACGACCTGCCGTTCTTTCCATACCTCCTTCATAAATTCCAATTTTGCAGCGAACTTTTGTTTTGTAGTATACTTTCGTTTGTTCGCGCTCAGAGTTGCCGGCCCTCGACCTCATTTTTTTTTTTTGTGACGCGAGATGCGACCAGACTTATCTCTATTGTTAGAAGCCACGCGCAACTGCTTTGACATAGTAACAGGTTGCTGTTAGGACTGATGCTTGGGCGAGTTGGTGTGCCACGTTCAAGAAAAACAGCGCGAAATAGACAACTATTGCCACACGCGATTGTCTGAGTGTATCTTCCTTTAGTCCTTGTCTATTTCGCGCTGTTCTTCTTGACCAAGGTTTCTGTAGTCGCACTGGCGCCTTATCTCGATGGTTCCTTTCCATTTTTAAATTGGGCGCGGAAGAAAGTGGCAAGCATGGGGCTCGACGACCGCCGAGCACGTTCGTCTTTATTGCCGCCGCCGAGGCATTATTTGTGAGCGCAGGTCAAGCAATGCTAATGCTAATGCTAATGTCATATCGACTTTTTTGTCAAGTAGTCGCCGGTGGTCACAGGGGTGGTTACTAATATTTCAAGTGCCGCTGCATTCTGGCACTTCATTTTTCGTACTAGGAAGGGCATCGAAGTCTTCCTCTCCATTAATGAAGTCCTCCTCACCAACTGAAGTTACGCTCACTCGCTCTTCAGCGGCGCTCTGTGCTATGGCTTAGTGGCTAGCACGCGGTGGCACTCGCTCTGAGAATGGGAGATGAACTCCCAGTCGCGGCGGCAACGTTTCAGCGGACCATAAATGCGCAAGTCACACTTGCGCTTGTCGAAAGTCTTCGCACCTCCTTCCAGCGAAGTGCGCTGGTCTGGACAGCTGGCGTGCATCGACAGGTTGCGCCCGTATGCAGTGCGACATGGTTCGGAACATGGAAGAAAAGTTACTTTTAAACCCACCTGTAGATTGCAAAGAAGCTGAGATAATCAAAGGTTTTTTAGAACCCATCAACGCGACATTTCCTTCTCGCCAACTCATTCACTCTGTTCTTGATCGGTGCTTTAAGAGTGAATTTGTGGTGTATATTGTGGATTCAGATAGTTACTGCGGCTTTCCTTCCCTCAAAACCAATTCTTCTATTCGCAGCGTTCGCAGATATTCATGGCGCAGAATGAAGGCAAGAAAAATGGTAAAGACGACATATTTCAAAAGGCAGCTCCATAGCAGAGCACTTCAGCTGGCCGATAATGGCGTGTTTTAATCAGAGAGCTGGAGCAACTCTCAGAATCCGCGAAAGAGAAAGGTATCCGTCGCAATCCATCAGAACCCAGGATCTTAATTTAATTCGTCAATTAAAACATGCTAATCCTTTTCGCAGAGAAAGGAAGCTTTCTCTGGATTGTCTACTGAAATGTGCCTTCAGGAAATCGGAAGCGAATCTGATATCTTTGCTTTACTCCGGTTCAAATCATACTCCAGGATGAAGCTTTGTTTCTGCTTGATACTATTTATCATAAAGTTTCGGAATATTTAAATGTTTTTAGATAACTGCACCCTCAAGTTGAATAATAATAATAATAACTTGTTTATCTCCATCAATGATGGGGGAGACTGCGGATAAAAGCCAGTTCACAACCTGAAGCCCGCGACTCCCTACAATGCAGACAGTGATAGAACCAAAAAAAACTTGCAGAAAGCATAACATTCAAAATTAGTACACGTACACTTGATAGTCACAAGATGTAAACATACAAAAGGAAAGATAACACTTTTAGTTGTTACTGTATGCAAAGATTGTTAATGAAATGTTTGCGTAGGGTCCGCACAGCAGTTGCATGTAAATCTATACCTGATTTGTGGAATGAATTTAAAAGGGTTGGCAGTGTGTACGACACCTTTTGAATAGAATAATTTGCCCGCGCAGTGACCACCTTCCACGGTTCTGTGTAACGGGCGGTTTGGGAACGTATGTTTTTATCGAGATCCGATAATTCATGAAAAAACTTTACAAATTCTTTCACCTCCAGTTTGAACGCCAGACTTAACATATAGTTACAAAGATTAAATACGTGTATTCTGTTCGCTTTCGAAAATAGCTATAAAGTATGGGAGTTATACGGCACATTAAAAAGTGCTCGAACAAATTTTTTTTCCAATATATGTATTCTTTCAAGGTTTGTATGTGTCGTGATACCCGACTGCAGTGCACAATATTACAAAGGAGAAAGAAGAGAGTACTGTAACCAAAAAGCTTTATATTGAAAAGTAATATAGCTCTGTGTCCTGCCGTCACTGATGTCGCTCAATTTTCGTGTGCCGCATGCAAAAGCAGCAAAATGCTTCGACACATTTTATCTCGATTTGCACGCCATCTGTCTAATTACTCGTTTAAAAACCCTGTATAACAAAACGTTTATTGACACGAACATATTTGCCTATTTGTTGTTTTCTTGCCTGGTTTTAAATGTTTTTAAGTGGTCATTCTGATGTATCTGACCTAGTGTGCGCTCGTTTAGGCCACTTCGCTGTTGAGGCACACTCAAATAAACATATCTATCTATCTATACCAACAACACGAGATAGCTTCCCTGAATATGCCAAAGCAGATTCTGTGTGAAGATAACTCCAGGTATTTTAACACTACTCTTTATTTCGATTTTTCCGTTCTCATAAAGAAGGGTCATGAGACTGCTGTTTATCTGCCTAGATTTCGGCCTGAAAAGTATGGCTTTTGTCTTTTGTGTATTAATTTGTAGACTGTTTGCTGCTGACCATTTATGAAGAGATCTTAAAGCAGAGTTGGCTTTATTCTGAAGGCTACTAGGTTCAGATGATGAAAAAAAAATATACTTTCGTCATCAGCGTACAAAATGTATTTTGCATCTTTATCAACTGTCATTTATGTAAGCTATAGAAAGGAACGCCCAAGAATACTTCCTTGAGGAGCACCTCTGTTGATTTGTTTCAAATCTGAACGGCAGTTCTCTATTTGTACAGTATTGATGGCGATGATTTAGGTAAAATTTTATGAGATTTTGACTGTGTCTTCGAATGCCGTAAGTCTCAAGCTTTTCAAGTAGTATGGAATTATGGATGCAGTAAACTGCTTTAGTGAAATCTATGTAAAGGCCGAGCACAAAATTTTGGTTTCAAACTGTGACAGAATAAATTCTTTTTGGCGAAGTAGTGCTAATTCCGTCTATCGGCGGTTTCTAAATCCAATCTGGGCAGAGGAATAATATTATGGTTATCGAAAAAAAATATAGATTTGCATATGTATTAGTTTCCTAACCGCTTAGATAGCACCGGTAAAATGAAATTAGGCCTGTAATTTTTTATATCTACGCCGTCTTCCTTAAAAAGAACCGAAACTCTGGCAATCTGCATCCTCCTGGGAAAGATAGCGCTCGCCAAAGACATCAAAAATACAAGTGAGATATGGAGAAATAATATCGAGCACATACTTGATTGGCTGGACCTGTATGCCTTCTACGTCGCAACTTGAGCTATTTTTGAGTGAATAGAAAACTGACTGTAACTCAAGTTCCGTAAAAGGGCGAAAAAAAATGGAAAACTGATTTCTATTAGGCAGTAATGTCGAAATATCAGTCGATGCGCAACTATTCGAGTAGCCCACAGTATAACCCTTAAACGCATTTGCTAGAGCACTCTAAGATATTTCTTTGCCACAAAGAAGTAGCTTTTCTGCACGTGCAGATGACCTACGACGATTCAAGAGGGTATTTAGCTTCTGCTATAAAATGTCAGGTTTATTCGAGCAGCTGTCAAATTCGGCATGAAAATAGAATTTCCTATGCGCTTTTAATTTTCTGTTTAGTTTGTTTCTAAATGATTTGCATTCTTTTAATACGCTAGGATCCTTGTTCTTAATAAACATGTGATAGAGTGCATTTTTACAATTTATTTGTTTTAACAATTGGGCAGTTATTTATGGCTTTCTTATTTTTTTTACCTAGTCTAAACTTCTGTTCTGGGAAATGGCGCTTATATATTCGAGAGATCTCATCAGTAAGCTTACTGCACGCGATTTTTACGTTGTCTATTTCCAGAATTTTCTTAATTTCACACCGCTGTAATTCAGCTCTGAAAAAATCTAAACCTGTCTGTGTAATGGTCTGGAAGGAAACGTACGGTTGCTTTTTGTTTGCTGCAAAATTGTTTTCTTAACAGAATTATCACCCAAGTTTTAACTTGGGTGATAATTGCCTTAATTTAGTAAGAATGTAAGCCGAAAGCATTTGCTCTTTTAAAAAAGTTTAAATTCTGACACAACGTCTTGAAGTGATGGTTGGCTTATAAGGAACGCCGTAATGTAGTGCTCCGCATTAATTTAGACCTGCTCCAGCTGACTCCTTTAAAGTACGCTGGCACTGCAAAGAACATGGGCGTCTTTCGTGTTTTGCTTCCGTCGAAACGCGGCCGACAAGGCCAGGATCATGGTTCAAAAATTTGCAGGGCTTACGTTAATTGCTTAAGTGCCGAAATTCAGGGACAGATAGCGTCTCAAGCCACATTCTCTTCGGAGAAGGCCCTCATTAAGTGCATTAGAAAAATAGAAGCCGTGCCGCTAGATTCGACCTAGCAATTGTAAAATGAAGGACAGCGTGAGTGCCACGAAAGACAAGCTAAGATTGGAACTACGTCCTACCTGGCGAAGAAAATTATGGCTCAAACTTTTGTAATGAAGATTTTGCAATAAAACCTCTATCTTTAAAGACTATTTCTTAAAAACAAAAAACACTTCTTTAGTGTGATCTTTCACCCAATGACTGCCATTTTAAAATTCATGAGTGCTATGCCAGTTCACACATCAAATGCTTTGTTGTGAAGTGAATAGATAGTAGAATTTGCAAACTGAAACTCCAGTGTGCTTTTATAATAAAGATATATTTGTTTCTATCATGTAATCCCTTGCTGTAAGGCCTCCGTCTGCTGCATGGTGATGTTTGAATAAATAAAGGGACAAATAACCTAAGCAACTGTTAATATACCATTATTGCGTAAAAGTTCTTTGCGTGACTGCTCTGCACATTTTAAACGTTGTTCTTTTGGGTGTAGATTTTTTAGTATGTGATGATGACAAGTTGGCATTAATAATATTGGCTTGCGACAATATTGTGCACTTAAGAGGGAAGCGCAAAAACAACAGAAAAGGCATGCAAGTACCTTTTATAAAATATTGAACAATTCTTATTAAGAAAACATTACACCGTAAACTGTCCTTTTTATGTGTCGGATATGACCGCAAAACATCGGTCTGCACCTCAGTTTACTACTAAGCAGGAACTGGGCTGTAATTATTGAAATAGCTAGAAATTAATCTGGCAATAGCAAGTGCACAGTAAAAAGAAATAATTATAGCCTTAGGTTCATTAACGCGAAGGGTATTTAGTTGGAATCAGTTCAGAACTGTAATGAGGTCAAGGGTGGAATTGTGCGCTTACCATCTAAAATCATACTGTGTGCTTAGCCAGGAATCGTGAAGAACGAGGAGGTCGTCACAAAGGCACGAAACAGCTGCCATATGATGGTAATGGCTCGAATTAGCATAGATTTGACAACAAAACCGAAAAAAATTGGCGAAGCAGAAGCCCGTACACGAGTTAGCAGTAATAGAGAAATTAGAGGCAAGTATCTCGCTGCTGATCGATATTGAATTTTAACCGAGGGCCATGACCTTAATGTTCGATCAATGAACGATAATCTCGGAGCTGTCATAGCTTAACCGAGGACGACGGCCGTAATGTCCGACAGTTGACGGTTATCTCGGACTTATCATCACGGAGTATACAGTTGAAGCAGGGGGTAGAATAGTTACACAGGATACAGGCAAGCCCTTTCAAGAGACGAAAGATCTGATTAAGAGACGCCGAAACATGACAGCCACTAACCCGTCATAAAGAATATAAATGACAGAACTATCAAATCTAATCAACATGCGCAAAATAACCGGCATAAGGAAGTTTAATATGAATACAATCTGTCATGCTCGAAAGAAAAAAGCTAGCCTGAAAGCAGTAAAAAGGAAATTAGACATAGGCAAAAATCAGATGTGCGCGTTAAGAGACAAAGAGGGTCATGCCATTGGTAATGCGGATAAGATAGTTAAAGTGTCGTGGCAGAGAGTTAACAAAGAAAAAAGAAAGGTGTCGTGGCAGAGTAGCAGCGACCCCGTTTCGCACGCCGGCGGCCCGGTTTTGATTCTGACCTAGACCCAAATTTTCTTTTGTTATTTTCTATTTCCTTATAATTGACGGTCTGAGCGGCGCCATGGTTGTCATGGTACTCATTGCCATGGTAACGGCGCGTGCGCACTAGTGGCCTTTGGCAAAATGCCCTTCTGCTACAAAACCTCGTTTGGTTAGCTTCACTAGACGACACATGTACGCTATCAAGGAAGTATACTGTAGACTGAAGGCTAGGCTACGATGTCGCAGCATTATGGGCGATAGAAAACCTTTTTCCGCTGCTCGTTTTCTGCCGTCTGACCATGTGAAACCAGCTGGACGTCAATACTGTCCAGGGCATGATGTGCGCTGCCAGTTGGTTTTAACCGTCCTGCCAGCCGCGAAAACGAAAACTAAACTGCACGCACAGCCGAAGAAGCTGTTAGTAGGACGTGTCCGGCGGGGAGAACCAGGCACTTCAATGACTTCGGCAACTTTGTCGAGGTGCAGCCTGGCGCCGTTTTACGCATGTTTTGAGTGGAGTTTTACTTCACTGTACTTACTTCAGATCTTCACTACAAAACCCTGTATAATCATACTGCTAGCAGGTATGGGGACATACAAGAGCAAAATAACTATTCCTACCTTATTTTGCAGCTGTTAATATTTTGTCTAATTTAAGGCGGGGAAATAATCAGCATTAGATATTGCCACCTAGCATTGCCAGGTGGCGCATAGCTGACGACGATGAAGTAGGGCTCGCGCTGTTTAGTATCTGTCGCATTCTAGGCCGATCCCCCAGAGTGGGTATGTGCCATTCTGTCATAGGCTACAACAACAACAACTTTGCTGCCCCAGCTTGCGTGGCCTTGTCTATCTTCGCACTTGGTATTAAAGCCCCCTTCGTCAACAAGTACGTTACAATATCCTAATTTTTTCGTAACTTTTTCGAAGGCATTCGACTGCATAGAAAATTAACACGTTATCGGCGACAAGGGATTATAATTTTCGATAGGCGAGCTCTATACCGACACCTCTATGAGTGTGTTTCTGCGACATTGTGTCATTGTTGCCGCCGCGCCTGCATACTGCTCGCGGCTAACACAACACTATCAGCGCTTACACCTTCAAAATTTTTCTTCCTGCGCCTCTCCCGCTGCACCTAGCTTTATAATGAATGCAGAGAGTACAAGCCTGATGGAGACCTACCCTTCCACAACCCCGCCCCCGCATACTTACATAGCTTGAGAACAAAATTTTGAGTTTATGGAATAAGCGTTTTGAGAGTAGGCTTAGAATGAAACACCGTCCGAAATTTCATTACCGAAAGCAGGGAACTGTATACCACACGAACTAAGAAACACTTTAATGGCTTATTGGCCCTGTGTAACACAAGAACGTGGGCCCAAACTAGGTCGCATTTTTTATATAATACATGAAACTCTACAAATGAAAAAAAGAAACAGTTGCTTACAGAGATAAGTTCGTCCCGGGTGGCAATATATTTGTCACCGGCCCCTTCGCTGCCTTCAGATATGAAGAGCACGAAAGGCAGGAGTAAAGCCAGCGTAGACTTCAAATGCAGCATGGCTTTCAGTATGTCCACTCGAAACCAAGACAGTGTGCAGTCCGACTCAAATCTCCCCATATATGGCTCGAGAGAGGTGGGAGGAGCCCGCAGGAGCGTATCCAGTGACGACACAAGAAGGCGAGAGAACAATAGCGCACTAAGTCGAGGCGAGGGGTAGCGGAGCGGCGGCCGCGGCGGCAGAGGGGTTATGTGAATATGGAGTGGTATGCAAGGGGATCCTGGAGCGTGGAGCACCGCTCATCACTTGTATCGGCGCCGGCAAACGCCTTGAAAAGTGTGTTCGGGCACGGTGCCCATGCATTCAATAGCGCTTTGTTTGCACGTAGCAGAACGGGGCCGCGCGGCGATTTGTCACTTGGCATGTATAACAAAGAAAGTGACCTGACATGGAAATTATAGGATCCGCGGAAAGGTTTCGTCGCAGCATCCTTGAGGGTGGCTGCGGAAGAGAGGGAAAGGAAAGTAACGTGCCCTACCATTTGAGGTGGCTGATACTGCTATATGAGTGAGTTTTCACTGGTCAGGGGTGGTCATGAAGTGAAAAGAGCGTTAAAATACGGGTTGCACGTAGGCACAAAAGGGCAGCGCGGAACCCAGAACAGTCAGATATCATCAGAATTTGTTTAACTGTTGTTAGTTAAGCCGCTGTTGTTTTCTTATCGCATTATCTCTGCAGTGGTTTCCATTTCGTGATACTGCAGTCCTTTTTCATTAACAAAGACGCCGCACTGAGAATCTCGGTTTCCTTCCATGGTTGTGGAGTCGACTCCTTCCGTCCAAAAAAGCAATGAGTGAACGTATACTATAGGGTGAACTCTGTCTATGCTGCGACTTTTATATAATTTGTGTGTTTGCGAACTGTTGTTTTTCCGGTGGCTCCAAATGGGCAGATTTTACGAAAGGAAGGTTTAACATTATGATCATTTATTGGACCCTTAAAGGCCCCTTGGGGGGGGGGGGGGAGTAGTACGTACATTCAACACGGTTCACATTGGCGGGGTGACAAAAAATTAAAAAAACACAGACAACGAAACAGGGTAATTATATATAACTATATTTTATATAATTATATTTTATATAAATTATATATAAAATAACATGGTATTATATATAAAAAACAACTAGTGTCAAGTACCCTTGCTGACTCACAAAACAGTGCGATGCAGTAGTGGTGACGACGATTTGTGGACACGGAATTCTACGTTCAGGCCCTGTAAATTGTGAGCCAAATTGTCCACCACTGACGAGAGTATAAAATAACAGGGTATTATAGGGCATAGGGGGGTTCATTTAAATGATAATGTAGAATGGGCTGTAAAGCACCGGGTTCACGGAAGCAACACAGCGGAGAGCTCCAGAGCAAGCACCGCATGTGGCAGTACATAACGTCATTTTGTCACGTTTGGAATAAAACAGCTGTTTCTCTAGTTGCAAAATTGTTCGCTCAAATGCGAGTTTCTCGGTGACGAAGCAGCGTTAAGAGAAAGAAAGCGGAAGAAAACTTTGAGAAGCCGAATATTATACTCGACTCATCAGTTGAAAGGCTCATCAGTTGTACTGCACAAGGTGCTTCGGGGAAGCTTGCCGTAATTAAAAAAAATAAGCTTTTTTCAGAAAACAGTATGGCTTTTACGGCATAGTAATACAAGTGTTGGAAACCGGTGAATCGCTTTAATTATTATTCTGCTTTCTTAAATTTTAACTTTTTGCCTTTTATAGTTGGGCGCCCGATTGTGTTTACAGATTAGTAGCTGGCTGTTAGTAATAGCCGTGTTAGTTTTTATAATTCCAAACACGCCATTGCCGTCGTCGCTGTGGTTGAAAAAACTTTGGCCATTTCTCACCCAATACGAAAAAGTCGCGCCCGCGGTGAGTGCTCAGACGCATCGATCAAATCGAGTCACTCCGTGGCACCTGCGTTAGGAAGTCACATGATTCGATGGATGTCGCTGAACGCTTACCGTAAGCGCAGGACTTCAGAAATCAGTGAAAACTGGCTAGTTTGTTGAGGCAGAGGAAAGTCGGCAATGAGTTTTTTCAAATTATAAAAACTTATACGTCTGCTACTAACAGTCAGCCGATATTCTGATTACAATCAGGCGCCGAACGACAACAGGTAAAAAGTTGAGTATTAGAATTTAGCCAACCAGCTTACTAAAAGTGATTCGTCGGTTTTTTGGTGTTCGCTCACACTGGCATCACAATGCCGCAAAATGCCACTATTACCTCAAAAGACCAATTCTTAAAAATTAGCTGCGGGAATCCATGGAAGCTCAGGAAACGTGGTAAGGAACTGAAAACCGGATGTCAACGGTTCTGAAGAGCAGTATGTCGATGCTTCTTTTAAAATGGGGTAAGGTTCTTATCATTTCATTACTGCCGCAGAGAGGAAGGTTGCTGCTTATGGAACTTTAAGGAAAACAGAATTTGATATTGTTTAGTCATGATAACAAAGCTTAACGACCCATGACTGCTGCACAGAACTGGTATCCTTGTGCTATTTGCGGTGCTTAATCATAACATACGGTCGCTTGGTGTTTGGGTCCGGGCGCCAAGAGCCTTTTCGAGGGTAGATGGTTAATTTTATCTTTATTTATTTATTTGGAATACTGGCAACCCCGAAGAGGTCTTTAGAGGAGTGGGTTGAAAAATAAAGGAAATAACAGGAAATCAATCCACATGAGGAAACAGGGTCAATAATGCGTTTAAGAAAGAACTGCCTTTTCAGCGAGCACAATAAATTTTTCCAATGTTGGCTGCGCGGTAATATATGGTTGCAAAGCGTTCCACTTACGCACGGACACCGGAAAATAAGAATACCAGAACGAGTTACTATTGCAAGAAAATTCCTGTATCATATTTGAGTGTATGTTTCTGGTTTGAAGCATGCGTCTTATATCTAAAGAGTCTCAAAAATTTCGCTAGAATGAGTTGTGAAGAAGTAAATAAAAAAAATTAAAACGCTGCAGCTTTGCTCTACTTGTCAGAGTACGAAGACCAGCGCGCTGTAAAAGCTGTGTGGCAAAATCGAAACGACTGTAGCGGTTAAATAGAAAACGTAGCTTTTCTTTGGACCATTTCCAGTGAGCAGATGTTGTCTTTTGTGCGTGGGAACCATATAATATTTGCACATTCTTAGGTAGGTCTGATAAGTGTGAAGTAGGCAAGGCGTTTGTTCTTGGTAGTCACTTGTCTCAAAACTCTCTTGATAAAGAACAGCTTCTGCATTGCTGTGTTAGTTACATTTCGCTCATGTGATGTCCAGGTAAGGTCAAAGGAGATTAGATCACCACGATACTGATGCAAAGTTACACAGTATAGTGTGGTCGTGTTCCGGGGATATGAAAAATCTAGTTTCTTTTTTTCTTCATAACACACATTGAAACTGTTTTTTTTCTGCGTTAATACACATATTCTATGTGTCGCAGCACTGCACAGTGTGCCAATTCTCGAACTGTTTTTGGAGGATTGCGTATCACACCTAAGAGCAGCTGGTTTTTTATATCACGCTTCACAAGGGTGACCTTGTCTTTAGGCATGATGATTGGTGTGCCTAAAAAGGAGTAATCTCCTCCACATATGTAATGACCCCTTCATTAGGGGCTGAATGCGCGTCTGCAGCATGAATTCAGCTCTTTCCTTGCGGACGGTGCTAGTAGTGGATCCTATTAAGAGTTATACATTGACGTTTTGCTATGCTAGGACAGACAATTCCCATGATTCTGGAACCAGGTTCGGGCATCGACATCCAGAGCGAAGAACACGAACCGCACCTTCATCTGGACGTCCCACTTGTTGAACATGGCCATCCGGTCAAGCTCGTACAACGAATAGTCCACGTCTTCAAATAGGCCACTCTTGGTGCTGCTGGAAGACGAACTACGAGGCCAGGGCTGGAGATTACGCCTTCCCAAGCGTGTCGTGTTGACTGAGCAGCACTCCACCAAATGTGCGCGTAGTGGTGACCAGGAAGAAAGCGAAAAGCTTACAAGCGACATTCTTTATTGAGCGGACATGCGCCTGGAAGGAACTAAACAACCTGGCGACGGTGATGGCTGCAAACGCGCTCGTTGGTCATCCAAAGACAGGACAGCCGCTCTCGGCGGCGAATACGAAGAACGCGAAGGAGCTCTAGAAATCATCTAGAACAATGCAAAACAACGCAGCACCAAATGATGCGCGGCTACGAACACTCCTGGTAAGTCTGCCTGTGTGATTCGTCTTAAACAAAGTGAGAAAGCCGTGTCCTGGCGGCTTTGAGCATAAACGTCGCAAAGTTTTGCAGCAATGTTGTTAACCTAACAGGTGTTCATGGTTGCTTCAGATTGTATGAATTACCCCAGTATTTACTAGGGTAATCGCAAATAGAATCAGGACAACCTTACACTTCAATCAACTAAATGATCAGCCAGGCTTTCGTAAAGGATACTTGGCAACAGAGCATATTCACACTACCACTCGGTTGGTAGGGAAATGCGCAGAATATAACCAACTCCTATATATAGCCTTCATTTATAACGAGAAAGAATTTGACTCAATAGAAACCTCAGCAGTCACACAGGCATTGCAGAACGATGGTGTAGAAGAGTTTTTTGTGAAAATACTGCAAGATATTCATCAGGAATCCACAGGTACCATAGTTCTTCATAAAGGCATAAAAAATTTTGTATAAGGAAGAGTGTCAGGCAGGGAGACATGATCTCCCCAATGCTATTCACTGCCTTGCCACAGGAGGCTTTCTGAGGCATGTGTTAGAAACAGTTGGGGATAAAAGTTAATAGCGACTGCCTAAGTAATTTGCCATTCGCTGGTTAGCTTTCCTTCCTAAGTCACTCAGGACATAAGCTGCAAAGCATGATCAATGAGTATGACAGGCACAGCAGAACGGTAAGTCATAAAATTAACGCGCACAAAACCAATGTTAAGTTAAACAGCCTCGCAAAGCAACATCAGTTGACAATTGGTAACGAGGTGCTCGAAGTGGTTAGGGATTACGTCTACTTTGGACATGTAGTGGCCGCTGATCCGGATCACGAGAGCGGAATAATTAGAATAACAATGGGGTGGAGCGCATCAGGCAAGCTCTCTCAGATCATGAATGACAGTTTGCCAATATCACTCAAGAGAAAAGTATATAACAGCTGTATCTTACCCGTACTCACCTACGGGACAGAAAAAATGAGACTAACAAAGAGGGTCCAGCTTAACTCAAGGACAACGCAGCGAACTATGGAAAAATTAATGACAGGTGTAAGGGTAAGAGACCGCAAGTGGGCAGAGTGGGTGAGTGAACAACCGCGCATTATTGGCATCTTATTGTAAAGCAAAGTGAAGAAATGGGCTTGGGCAGGGTTTGTAATGCGAAAGCAAGGTAAACGCTTAAGGGTAACGGAGTTGATGGCAAGAGAAGGCAAGTGTAGCATAGTAGGGGGCGGCAGAAAATTCGATAGGCAGATGACATTAAGAAGTGTATGGGGATACAGTGGTCAAAACTGGCTACAGACAAATTTAATTGGAGAGACCCGGAAGAGGTCTTTGCCCTGTAATGGGCGCAGTCAAGGTGATGATGAATGATAATGGGTATCCTTTTAATTGAAAGCTTCCTTTCCTCAGATGAGGGCAGCGGCTGCCTATGACAGGGATAACACGTTTAGGTACCCTGGTGAAGCAGCACAGAGCATACGGACAAAGAAATCAACAAAGGTCGATACATGGCGCCGCTTTTCGTGTGCTGTTGCGCTGTTCGACCAAAATACTGTGTTGGGTGGACTCACCCATCTGTTCCTGCTGATAATGCACCTAATGTAATGTGTTGGTAGCATGGTGTGGCCTGTTTAACAGGCTTGTCTGCCTCGAAATTTCTACACACTGCAGATGAGAATAGGTAAGCAGTACAAAAGGAAACGATCGTGGCGCAGTCTCATGCCTACATTTTGGAGTAAGAGGAAAACGTACATTTAAGAGAACTGAACGAAAGGCTTTGAAGTCAATCCATGAGAGCACAGGCGCTACTTATATGCATGGGACGCTAGATTTTTATTGCGCCGACGTAGCCGACAAAGCAGCGTGGGACTTATTTCGGAGTACATAGCACGCCGATGGAAAAATAATTAGGTTTCTTGCCCTTGTAATATAAGAACAGATTTTAAGTCGTGATGCTAAAAATCCCGACATGTTTGGTGTCTTCACAATTCGTTCAAGTTGCTTTTGCTTCCTTCGAAAATGGAACATTGTAGCAGCTCGCATGACGGAGAACCATTTGTTCCTATTGAGCTGTCTACAGCAGGTGTTATTCTTTATTTATGACATTTGGCAAGGTCACCTGAATAAAGTGTAATTCTTCCGACAGTATCTCAAGCGCCTGTGCCGTATTTTTAGGTTTTTATCCCCGCCCCCCTCGCCTATGTAATACCCTCGGACGAGGGCCCTTAGGGGTATTGTAAATAAATAAGTAAATAAATAATGACTAGCTGCACTCCTTGCGTCGGAATACGCTCCAATGCCACGCTTGCCCCGTCTTTTTAGCAGGAAACTAGGTCATTGCATGAACGTCATATATTGTGTCTTGCCGATCCAAAAGCCTTGATATGGCCGCCATAGAAAAAAATTCGTCCTGCCTTTTCGTGACATCCGAAGCGAAGTGGTTTCAGACGGTATACTTAGAAATGCTGAAGGCGCCCTTAGTGACTTGAGGACACCTCAGTTGGCTGAGAATATTCGCGGAGAATTGTGCCAGACAGTGCCAAAATTTTGCCAGGTGGATGGAACTATAAACAGAACTACGTGCAGTTATCACGGCGGCCTCGAAAAGTACACGCGATGTACACGCGAAGTAATGTCTGAATTAACGAGAAAGCACTAATTCGGAGTTCAAAGCCTAGCAAAATTGTTTTTTGGCGATGTAATACGCAGGTTCAGAGCCAAGCAAAATCGTCGGTTGCAGATGTATATCCGGAGATTCAGAGCCTAGCTAAAAGCTGTGTGAAGGACACGATTGCTGGGGCTATTGCCCACGTTCCAAAAGGGAGTTGTTCTCTTACAATTAGGCGCACTCTAAGGCAATGAAAAGAATAGCGTCACTGAGGATGGAATCTGCTCTCCAAAAATCTGCTCCACATCAAATGCATAAAAGGTTCAACAATCATTTACGCCGTCTTTTGGCTGCAGGGCTTCCCTATACGGTCCTAACTGCTGTTTCTCAGACCATCCTTCAAAAATTCCAGTGTGAAACCCGAATAAAGACGAAAGGAGATCACAAAAAGGCCCCTAGGCCGAAGGTTGTGCCCTAATTCCACCCAATCTCGCAAAGTTTCAAAAAAGTGACAAGCAGGAACGGCGTGCCCGTTCATTTCTCGGCTCCCAACAAACTGGCAAATTTGTGCTTGCGCATTTGCAATGCCAAAAAATTTGGGTGCAACAAAAATCAATAAACGTCGTTTGTGAAGTATTCAGCTGAAGTGGTATACTGTATTCCAATGTCATGTGGAAAGTTTTATGTCGGCCAAACTGGCCGTTACGGCAATGACCGGTTAGGAGAACGCGCCATAAAATTAAAGATTCTAGATGTTAAGTACGTATATTAGTTACGTACTATCGGGGACAAAAGTGGTATACTCCATGCGGCGGGAGCCGGAGTAAGAGAAAACTGCGGCATTTTGGCGAGGTAAAACAAGAAACTTTGAAACGAGCCAAGCGACATGCCTGCTGATAATAAAGGTAACGCACTGGCTGTCTCGATCCCAGATGCCGCCAGTAGATGTTGCAACGCAGTTTTCCGCTGCTCCGGCTCCAGCCGAGTGGAGTATGTCACTTTTGTCCCCAGTAGTACGTAAATAAGTGCGAATGAGGTGTGGTATGGTTTGAAGGAACAAAGATTCTTGGCAAAAGTACTGAGAAGACGGCGCGATTTAATTTAGAAGCCTACAAGGAAATTTGGCAGTGAGTGCATCATCGGCCGATCCGTATCATTTTTTGTTGCTGAGTTCGACTTTCTGGAAGCGGCTAACTATTGACGAAATGAAAAAAAGAAAACTAAAGAAACTTGATTTGGGGTGCTATGTTTCTACCTGCCTGCGCTTGAGTCCAACTATGCTGGCCGTGTCATCAATCCTTATTTATCTTTCACAACCTTTGCCATGCATCTATTCGCTTTATATAAGGTGTCTTCTTCCGGCAATAAAATCAGTTGTCAATTAGCGCTTGGGTCAGTGTGCCATCTCTGTCTGGTTGTTTGTGTTTGAACTTTAACTTTTTATAAATTACCTAAAAGAAATCACATCAATACTCACGACTAGAAGACGGATCCGCAGCGGTCGGAACAGATCAGCTTCAGAGGCCGCTGCGCGAGGCCACTAAGCTGTCACCGTCTTTTTTTAACATGGTATTTATAACGAGGATAAGCTGCAGCTGATTACGCATCTGTTTAACTGCACTACACTCTCGCGCTGTGCAGAGCGTCGTCTTCTATAATTTGTTGCATCTGCTCCGTCCCGCAGCCCACACATTCTCTCCTTCTACGTAGCACAAATCCATACTTTCGCACTGATTCAAATGTAGTAAATGTTGTCTATGATTTTTTTTGTGTATTACCACACAGCATTGTCAAGTGATACTCCTGATATGGAAAAGTCGGACATTATCGGACATTTCACATCTATAGCGATGCCTTTATCAGAAGGGGATTTTTCCGTTATTAGCGGCTCTGTCACGAATCAGGACGTACAACTAGAAACCCATAAGTTACCTCACTAAAAAACGCCTAGCCCTGATCGGAGTTCTAGCGAGTTTTTAAAATTATTGAAATGCATCCTAACTCCTATCCTGTTGCAGGTCTTCAAGATTGGTTTTGACGTGGACACTTCCACAGTCTTTTACAAGAAGCCACGCTGTCTTAATTCCGAGAAGTACTGATGAAGAAAAACTGCACTCATTGGAGGGCTTTAGGTCCATCACGTTGGAAAATGTGCATTGCAAAATTATTGCTAAGGTTTTATCAATATCCTTACAATTCTCTAAGTCGGTTCTGATTGGCCCTCACGAGACGTGCGGTTTGTGGCCACTAAGTTCAAAGTAAAGTACACATTGCGCGCACAATTCTCGAAACATGACCCTCCTCTCATGATCAGCTTGCTTTGCTTCAGATCGACCTCGCGAAGACGTTAGACCAAGTTCGCTATTCTTTCCAGTTTTCTTTTCTGGAGCGAGTAAATGTTGAGTCTACTGCACTGAAGAACTTTGCTAGAGGAATTTTTCAACCCACTTAGCAGGAGCATTGAAACGGGCTTTTCAGAAGAGTAAACGTCGCAGTGACTATCTCACGTCTCGTTAGACGTCCGAACAGCGCGTAAGAGAAGGGATGAAGAGGAGGGGGGAAAGAAGAGAAGGAGGAACGAGGTTCTCGGAGGACTGCGGAATAATTTCAACCAACTGAGGGCCTTTTACGTGCACTGACATTGCACAGTACACAGATACCACATACGTTTCGCCTTTACGACAATGCTTTCGTATTCCCACAAGTATGCAGTCTTACATGTCCGTCCAATTTTTTGCTCTCTGAGAACGTAATATTGTTGCAGCTTGCGCTTCACGCGCAACTATGGCGCCTATTGTTCTGAACACAGCAGCTGTTATTCTTTGGCAGTCTTAGCAAACGAGTTCAGTTCTTCATGCATTGTGTGCAGTTTAAGGAAGAGTTGCGCATGAGTTCCACGCTTGTCCTGTTTTTTGAGCAGAAAAGTAGCTTATTGTATGGACGTTATTTTTTTTACCGTGCCGTAGCAACAAACCTTGACTCGGGAAAATGCATAAAAATTGCTTCCTCTCTTTGCACCATATGCAAAACAATATCTTTCTGTCGTTGAGCGTTGACATGTTTAAGGCGCCTATAGCTACTCGAGGACGCCTCAGTTGGCTCAGAATACTTGCGTGCGGAGAGTTAAGGAGGATATTAGCGCGAAGAAGATATCCTTTTTTTATTCGATAGTGGCTGCTACCTCCTCAGGTTTATACTTTGGGATTAAAGTTGCCTATTCAATTCTTCAGAATTAAGCACTGATAGCACGATATAACATACCAACATACTCTTCTAAAAGAAGGCAGCTCGGTCAAATAATAACGTTTTTCTTACCTAGAGTTCCATAGGTTTAGAGAAAGTAGAAGAAGAATTAAAAGAAATAATGCAAACAAAAAACGGCTCTAGGAGAGCAGCTGATATCCAATACACAACAAAACAAGACCCATCTGCGTTGGGGTATACAGAAAGATTTAAAGATAAACAAAGACGATATTTCAGCTGCAGTTTCTTATGCAACCGCAATGTGAACTACTGAAATGATGAATACGACAGGATTTTAATGGTACTAAGGCGCGAAAGATATTTTCCGCCATTTATTATCGCACCGCCGCCAGTCGAGGTAAATCATAGAGGCTGCTTATGTGACGTCACAAACCGAGCTGACTCCGACAGATTCAAATCCGTAAACGCGCGTAGCATAAGGCTATAGCATATGTGTACACTCTTTTTCTAACTCTCCATCTTCATTTCTTCGACCTTAGTAATGAATCTTTCGGAACGGCGAATGAAAATGAGAATGTAACGCTACGTCGAAGACCGTCACAAAAGCGTCGTTTGCTCGAAGCACACTTTCGGATACCAGTCATACACATAATAAATTTCATGGATGGAGCAATCATGCTTAACCGCCCTTACGGTTAACCTGGATGCCTTTCCTTAGCGATGTTTTTCGCAGCTTTTGCTTTATGTCGATAATGCAACAACGCCCGCAGGGTTAGTAAAGCTAGGCATTGCTGCCTATGTTTAATGTCTACGCTAAAACTGTTCTGTAAGCCTCACAGAGAAAACACAAGGCAACGGTACTAGGTGCGCATTTCATAGAAAGGAAATGGAGGGTTAGCGCTGTTTTGGTATTATAACAAGGCTGAAAAAATTACATTTTCTACTTAAATCAAGACTGATGGCCTATTATTGCGGGAAGGTTCAGTGCGTAGCTTATGCAATGTTCAATTGAATGCAGCGTTGAGGTGTGTACGAACGGGTGCGCTTACTTCCGTGCAGAGTATAGCTCACCATAGTACAGTGTACTCAACGTTTTCTGGAGCGATCGCACTCATGTATTCGTCCACAGTTTGGCGCGTTCGAATTTGCAAGCTGGCCTGAAGCTGCAGTTGCTTGATGTTTCGCGAGAAGTTACATGGCAAACGGTAGGGCAATTTTCAAATAGCATCGGTTAGCACCACGCGATGAATGACTTAATAAAGGCGTGATGGAGCCGCAATAGCTAACTTTCTTTCTTATCTAAGTACGTAAGCCCATCTGCATAGCACCAGAGGTAGCGTTTTTTTACCATTTGCTGCTATTGTAGGTTTCTCATGCTGCAGAAAATGTCAAGATGTTGCTGACCCCGAATGCCCGGCTGGCACCTCTGCTTCACTCGTTATTGAATCGCTAACTACTCGTAGCCCGGCGCAAATGACTCGCATCCAAACTACTTTTTCGTTATTTGCTTAGATGGAAAGCTACTTCATCGTCAAAGCTGTATTCGTCGCTTGTGTATCGAATTCATTGGCCAGCAGAGACAGGGTTTATGTAACGCAGCTCGGGATTGGCGCGCTTCAAATACCGCATCCGGCTAGCTACCTGTCGAAGGTGTTACGACGTCAGACCGTTCGCCTGGAGTTTGAGGAGGCAGCTGGGCACGGCTTCGGAAAATATTGAATGTAAAGCATTGCGCTAAAAATACGCAATGTGACCACCACATCTCGGTAAAACAGCCAAATTAAATGCCATTCTCAGGGTTTCTTTCGATATTTCAAATCTGTTACAGTATACCTTTAAGAGATCGTTCGTTGTCAACCTTGGCGGCAGACCGCCACTTCGCAGAACTTCACAGGCCACGAGCCCCTTTCCAATTTTAAAGGAGACGTAATGTTCTCTTCAAAAAAAAGGAAGAGTTAAAATTTTTATCATGTTTTTGGCATAGAACATGAATATCCACGAACAAGGAAAGACTTTGGGCAGACAACTTTCATTGCTTGAAAAATTTGAGCCTGCAGCGCCACGCAGACAGTGGCTTCGGCTATTGCTTGCAATATGCGGTGAAGCTATGAGATCAGAGCTAGGCTCCGCGTTACTGGTACTGCGGAGTAGCACAGGACACGCGCTCTTCTACTTTGGATTTTTCCCATGTCCTCCCTAGCTTCCGGATTTGAAGGTGGCACAAACTCTGTTGGGACAAAGATACAACGCCGGAAAAAAAGTTTTATCATGCACGGTTGCCTTTCGGATGCAGATGGCACAAGTGCGCGTTTTAATAGGTTTTGCGTGAGAATAAATTGTAGAACAAGACAGCTACAACGAGAAAGCAGTCACAAAGATGCCAAGGAAACTGGAAGAAAAATTACAGCCGAGTAATCATTTCACCTAGCGCGGAGACAAGCGAGAAAAAAACTGACGCTGGTTGCCTTCTAGGTGTAACAATATTTGTTTCCTCGGTGTTTTATATAACAAAAAATCCATGTTTATACTTACTTCATGAGCGTATAATACCCGTAACGGGAGCTCGATGGCTTGAGCATACAGTCTCTCAGGATAAGTAATAACCTCCACCCCCGACTCGGCGGCCAGATTTCCATGACGAGATGGCGAGTGAAAACTGGTTTGACACTAACTAGTTTCACCTAGCCGACAACCCTCGTCCAACATTATCATAAAGCGGTGCTGGTGGCATCATCACTGAAATGTGGGCAGCACAGTTGTTTGCCAGTGCATTAAATAGAAGCCTCCGACAGACCCCATAAACTTCAGGCTAGCCTGTTCTCTATAACGTATCGAGTGATTGGTTATCGACTGTTGCTGGTGGTTCACTCTAAAAAAAAAGAATCTGATCTGAGTCTTTTTGGTGGGAAAGTCACTCATCCCTGAGCGAACACCTTTTTAAGGGACAATGTTGTGTTGTTCTTTCAAGACTAAGTGTTGGTGCTTGTCACCCAGACTTCGCGCACTTTTACGTGGGAAGCTCCCAGACACCCTTAGAGCGTGTGGGGGTAGCGGTCTCGGACTCTAAGGAGATGCCCTCGACTCAGCGTGGCAAACTCAGCGGAGACCAGCCACCAAGTGACAAGAGGTTTTTGGGCGTTCGGTGCCCAGCTTTCGCTGGTCGCAAGCCAGAGAATGGGTCGGAGCCAAAGGTTCACAAAACAAAACAAGGTTTATACAGCGATGAGACGATACAGAGGATTTCACAATCACTAGTACAGACACATACAAAGTGATTAAAAGAACAATGCAACTAGTGCAAAGTTAACCTCGAGAGAGAATACAATACAAAGGCAATATTGCACCTAAAGTGCACTAACACACGAGAGAGAGGTAAACAAGCAAAACACAATTTGTTCACCGGGCACTGCGGCAGTCCGACGACCAGAGTTCCACGACGATGCCGTCCCGCAGACTGGCGAACGTTGCCTCGTTGGTCCGTGGCTGGCCGAGTGGTGTTTTCCCCGGGAGTCGAACGGGCGCGCTTCTCCGAAGCTTAAACGGAGGTCCGGACTGACTGATAGCGGTCAACGTCCTTCTTTATAGGCTCGCTCTCCCGTCTGTTTGTTGCTCGCGCCCGAGTAGGCGCGCACATACACGCAGCATTGGCAGTGCTGTCTCCCTTTCCTCTTCTCACCGGCCGCGCGTCCCCATTGGTCAGAGGTCGCGGGCCGCATCTCGAAGTTTCGAGCGTGTTCTTGAGTGGCGCCGACGCCGACGGGCGAGGGGGACGTGTCTTAGTGCACGCAAGGCTACGCCCTTTTCCTCCGGTCAGCAGAAGAACCGACTCGCATGTTCGAGAATTTTCGGCGGGGATGACTCATTTCCTCGGCGCAAGCCGCGGCGGTGGAGAGAGGGGCACGCGTTCGGCGGGGGCTTTCCTTCTCTCCCGTTGGTTTCGCGCCGGCGAGACGCCGTGCGCGCGGCGGTTTTTCTTTGTTTGTTTCTAAAATGCGCCGAATTTTGTGACAGTGCTCTTGCATGTTGTGTATGCCTGCTTTTACGGATGTAGTGCATGTTTCTGACAACCGAAACATCTACTAGCATTAGAAGCGTGAGTGAAAGCCACCTAGGATAATGTTACACCTCTAAGAGGGCTAAGTGTTGTTCAAGAGATGGCATAAACATATCCTTGCATGAGAATCGCCAGCTTTGCACCTTGAGGAGGTAAACTTATGCTATACCTAGAGGTGCAACGTTATTTTCTAAGAGTAAACTTATACCATTATAAATAGACCAAAATTTGCACCACTGTGGTGCAAGCTTATGCCACCTGGGGACAGATAATGCTACCGTCCTAGAGATATAAGGTAGTGTTCTGTTATTTAACGTACCTGTGCACTGTCCGGTTGTATGCATATGATGTCCATGCAAGAGTACTATTAACCCTTTACAACGTAAACGTACCTACAGAATGCGGCATTGATCCTGACCCATAAGGTGCAAGGCGTAGTCTTTACAAAAGAGGTAACTTTGAAATTTTACATTTTCTTTGCAACATGTTTACATGTAACGGGAAATGTAACAAGTATTGTGTTACAATAGACAATGCTTGAGGGCTCTGTCATCTTGTGGTCTGGCCGCAGGTGCTCCAGCAGAATGAACACAAACAATTCACAGAAAAATAAGCGAAAGAAAAAACCTCGGTGTTTATTTTGTCTCACGCTACACCAAAGTTACAGCAATAGTCTGGGCAATCTTTGAAATTCAGTCGCCGCAGAGGTACACCTGTGCAACTCTCCTGCACGAACAAGAAAATTTGGAATAAATTCATCAAATAAAAAACTCGGTAAAATGTTTTTACGGGCTAGTTACTTTATTATTAAAAATTAAACAGAAGACAAATACAAAGGAAGATGCATGAAAACAACACCACGAGTGTAGGCTTCCATGTTAGTTAATTGGAAATGAAATCACGGGAAACATATAACAGATAATAAAAAAGTTAAAATCACAGGCAGCTATCTCATTCTCATATGCTGGGATAATTTGCGAGACGTTCCATAATGTCGCCCCCACCCCACCTCTAAAAAGAAAGCATTGTTGCTGATTTTTCTCTCACGAGTAAAATTCATTGAGAGCAACAAAAGAAATCAACAAATAAGAAATAAACAAATTTCCTTAATCCGCAGTGTGGTTCGAGCTATCAAATATAAAAAAGGCAATTGAAATACCACGGAGTTGGCTTTTCTGCGTCGCACATTTATAGGATATTGCTGCTGCGCACAGTATCGTAGAAATAAAGTTGACTGCTTATACGTCTGTATCTGTGGCATTACAAATATAAGTGGTGCCATTTTATAAATGTGAAGTGTGGAAAAGCGAACTGAACGAGCTTTCAAATGCTAACTTTAGACGTTTAATGTATGTAACCACACTGCTGATTAAGCAAATTCAAAAACAGAACTCACCTTCGATGTCGGCAGCCTTCAAATACGCAATATAAACTTGCGCCAATTATAAAATAGGTGAGTAGTTAATTTTAGTTAAGTGGATGCATGATGATTTCGATCATCTACATAGTGTACGGCTTCTGTACAATCCACTTGCGCAAGCCACACCCACGTATCCCTTAGTGCGCCTACTTCCGTCGAATGCGGGTTGCTGGTCCGCGTCGCGCGGCCATGCCCCAGCCTGTGAGACACGAACCACCCTCATTGTTGCTCCCTCTGCCCCGTCTACCGCCGCGACTACCTGGCACGACGAACTGCAGCCGAGGCAATGACTCGACCTTTCGACCTCCCTCCCGCTTCAAGACGCCGCCCACATGTGAGGACACCGCCCCTTGCCAATGCCGTTTCGCACAGTCCAAGGGCCTCGGCCGTTGGCTCGTGGCAACCTGCGGCCCGGACTCTTCGTGGACCAGAGCTCACTCGCTCATCTCTTTCATCGCGGCAGACAGCACTTCACCACCTTGCCGTTTCTGTTTTACTGACTTCTAAAGCGATCACCATTTCACGTGTCTCCTCGTCAGTGTCTTTCATTCACTATCGGGACAATCACTTCGTGACACCGGGTAGTGTCACGAGGATGATGCTGGCCTAGCGCGAGCGCTAAGCCAGCAGCCATTTATTTATTTATTTTATTTATGAATACTGTGATCTTGTACACAAGATCATAGCAAGTGGGAAATAATAAATTAAGATACAAAAATACAGACATATACGAACAAAACAGAACTGCACATAGAATTGCACATAGAACAAAACAGAATTGCACATAGAAAAATAAGGAAGAAAATACCGCGGCAAGGCCATAAACAAACAATTATTTCAAGTGCTCTTCAAACAAATGTAATGATCTCTGCCTGACAACATCATCCGTAAGGTTATTCCAATCAGTGATGGTCCTTGGAAAAAAGCATATTTAAAACAATTAACTCGAGAATTTAATGGCGCTATGGAAAGAGAATGGCGATTTATAGTTTGGTACCCCGAGGAATAAGCAAGGATATTAGAGGTGTCAACTTTGAAATTATTGTTAATTAATTGAAAGAAAAATATTAAGCGACATATGCGATTTATGTTAGGAATAGAGGGTAAGCCGCTTTTTTTGAGGAGATCACTGACTGATGCCCGCACGTAAGTGTTATAAATAAACCTTACTGCTTTCTTTTGGATTCTTTCAAGTTTATTTATGTTGACCTTTGTGAACGGGTCCCAGATAATCAGTGCATATTCTAAGATTGGTGTAATAATAGTGTTGTAGGCAAGAAGGCGTGTAGCAGGGGTCGCTAACTTAAGCGAGCGTCGTAAAAAAAACAGCTTTCGGAGAGCTTTTGCTGAGACATAGTCGACATGTTTGGTCCAAGACAGGTTATCAGAAATCAATAGGCCTAGATACTTATATTCTGTAACTTCATGTGAAGAAAATTATTATTAGCAGTGTAGTGATATAGAAGAGGGTTCTTTTTAAGTGTTATTCTCATTAATACGGTTTTTTCAAAATTAATTGACATTTGCCCCTTCTCACACCAAGAAACTATTTTTGCAAAATCATTATTCAGCCTTATTTGATAGTCAGTTGAACTAATCTTAATTTTAATTTTAATTAAATTGACTCATTGCATCGGTAATTACGAGGGTGATCCCAAAATTAAGGTCTCCAGTTCTTTTATAAATCGAAATAAATATTTATTTGAAGCAATGCACAAATCACTTAAAAGGCAGACCATTCTTCTACTTTTCTACATAATCGCCGTTGCGGTCTATGCATTTTTGCAGATGTAGGGGCAGTTTTTGTATGCCCATGTCATACCAGCTTGCCGCCATGCCGTTGAGGAAGCGCTTGACCGCATCTTTCAATTCGTCATCATCGGTGAAGCGCCTTCCAGTGAGATGTTCTTTTAGATTTGGAAACAATTGGTAGTCACTTGGTGCCAAGTCCGGACTGTACGGTAGGTGGCTGATGACATCCCATCCAAACTGTTGCAGGAGAGCGACGGTTCGGCAGGCAACGTGGGGGCGAGCGTTGTCGAGGAGAAGACTCACGCCCTTGCTCAGCATTCCTCCTCTGCGATTTTGAATCGCCCGTCTGTTTCTTGAGGGTCTCACAGTATCTGCCCGCGTTTAATGTGGTGACAGGAGCCATGAAGTCTACCAACAATCCCCTTTTCGATCCCAAAACACAGTTGTCATGACTTTTCCGGCAGAATGTGTTCGCTTGAATTTTCGCGGTTTGGGCGAAGAAGAGTACCGCCACCCACGTCACGTGATTCTTGTTCGGTCTCAGATGTGAAGTGGAATGCCAAGGTTTCGTCACCCGCAACAATGAAATCCAAAAAGGTCTCCTTTTCATCTCCATAACACCCAAGAAATTCGCGGGACGAGTCAACGCGTTGCCGTTGATGGTCGTCGGTGAGCATTCGCTGAACCCATCTTGCCCACACTTTCCGATATTTGAACTTTGCTGCCAGAATATTATAAATAGTGCTTCTAGAAATGCCAGGAACCAAAATGCAGAGTTCATCGAGTGTGGTCCTGCGATCTTCCCGCATCATTTTTTCGACCTTCGCGACTGTCTCATCAGAAATTGACGGTCTCCGGCTTCTTCCTTCGTCGTGATTTTCAGTGCAACCAGTTGCGAACTCTCTACACGACTTGCGGATGTTTTTAACATCCATACATGCCTGTCCGTACATTTTCGTCAACTGGCGATGATTTTTGATTGGTTGAACACCGTTTGCGTTCAAAAGTCGAATAACTGCGCGAAATTCGCACCTGGCGGTAGCGACAAACGGGAGCTCCATTTCAAATGGCTGCCGTGCTAAGACTGACAGTTCCTTTCGCCCTGAGTCATGCCTTGTTTGAAAGATGAGGAACAATGAACACAGAAGTATGGCGAGCAGCCACGCAAATAGTTTCCCTGCGGCCGCAGCCCTTTGGAGACCTTACTTTTGGGATTACTCGTATGCCGCATCTTTCGGCTGGCCGCCACGTAACTATATATATGCATATATTGTTACCGACATAAAAACTTTACCCAAGGTTGGTTCACGCCATAAGTATGAAGTCAGTTTCCGATAGCGCCAACCAACCCAACATCCACCACGTTCGAACTTCCACTCTTCCGTCTTCGCTCATCCATGGCAATATATACAGGGTGTCCCAGCTAACCTGGACCTAGATTTTGTAAAAACCTGTGCGTTCTTCACAGCTGAAATCGCATGGATGTTGTTAGGGTTAATTTAAAGTTTATCTAAAGTCCTATTGGAATAATTAGTCAAGATAAATAAATTAACTTTTTAAATATAGCTTGTAACGTTCAGGTGTACATGGGAAAGTTGTGGAGCTCCACAGATATTGTCCAACCCAGGCACTTCCAACAAGATAGCTTTAGCGTGGGCTATTTTTATTCGGGAAAAACGAAAGCCCGCGGAGTTTAAAAACCACCACGCAACAGCGCGCTCCGTGCGCCCGGATGCGTCGTGATTACAGCTCTCTCATCAGTGCTTTGTAAAAACATCACTCGCTTTGCACCTTTCGTGCTGCCCAAGACAGAGCTCAGAGTTGTGCTTGGTTCCAAGATAAGCGTCAGTGGGTTCGGGCGGCAGTTGAAAGAAAGCGCGGCTCCTGGTTTTCATCGTAATTTCCATGACATTATCAAGCTTGTTATATGGGCCTTTGCTTGTTGGGATCTTGCTCCCAAATTCGAACTCATGAGATTGGCATCATTCCTCCGCATGCATTCTGCTAATGTGAGAGCGTAATTATTGCCGCAGAAATGGGAGCCGCGCTTTCTTTGAACTGCCGCCAGAACCCACTAGCTCTTATCTTAGAATCAAGTACAACGCGAAGCTCTGTCTTGGGCAGCACGAAAGGCGCGAACCGAATGATGCTTTTTACAAAGCACGGATAAGAACGTAGTAATCGTGGCGCATTCGGGCGCACGGAGCGCACTGTCACGTAGTATTTTTAAACTTCGCGGGCTTTCGTTTATCCCGAATAAAAACGGCCACGCTAAGTCTATCTCGTTGGAAGTTCCCGGGGTGGACAATATTTGTGGAGCCCCACAACTTCCCTATTGACGCCGGAACATTTCAATCTATATTTAAAAAGTTAGTTTATTTATCTCGAATTATTCAAATAGGACAAGCGAAAAAAAATGGCAGTGTACCTTTGGTTAAACCTTAAGAACATCCACGCAAATTACATTCTGAAGAACGCTTAGGTTTTTTTAAAATCTTGGTCCAAGTTAGCTCGGACATGCCATGCTGTTCTGCGCGTGCTCACGCGCAGTGGACCATTACATTTGTTGAACCTTGAATTGCCCTGCAGTTCATTTGTCTTGCGGTGTATTGTATTTGTGACTCGCTGCAGTTCATTTCGGGGGTTGGATTTGTTGTTAGCCTTGTATTTTTTGTGTCTGTACAGAGTGCTCGTGTAAGGATTGATTAGAAGCATCACATTTTTTGATAGCCTATTTTCTATTCTGTTGTGCTGCTGCCACCACCTTTTTCTGAGTCGCATTGTGCAAAGCCTTTTGCAATAGCCCTTTCTTTTCGGAGATGACTCGTTGGCAATCACCCCCAACCCTACTAGTTTCTCTTGAAAGGTTGCCTCCGCGTGGCACAGTGGTCAAGCGCTTCACGCTTGTCACAAAAATGCGGTAATGAGCGACACCTCAAGGGTCACTCCCCTCTGTTTCCACTGAAGCCATGAGGTGGTGGAGAAAGAAATTTTCCTTCACCCTTTTTATTTTCAGTCGTTCGCTCCTTCCGGACACCTACAACCGAATTAGAAGATTACCTTTTGAAATTGCTATCGTTTCTTTTTCCTTGGTCATCTTTTACATTCACCCCCCCTCCACTATTGTTTGCAGTAGTGCTTTAGACTGTTCCTGTACCTCGCGCATGCTTCAAAAGCTGCGTGTTTTGATTGCTATAATAGCATATTCGAAAAAAGCTGGTCCTCCAGCCGAAACGTCATCAGATAAATCCTGCAACCCTGTTATGTTTTTCTATTTCTAGCGACTTAATCTTATATTCATCAATCAGCTCAATATATATATATATATATATATATATATATATATATATATATATATATATATTGTAAATGACTCCAGCTTAAACGCGGTCGTTAATTCGAACGCCTAGCCTTTATCATTCTTCATCGTATTATCCAGCTGCATTCCTCACTTCTTTCTTGTCTTCGCTTCCGCTTGACTCGGCCACGACTACAGACCTGAAAAAAACGCAAGCACCGCCACACAGCACATTGTCTGTTTTCCCGCACGAACCTCTTTTTTTTTAAACCCGCCACATGGAGAGCGAGGTTGTTGCGTCGACGCCTGTCGGAGCCCGTCTCCAAATGATGAAGTGTGCACACGCCACGTTTTGTCCCCTAAGCGTGCGATGATGATGTAGGGCCGTTAGAATTCCGCGGTCAACTTTCTGCCCGCTCTCTTGAGGTCCTGACGCCCCAACACCACATCGCCAACTTTCTAACAGGAAGCTGGCTGACGCTGACGGTCGAAGTTACATTTCTGTGCTTCTTGGGCACTGGGCGTTTTCTTCTGGGCTGCTTACGTCATCTTCTGGTAGGCTTCGCTTCCCATTGTGCCCCAGTGGTTTCAGTGTTGATTTCCATTTCAAAATTGGACGCTGCTGTCATTTGAGGCTGCTGGCCATACACAACTTCATAAAGCATGGTGCTGGTTGAGCTTTGTAGGAAGAAAGGGAAAACTTTATTTACACTAATGGTTTTTCCTGCGGTTTGGGGGCATCTTCAGAGACGTCTTGGTTCTACCCCCAGGAGCCTTCTCTGTCAAAGTAGTCCGCCTCTAATCAGTGGTCGGTTGCCCTCAGTCCAGGGCTCCGCTGGCCACTGCCGCCCGTTGAGCTCGCTGTACCAGACCTTGTTGGTCTTCACAGCTGTCGCTGGACAGCAGAGCCTCCCACCGCTCCACACTCGGGATTTGTATTTTGGGGACTACGCGTATGTTTTGGCAGGCCCATGTGATGTGGTATAGAGTAGGCTTTTCGTCGCACCAGGGACATTTGTCCGTGGATATCGTAGGGTGCATTTTGTTTAGTATATGTAGGTTTGGGAAAGAGCCTGCTTGTAATTGTCTCCAAGTGACAGCTTCCTCTCTGCTGAGAGATTTGAGCTTTGTAAAAAAGTTTGGTTTATTATGGTTTATTGGAGTTTAACGTCCTCAAGTAACTCAGGCTATGATAGTGAAGGGCGCCGGAAATTTCTACCACCTGGAATTCTTTAACGTGCACTGACATCGCACAGTACATGCGCATCTAGAATTTCACCTTTATCTAAATTCGGCCGCCGCGGCAGGGATTTAACCCACGTCTTTCGGATCAGCAGCCGAACTCTTTAACCAGTGAGCCACCGCGGCGGGACTTTGTAAGGAAGTGTTAACAGCGTAGGATGCTGGTCGGAGGTGCTGGTCCCAGTCTGCCCCACCTTGTTTGTTATTTTTGCAGTACGGAGCGAATCGGGACTGCGCTGTTTGGTTTGTCCGCTCCGTGAGGCCATTTGACTGCGGATGGTTCGTCGATGCGAAATGATGCTCAACCTCCACCCGCCGCAAATAGGCGTGAGGCTCACTACTCCGGAAGGTGGTCGATCGATCCGAGATTAGTTTTCATGGTAGGCAGTGTCTGCACTAGAACCGATCTTGCGAAAACTGTACTACGTACTTCGCGGCAAAATCGGGCACAGCTGCAACCTCTACAAATTTGGAAAGATAATCAACAACTAGTAATGTACCGATTGTCTGCTGTTATTGGTAATGGGCCAATGTGGTCACTTCCTATGGTGTGAAAAATGGTTTCTGGAAACGGAAGGGGCGTAAAAAGCCCAGGCGGGAATCCCAGGAGACGCCTGTGCTACTGAAAGATTTGGGAGCTGGCAACGTACGCCCGGACGCTGTTGTTTATCTTGGGGCCATCAGAAGCGCTCCTGCTCCTTGCGCAACGTGGCTCGCTGACCAATGTGCTCTCCTGTGGGTGCGTCGTGAATTGCATGCAGAACCTGGCCACGCACAGAATCTGGTATCACGAGCAGATGCTGCTCATTCTTGTGGTTTCCGGGCAAGTGGCGATGGTACAACGTACCATCTCGCAAAACAAACTTTGAGTTGCTCTCAGTGTCTCAATGGAAGCTACAATCGCGGCCAAATTTCTGTTCTGTCCTCGTTCTGAGATTTCGTCACATCCTGCTCGCTAAAGAGCAGCCCTTCGCTTGACCTGGCTCGGGAGCAGTTTTCATCGCTGGGATTGCGCGGCAAGGCATCGGCAATACTGTTAAGAGCATCGGCCCGGTGCCCCACATCATAGGTGTATTCTTGTTGCCTTGCTGTCCAACGGGTGAACTTGTGTTTTAGGTGGTGCATGGTGAACATTCCAGACTATTGCAGAATAATCCGTTACGATCGTGAATTTTTGCCCCAAAAAGTAGTGGCGAAATTTATCATCAACGCTCCGTACCACGGCAGTCCTCTCCTCCTTTCCTCTCAATAAAATTCCTTTCTCTCTCTCTCCGTGGCTGTCTGCAGCTTACAATCTTCAGCTAGCATAGGCAACGATGTGCTCAGCCCCCTCTGGGGTCATGCTGAAGCAGAACCGCCCCAAGTCCTACCTGGCTGGCATCGGTGTGCATTTCTATGTGCCATGCTTCAGAAAAGTGGATTAGGACAGGACATCGAGTCAGCGGGCCTTTGGGCGTCTAGAAAGCTTTTGCTGCCCCTCACCCCGCATAAAACTCCCACGCTGCTTCAATAATTTGGTTAAGGGAGCCACTGTGGAAGCCAAGTTGGCAATAAATTTGCGGAATATACGAAGCCATGCCTTAGAACGTCTGCAGCTGCTTCATATTGCCGTTTATGGGGTGGTTTTGTAATGGCCGTTATCCGTTCAGAAAGTGGGTGAATGGCGCCTGAAGAAATCTTATAACCCAAGTAAGAAATCTCAGATAGACCAAACCGGCATTTCTTGTGGTTCAGCCAGAAGCCGGTTTCGTTGACTCTTCTGAAGAGGTTATCGAGATTCGAGAGACAATCATCATCACTTTGGCTGACAACAAAAAAATTCAGGGGGGCACTTTGTTGACCTAAAGTGCGGTGGGGCGAAAGCCTTAAGCGCAGTGTTGTTGCTTGTGTCACTGATGTGTGGTTAAGATGTTAAGCTTCGTCTCTAAGAGTGTAACGCGACAGCGTCTTGCAACGGTGCCAGGGAGTCCACAGAACGCCATCGCCTATTCGGCTCTAAGCCTTGCTTGACAGTAAATTGATTTTTGACGAAAGGAAATGTATCTCTCTCGCATATCTCGGTACACACCTGAACCTCGCTGCAAGAGAAGGGAGGAACATGGGAGTGAACGAAGGCGCCATGTTAGCTAGACGCGCCTTTGTTCATTCCAAACTATCGAGCTGGCACGGTGGAGTGGTCAGCGTGCTCGTCTCGCACTCGGAAGACCCTGGTTCGATTCCCCAACTTGACCAATTTCCTACTCGGTTTTATTTATGTGGTCTGACTGAAAGGTTTATTAGGCTAATTGGTCTTTACTATTGTTTATTGCCATCCATCATGTCCTGTCACTCAGCTGTCAGGTGAGGGAACTCTCAGAATGTTCGACACAATGTCTAATAATGATTAATGATGGTTAATAACAGTCAGACATGACTATTACATTTTGTGATACTAGTTAATGCATGGTTAGTGATAGCTAACGTGACCTTAAGTAGTAGTAGTAGTAGTAAAAGACTTTTATTCGACCATAATTTATAGACCGAGCATGTCGACCGCCAGGGCGACCAGAAGCCGCTGTTCTTCTTCCCCTTCAGCGCCAAGCCAGTCGAGCCAGGTGGTGATGGACAGAGAGGGTGGGGGGAGGGAACCCGACTGCTGAGCAGCCGGGCAATAGAAGAGGCAATGGGCCAGGTCCGCATAGATACAGGGGCAGTTGGGACAGGAAGGGTCCGATCGATAGCGATAGAGGAAGAGGCGGGACTGGGTGATAACTGCATTCATCTGAATGTGCCGAAGGCGAGACTCCGGCACCGTGAGTGATGGATGAGGGGGAGGGTAAAGGCGTTTGTCGAGGCGGAGCTCAAGGTAGACCTTTTTTATGGTGCGGCGAAGGGTGAGTCTCCCACCGTCCTCCGAGGGCTTGGGCCAGGGGATCAACGGTGCCCGGAAAAGTGTGTCGCAGGCGAGCTGATGAGCCAGCTCATTGCCGTCAATCCCTGAATGCCAAGGGACCCAGCGCAGGAACACGATGGAAGGCTGCAGTGCGGAGACCGCTCGTTCGACCTCCTGTTGGAGAGAAGGGGTGAGGGTGCGTTTCTGTGTGTAGTGTATAGCGGCTTGTGAGTCTGAATAGACTGTGTACTCTTGGAGAGAGGGAAGGAGGTCAAATGACTGGAGGGCATGCGCAATGGCGAGGACCTCGAGGGACAATGCGTCTGGAGGGTGGAGATACGGCCCGCTGGTGTGGGTTTCAGGAGCAGGGAGGTGTGGATGGTACAGGGCGTAGCCGCAGGAACCTCGAGGAGCCACGAAGGAGGCATCCGTGTAAGCTACACCCTGGGTATCAAAGAGAGGGGAATGGTGCTGTGCGGCTGCATGACGACGTCCGGCGTGCAGGACGCGGGACATGTTGGTCGGGAGGGCAAGGATACGAAGATTGAGAGCGGGGGTGGGAATAGGAGAGGTAGACGAGGAGATTGGAATGGGCGAGATACCCGCTTGAGTCAATAACCACTGACCCTGACGGGTAAGGGAAAGCCGGGCAAGCTGCGAGTCACGATGGAGACTGAGAAGAGAACGAAGAGGATGGAAGAGGCCTGTGGCAAAGAGCTTAGTGGTAGAGGTAGTGATAGGGAGGTTGAGAGCTGCCTTGTAGAGGCCCACAAGGGCAGTCTCGAGAGCGTTAAGTTGAGTCTGAGTGAAGGAAGCGTAGGGTGCAAAGTACAAGACCTTGTTGAGGGCCAGCGCGTGGGCAACTCAGCACGCGTGAGCCTCGGGGAGACCTGAGCGTCGAGTGACCACGCGTCGCAGGAGGTGAGTTAGAGTGGCAGGTGGTGACAGCGCGGTGGAGGGCTTGCACATTCTTAGCCGCATGCAAAGGGAAGCCAAGAACTTGGCACTGTGTGACAACAGGAATGGGAGAGCCAGAAAGGTGGAGAGAGACGAAGTGGTTGTGTGAGCGCTGGTGGGAGGAATGGTTGAGAAGGAGAAGCTCGGATTTCTCAGGAGCAGGAGAGAGGCCAGCGGTGGTGAGAAAGGAGTCGATGAGATCTAGGCCACGTTGCAGGGTGTCCTGTACGTGACCGGGAGAGCCAGATGAACACCAGAGAGTGATGTCATCGGCGTAAAATATATGATGCAGGTCGGGAATTTCAGCTAGCTGGGAGGCGAGAGAGCCATAGCGAGATTGAAAAGTGTAGGAGAGAGAACAGCACCTTGAGGAGTACCACGGGTGAGGTGGTGTGGGTTAGACAAGTGGGTATCTACTCGAAAGCGAGCCACATGTTTAGAGAGGAATGAGCGGATATAGGAGTACATGCGGGAGCCACAATCCAAAGAGGCGAGTTGAGAAAGGATGTGATCGTGGCAAACACCGTCAAAGGTCTTGCGAACATCGACGGTCACAAGTGCGTAAATTTGAGTGGGTGTAGGGGACAGGAACGTTTGCTGGAGAATCAGAAACATGTCCTGTGCACAGACGCGGCGTCGGAAGCCAATGAGAGAATGGGGGAAGAACTCCCGTGCCTCAAGAAAATCAGAGAGGCGAGTGAGAGCCATTCGCTCAAGGGTCTTACCAACGCACGACGTTAGGGAGATTGGGCGGAGGTTAGAGAGAGAGGGAGGTTTGCCCGGCTTTAGAATCATAGAAATAAGGGAGGATGTCCAGGAGCTCGGCAAGCAGCCGCTCTCCCAGGTCTCATTGTAGGTTTGAAGGAGGAATTCTTTGGCGCAGTCAGGAAGGTTACGAAGTGTGGTGTATGTAATGGCATCCTCACCGGGAGCCGAGCGTGTAGCATTAGCAGCCAGAGCAGATTCGAGCTCCCGGAGAGTGAAGCATTGGTCTAGATCGGGGTTAGGTCCCCCTGAGTACACCGGGTAGGAGGGTGCCAGAGGGGGCGGGAGGTAGAGAGAGGCGAGTTGATCAAAAACTTCGGAGGGAGTCCCCTGAGTGAGGGCTTTAGCTAGAGTGGGAGCAAGGGCAGGCTAAGTGCCAAGGAGGGATTTAAAGAGAGACCATGCGGATCGCGAGTGCAATGCAGAATCAAGGCCATCACAAAGAGCACTCCAACGAGAGTGCTCGAGGGAGGCGCAGTGGGCGACGATCTCGGCCTGCAGAGCAGTGATCCGGGAGGAAAGTTGGGCATTGTGTGGTTGGGAGCGAAAGGAGCGTTGAAGACGTTTATACGGCGACGCCGTAAACGGAGAAGGTGAGGATCTGGGTCTTGGATTGGGTAACGAGAGCGAACGCGACGGCTACTGGACGTGAGCGCTGCAGAGATGCGCGACGTCCAGTCGTCGTAGGATTGAAAGGAGTCGGAGGCGTGATTAGTGCGAAAAGCATGCCAGTCAGTGTGAATAACCGGATGACAGCGAGGGATGTGGGAAAGAGAGGTAGTGATATGGATGAGAAAGTAGTCACTTAGAAGAGTTTCGGCTGTCACCTGCCAGTGAAAGGAAAGTGAACCCCGAGAGAAAGTGATGTCGGGTGTTGTGGGGCGTTGTGAGGCAGTGCCCGCTCGAGTAGGAGAGCCAGGAGTACTAAGTAGGGTGAGGTGGCGTTCCTGGGCCAGACAATGGAGGAGGCGGCTGGGTTTCAGGGTTTGTGGGCAGCCCCAGAGTGTGTGAGGAGCATTAAAGTCACCACCAAAGAGGAGATGGGAGGTAGAAGGAAGAGAGTGAAGGAATTTGCCCAGAGCAGAGAATAAAGAGGAAGTGACAGGGGGGTTGTAAAACGACAAAAGGACGAGTGAGATGCGGGAAGAAGGGTGGTAATAAACCACACCAACTAAATATTTAAGGAGCGTGGAGGGGATGTCAATTTGCTCTACGAGCACGTCACTGCGTACATAAATAGACACAAGGGGTGTGGCCGGGACATTGCGGGCCGTCCGGGTCTCCTGGAGGAGGAGAAAATGAGGCAGAAAGGGGCGGGTGAGTAGATACTGGTGGAGGGGGGTCTTATTGTGGCAAAGGTTTCGGCAGTTCCACTGCACAATCTCGAGGTCCTCGCCTAACGCCATTATGATAGTGGAGAGGAACGCGATGGTACGCGTTCCTTCTTTTTTGCCGGGGGAGGTGACTCATGGACGGATTGGAGCATAGATGTGAAGGATTCCAATTGCTTTGATTGTGCTTGGAGGGTGGTAAGAATCTGGAGAAGTGGTTTCCAGCTGAACCAAGCGAGTGTGATGTGCCTGTGTGGTGGGTTCGACAAGGTCAGCCAAAGGGGCGACCTGGGCGCTGGAGGAGGGAGTGGTGAACGTGGCAAGGTGCTCATTTAGCTTGCTAAGCTGGGAGTTAAGAGAGGAGGTGGTTGTCTGGAGGGTTTGAGTCAAGGCATGTATCTGCTGTTGTAGATCGTGGGAAATGCGCTGCTGCTCTAGCTGCTGGCGTTCCAGCATTGCAAGCCGGAGGTCGAAGGAGCGGCTCTCGTCAGTGAATGATGGAGAGGGTGGTGTAGTGGAAGAAAGGGACGCTGGCACCGAGTATCCTTTAACTATGGCGGCGTAGGAGCCTGGTGGTGACGTGATCGGAGCTGATGGAGATTCATGATTAGATGAGGAGGAGGAGGAGTAGGGGGTGTTTGGTTGAGTGGCCCGGCGCAAAGCTAGGCGTCGGAGGTACGCAGCTTTAGCACACTCGCGTTGTTTAGCAAGGAGGAAGGGGCAAGTGGGGTCGAGCCCGCTAGGTGGCGCCGCCCTGGTTAGCTGGCTGCCTATCGTGCTCCGCTTTCACCTGCCCCTGGCCTAGTCCAGGGCTTCGCCCGCCCCTGGATTTCCGCTCCATCGATTCAGGAAGGCTTCCGAAGCACGTGAATACCATCGGCATCACGGCCTGCTGCCGAGCTCGCCCTCCAAGCGCCTCCAACAGTCTGAAGCGGCGCGGCGCCTCGCTAACCCTAACGCGCCGCGCCTGCACCTCTGCAATGCAGCGACTGACGAAGGCCCTGCTGCCCAGACCCACTGATGCCGCCACCGCGGGGCCTACTCCAACCGCCCACGTCATCGAGCAAAATCCTGTCGCAACCCACACTGTGAGCGACTCTGGGAGCTCCGGATCGACGGCCGCGGCGCAGCCGGCAGCGTTTGTCGTCGCCGCAGCGTCCACTGCTATCCAACTCCACGTTCTAAGCGACGCCAACACCTTTGGGCCCATAGACGCGTCGCAGCCACCTGCGTTCGTCGACGCCTCCGGTGCCACCGCGCCTACACCAGCCACATTACCCGCTGACACCAAGACCTGCAGCCCGGCACCAGAGCTGCAGATTGCGCCTCAGGCTGACAATTCGTCGGCAGACATGGACTTCATGGCGTCCCCGGTAGACGACACTCCATCCCCGGAAATCGGCTGGAGCACCATCGGTGCCAGCCGTAAGCGTGCTTCCGCCACCCGACCCCGCTCCGAGCTCATCACTGTTGGCATACAACTCCCTCCTGGTACCCTCAATCCCAAGCTGCCTCTCTACGACGTGCTCGCCGCAGTCACCTCCGCTGCACAACTTTCCTCCAAGACCAGTGCAGACATCAGCCTTCAGGCCAAGCCAGCCCAAAGCCTTGTGTTTTTAAAAACTCATTCTCCTCTCACCGCCCACCTCCTAATTTCTATCACGCACCTTCACCTTCACGGTAAGCCTGTCAGCATCAAAACTTATTCCCCCCATCCTCCCATCTCATGCCTCGGCGTCATCCATAACGTCGGTGGCCACTTCACTCCTGATGAGCTCATGCATGATCTAGAATCTTTCAAAACAGATATTCTCGCTGCTCGCATGATGGGATCCACTCAATCAGTGCTCATAACGTTCGCTGGTACCGTCATACCCCACTTTGTATATTTCAAACGCGTTGCCTTCCGATGCCGTCCTAATAAACCTAAGCCTCCCACCTGCACCCGTTGTCTCATTCTAGGCCACCGCGCCCACCAATGCCCCCAGCACAGCGTTCCGGCCAAGTGCCGTCGCTGTGCTGCTCCTCTACCCGCTGACCCTTCCGCTCATGTGTGTGCCCAGCCCTGGTGTGTTCATTGCCAGGTGAACTCCGACCTTAAGTAGTATACAGTCATTAAGCCTGCAGACAAAGGAGGTAGCATAGTTATCCTGCCGGCCGAAAAATACAAAAAAGAAGCTTTTAGGCAACTCAACAACTCTTGTCACTATAGGAAATTAGATTCAGATCCCACTTCAGAGTTCTGCAAATTGATTCTGAACAAACTATAAAACTTATTATCAAGGGAACTAATCACGCAGTCCGACTACCACTTCTTAAATCTGGTAAACAAACAGGCAGGACGCGTTTACCTACTTCCCAAAATCCATAAGGTTTCCGCAGAAGACTTGTTTACCGCAGACATCCCCGGCAGACCTATCGTTTCAAACAATAACACGCCCACAGAGAACTTATCAATTTTCCTGAACAACTATCTTGCAGATATTCCCACCCACCTCCCTTCCTTTGTCGAGGATACACCGCACTTTCTCCGCATAATAGAGTCTTTGAATGACGCTTCCATTATCCCAGCAGATAGCATACTTGTCACACTTGACGTCGCCGCTTTGTACACAAATATTCCCATAAATGAAGGTGTCGAAGCACTCTCCAAAATTCTGACTCAAAGTCCTCACCCGCACGAAACTGAAGTGTACCTCACGCTACTTGAATTGGTAGTAACACTGAACTACTTTGAATTCGATTCTTCATACTACCTTCAAGTATTTGGAACAAGCATTGTCACTCCCTTCGCACCCACTTACGCGAACATTTTTATGGGGCTACTAGAATCTAAACTTCTAAATTCATTTATAAAAAAAAAAACCACTTATATACCTCCGTTACATAGACGACATTTTCATGATATGGGAGCATGGGGCTGAGACCCTGAAGACATTCGTCACACATTTTGAATTCATGCCACTCCAGCATTAAATTCACCTTCAACTCCTCGAAAACGCAAGTCAATTTCCTTGACACCACTGTCCGTTTAGAAAATAGCAAGCTCAAAACCACACTTTACAGGAAGCCCACTGACCGACAACAATACTTAGATTTCACTAGCCATCATCCAAGACACTGCAAACAAGGTATATTCGTAGGACAGGCAACGAGACTAAGAAGAATATGTAGCGACGACGACGACTACCTGAAACACCTACACTCGCTAAAAAACACACTAATCACCAGAAACCATCCACAGACAACCCTCAATAATGCGTTCCAACGAGCAACCACTTTGAAACGAGATGTAGTTCTTAAAAAACGAACAAAAGCTAACAGTCAACGACCTCCTGCACTTACAACGAAATACTCAAACGCGCTTCCAAACGTAAACAATATCCTGCGGAAATACCACCCCATTTTGACTGGTAACGACCGTCTCAAGAAAATATTTCCCGACGCATCAAGGGTAACATACAGACGCAACACAAACCTGAAGGACATCCTGGTGCATGCTAGGCTTGGTAAGAAACCACCACCGACAGTAACTTCATGCTCTCGACCTAGATGCAAGACATGCAAACATTTACAAAGGGACACTACGGTTAAAAGTACGGCAAACGATTTCAGTTTCGATATAAAGACTAGTTTTGACTGCACATCGTCCAATATTATCTACATGCTCCAGTGCTCCTTCTGCCAGAAACAATATATCGGGGAAACAGGGCGAACAATGAGTGCCAGATTAAACGGGCACCGGGCTGACACAACACGGAATGAACAGAAGGCAGTGTCGACCCATTTTAATCAACGCCATCACAAATTCAACGAACTCAAATTGTTCATTCCTCAGTCAGGCTTCAAATCGACTAGGGACAGAAAATACAGAGAAGCATTCCTAATCCACAAATTTAAAACACTGCAACCAACTGGGATTAACATGTCTAGAGGAAACCTGGAATCTCTCAGGTACATTCCAGGGTTAGCATAATTTTAAATTAACAAATGTCTTGCACGTACTCAGACCATTTCCTAGAACCTCGCATAAGTATATTATCTTTTCAGGAGGACACAGGGACGGGATGGGGGGCACGGGCGTGGAGGTAGACAGGGACAAGGGCTTGTCCCTGTCTGCTTCTATGTCCATGTCTTTTGTTGCGCCCCTGTGTCCTCCTGAAAAGTTATGAACCAACACGCCCAAATACAAGTACTTCTGAGTATACTATCGCTCTTTGCACCCTTCCCACGTCATATCTTCCACCACATTTCCGGCCCTCTCACCCTCTCCCTTTGTTCACCTTTTTTTTTTCTCCTAATCCCCTACTACCAGTTCTCGGAAACCATGACATTCCTGTTACCCCCTCTGCCCCCACCTTTTGGCTTTCTCTGAACTCGAGCCATTCCCCCCCCCCCCCCCCCCCTGCCTTTTCCTTCCTTGGAAATGCCCCCCTCCCCCCCTTTTCTTTCTCCTTACAGGGTCAGCCTATTTTGTTTGCCTTGTTCTCATTTCCCTGTACCACGCTGACTAATCCTCTTATCTGAGTTTTTCAGGTCCATCCAGCGCCAACCCCCCGTCGCAGCCCCTTCAAAGCCTTTGTTCATTACAAACCCCCGGGATATATGTTTTTTCACTATTTCAGCTTAACGAATCAAGATTCACCTCCCTCCCCTTCCTGACACGCATCCCCTCTCACACCACTTTCCTTCCCCACCCCCGGGGCCTTCCTCCTCGGAGCGAAGGCCCTATTTAATCCCTGCCAATGATGAACGCTTTGCCCAGACGAAGACAAGTCCCCTTGTCGAAACGTTGGCTCAAGCAACCTGAGGTTTTCCCCTCCCTTGTTCATTTTGTGATCGCAAAGGACCATCTACCACACCCTCTCTCTACCATGATCAATTAATGTTAGTTAAGGTACAGGCACAGTTCACAGTTCCAATTGCCACTTCTTAACTACTAATTACTAATTAGTTATTTAGGCATTAAGTACAATGATATAATCATGAAATCCCTCTATATTAGTTCCGATTTCTTTCGATTGTACTCGATTAAGTATCGATTGGCTATTGGTTGTCATATGCCCATATAAGGCGTGCATCCGAAACGCGGACACATTTGCTAACAGGTCTTGGTAACGACAGTATGAAGCATTAAAGGCTTCCGCCTTAAAATGTCACCCAAGTAGACCACGCAGGCATGATCCTTGAGAGGTCCTAGCATTATGTTTATTGCAGCGCTGAAAAGTGCTGGGAGCAGTGCGTAGCCCGAAAGACGTGCGATTAAATTTATACAGCCCTGAGGGAGAATGGAAAGCAATCTTGTGTTTACCCTCCTCGGCGACGTTTATCTGCCAGTACACGGAGTGCAGGTCTAGAGACAAAGACAATTTGGCGTGCCGGATGGTGCGAATTAAGTCATCGATACGGGGAAGCGAGCAAGAGTCATGAATGGTATACTTTTTGAGCACCCGGTATTCTACAGAAAATCTCAGTGTTACTTTTTTTATGCCAGGACAACGGGGCCGGCCCAAGGGCTAGAGGATGGCCATTACAACTTCACCAGCGCTGCGACGAGGAACAAAGACAGAGAAGGAAGGACAAAGACAAGCGCTAACAACTGAAAGTTTATTTGAAAAAACACAGATTATATGCTCACAACTGACAACCCAAAGTGCCTGCGCTTCCCGCAAAAAGCACGCGAAAGAAATTTACGAATATAGATACGAAATTTCGCATCTAGATTCGTCAGTAAGAGGTCAGTAAGAACTCGGCGACCGAAAGCTTACTGACCTCTTGCGTTATATGATGCACCTCGCTGGCCACCATGATTCGTCTGACGACGCGACGCTTCTGCAGTAACTGTTCCTGCAAGGCCTTCATGCCTGAGTGCACTCGATCCTTACTGTGTGTCGACGGAGGACCTCGCATCACTGGCACAAATGGCCGACCAGATTCCGACCATCTCGCTCTCTGGCATTCCAGCGGCTCACTGCTCTTCTACTCCTGTCTCATCGGTTCCACCAGACACCAAAGACCGCCTAGGCCTGTTACTCGCCTTCATCGCAGCGCTCACCCACGCGGTCGGCCAGCTGGCTTCCGACAATACTGTCCTGCGAGCGCATCGCGCTGGCACATCATAGTCACAGCACTAGGAGGCACTGCACAGGGAAGACTGTTCATCCTGGTCTCGTCGCCTCTGATTCTAAAGCTCGCCAGTGCTTGTAACCCAGTGATCTCCAGAGCGATAAACGTTCTCGGGATGTGCCGCCGTCCTGGCCCCGGCCGACATCTTTATGACCTGTAAGCCTGTAAGGCTTCTCCTGCTCCGACTTCCCGGCGTTTCCGATCCCGCTGTACGCCGCTGGTGGCGACTTCAACTGCTGTGAGCTCAACTCGGGCACCTATGGAGTCATTCCTGCCTGCTACTCTTTCAACATCATAGGCCCTTCACCGGCTGAGACGCGTTCGCATTCCGCCGCTGTCACCGCCGAGGAGCCGCAAGATCTGCCTATATCCTCTTCGAGTTGCTGTCCAGAAGCGCCTGCTCCCCTTAGGTCTCACTAAACACCCAATGAGGATTTCCACGGGGCCCCTCAGGCGACCTCGCATCTAGTCCCAGAGGGACTGAGAGCGCATTCATCTCATTCGTCTTGCACCATCGGCCCCCTTCCGCCAATTCCTAGAGTGACTTAGTACCAAGAAGATGCTGCTCCAAAAGAATGTTCAGCGTTTTCCCCTATGCCCATGCTGCCTCCAATTTGTTCTGCGCCTGGTCTGTCCAACACTATTGCAAGCAGCAGTATCCCCGTCTGACCCACACCTTCCAGATCACTGTCTTCTGGAGGCGCATCATGTTCGGTGGCTGACCCACTACAGGCTCCTTTTGTCGCACTAGTGTCGCACCTGTCCACTGCAGCAGTTCCAACGCCCTTCACTACCGATGTTGCTCTTCTGCCGATCGCGTTTCTCCTTGCCACTCATACTCGGACTCCTGCATCACCAGCGTCCGCCTTCGTGTCTAGCCCCTCTCCTTCGGTCACCACGATTTATCCTTGGCCGAGCACCGCAAGCCTGACGCCTTCCCCGGCAGCTTCACCTGGCGTCGAGTTCGCTTTGGCAATCGACTTTCCATGACATCCAGTATTCCACCCAGCACATCCCCTCGCCGCGCCGCTACCAGATCGCTCGTTACCCTGACGGCTTCATCGCTGTATGGGGACCCTATAGTGTGCTGCGGCAGCCCAGCTGACGAAGACGATGGCACGCCCCAGTACGCTTGGCTGGCACGCGCAGTTCTAAATCCGGCGGATATGCTATCGGATGTCGGCGATGCGCCGTCTCGGTTCGCAGTTGGCTCCGCTCTCATCTGGATGAGCGTGCGCTCTTATAAATTAATTTCTCGACACCAGACACGTTCGGCTTGTGTCTGGAATTCTCCTTCCACAAACGCATACTGCGGAACAGAATAGTGTTGCCATCGCAAATGACGCAAGCCACAGTGCGCAACAGTCGGACGGACAAATACGTACCACCCACAGACAAACGACCTCACTCAGCGCTTGAACAAGACCTATGCCGTTGTGCTCCCCTACAACATCTCCGCCAGCAAAGCAGTTCAGGAGGAGCCCACTCCACGGTAGGGAGGACGGGACTGCGCTTGAACCCACAGTTGCCAACGTCACTGAAGTAGTCAACCTCTACGTCGCGATCTACCTTCAGCAGGAAGGCTTGCCCGGCTATGGATCAAAGACCTGTAGCACATCGATGTCAGACGCTACAACGTACGGCGATGCAACGCAGAGCGCAACCGAGGTGACCGAGTCTGGGTGTGGGCAACAATCCGCCGTTGAGCACGCAGAGAAAAACGGCTGTGGCGTTATTTCGTACTTTGCAACATACTTCCACACATAGGTGAACTGGATTATGAAGTTGTTCCCGATGAAGTGATAGGGTCGCAGCAGCGCGCTCAGAAGTGGTCCATATCGTGTACGTGAAACCCTATATCGCGCAGTAATGGATAATACTGTTTGCAACCTTAGAGAGTGTTTTGATTGTCTTGTTATGCAGTGTTTATTTGTCTTGTTGTAGTGTTTATTTTGGCTATCTTGCACTTTTTTATGCATTCGGTTGATGCTTATTTAGGGGACAGCCTTCGAGCAAAGCATATTAATGCGTAACCATTAGTAGCCTCATTGTGAACACCCGACGGCGCCGACGTTGGTTTGTGTACACGGTAGAGGCAACTGCCGCTGTTGGCAGGTGGCCAAGTGGAGAGAGGGCGACCTGGCCCTTTTTTGTGAATTGCGCGCATATATGTGCAAACTAGGCAGGATGTCATGTAAAAATTTTCATTGGGAGCAAAATGTTTCGCCACAAACTACACCTTTTCAAAATTTATTGAAAATTTCGCCGTAAAACAAGCCGTCACCAGTGTGCACCCGATTCGTTTATGGCGGTTTACTTCGGGCAAGATGAATCGTATGGTTGGAACTTTTTGTTCTTGCAATATTTGTCATATTCTTTATCACAAGTATCTGGAGTTGTTTCACTAACGTGCTTGTCCCACACGTAGAGTTCGCAGAAGGACTCATCTGAAAAAAAAAAAGTTTTCTTTTTTAGCAAAGACACAGTGCTTCCGAACCGCTGTATTCGTAACGCAGTACGTAATTTTTGCATCGAGCTGTACGACGCTTTGCGGAATAACAATATCGGAGGTTAGTGTTTATTATCTTACATAAGCTGTAAAGCTCGGCGACACAACAGCTTCAGTCTACTGTGAATTTAGATTTTGGGTAGCGCAAGCGAAAGGTTTGGTTTGTGGTGGGGGAGCTTAACGCCCCAGAGCGACTCTGGCTACAAGGGACGCCGTAGTGAACGGCTCTGGAAATTTCGACCACCTGGGGTGCCTTAACATGCAGTGACAGCCGAGATCGAGCCCGTTTCCTTCGGGTCAGCAGCCGAGAACCATAACGAAAGGTTCGTTCCTAGGCACGCATGCCCATTACGCTACAAAAAAGTCGGTGCATGCTGTATGCCCACTCAGTGTTTTTGCAGTTACGGCTCTGGCTATCGCCCTGCTTGCATGGATAGCGTTCATAGCATGGTAGCAACCTGCCCACCTCCTTGTAAAAAATACACCATCACCGCTGTATTCTTCAGCATCACTGCTGATTCTAAATATGGTTGACTGTGGATGAACAAAGGACTGTCAAAAAATTGCTTGCCAAAAACACAGCTCGCACGAGCATTGCAGTGTTGGAGTCGTTGTTTTGAAGTGTTCGGTCGCGGTGTTCATGGCGGTTCAAAACAATCGCAGCAGATATATCGAACTCCAAGAAGACCGCGAAATATTTCGACATATCGGTAATTGTACTATAAGAATGCATACGATAAATGTCTCTGTAACCTGGACGCAAGAATATGCTGTATTCTTTGCCTTGAATGAGAGATTCACTGTAATATTTTAGACATTAGGGTGAGAAGGCTGCGTCAGCCTCTCAGCTTAAAAAAAGCCCATGTATTACGCACATATGCCAACCATGCTTAAAATTAGTTGTCCACGCAAAACGCAGCTTATTATCATATTGATGAAAAAGGGTTTTGGTGATATTCTGCTGGCCGGCATTGCTTTCTATTAACACATGCAGTCAGTTGTCGGCACCATCGCTGTGCCTATTTGGTGCTGGTGTCCTCGTGCTTCTTTCGTATATTTAACATTTCTCCTAGTCTTCCATTCCAACAGAGGTAAATAATTAGAAATGCTCACTCACCTCTCTTGAACACGACCACGGTTCATTGCGCCTTTCTTTAAAGTGGTCGTCAGCTAATCCAGATATTGTGAAGATATTTGATTACCGGTTACAATAAACAAACTATTAACGCTACTCCTAGTGAAGCCTTGGGGATGCTGGGGCATCCGAAAACCTCCCTCTTAGGGCTTTTGAGTGTGCGCTATAAAGATGTCATTGGGCTTACCTCCTCTATTAAAAGTAAAAATTGCACAGTTGACATTGGCATGAATTTTTCTCGCAGTATACAAAATAGCTTCGACACCTGGAAATGAGAGAAAATATTACTGAGGTTTTCTGCACTCACAATGACGGATGCGGTCATTTTTTTTTACGGCACTCAAAACAATTTAAAATGTATGTCTGAACGCTCAGCCATATATGTGTTGAAAGCGTGCGCCTGCTATCGTAAAAAATTAATAAACAGTTCTTTTACATGTCCAAGCATTGTAACTGCTATATCTTCCTGTGATCAGTGGCTTGTTGAAAAGAGTTCCATTACCGAATGCAGCGCATATAGCGCGGAATGAAAAGTTGTATGCTAGTTGAGCTTAGTTTCAGGTAATAGTAGCATGTTTTTAACCTTTGTTTTCAGTGGGGGAAGAGTTACCAAGTGCTGCAGCGCTTACCAGGGCGGAAATGCAGGGTTGAGCACACCTTGGAATCCTATTTCCACCACAGAATTCAGTTCAGGATGGGCAAAGCTACGTAATAGTTGACTTATTCTAATTGAAAATAAATTTTCTTTTCCACGGGAAAGGAGCCTAAGGCACCGTGACGCAGAATTTTCGCTTAACCGATAATGTTTACCGTATACCGCAAATCACCGCGCATGATGTCCTTAGTCGCCTATGTGCCATGAAACACAACGCAAATAACCATTGAATATGCGCAGAAACTCCAGAAGCAGCTAGGGTTCCAGTAGCTAACCCGCACCTGACGCTTCGAGGCAATCTGCGCATTGCCTGTTCGTTGTATGTGGCAGAGGGGCATTTGAAACCAAGTGCCCCTAAAATATGGCAGCGTTATCACGGGAAACAAGTCTGGTGAAGGGATGTCTTGCTAGTGCCAAAGCATGATACAAGGCGCATCACGCCCTTGTTTTTTTCTCAGAGCCAGCCAGTAAAATGCCGGAACAAAATGGAGTCACACGGCGATTTCGACCGGTCAAGCTCGCGTGACCTTATCGCGCTGCAAGTCGAGATGCGTTTCCCAGTTGGTGAAGTAGATCTGGGTGATATTTGACGGGTATTAGATTTTTAGGCATGTCTACTTTTTAAGGTGCCGATTGGTTTCAGCCCCCGAAGCAGCGGACTCGAGCCAGTCTGCACTGGCAGAAACAAACATGACGAAAAATGAGTCGTGCTTCACTGATTTAACGTCGCGAACGCTGATGCTAACAGCGAAGCTGCCTGGCGTTTGGCTTTTGTCACTCGATTCTTGGGATCTACCGCCATCCGCTTGCGCGTAGGTTCGGTATCCCTCGCGCGAGTTTCTGGATGCACCCGATGTCGCGGTGCCCGTTTGCGCGGCGACTCTCGCTGGCGCTTCCGACAGACGGCTTCTTCCGGAGAGCGCGCGACTTTACCCATTTTCGAAACATTCGAGAAACGACCGCCAAGAGCACTCGTCTATATATGCGCGCTGACACAGTTCTCAGAAGTGCTAAATAAACCGACTCATTTAGTGTCACGTAATCTTGTGCTTCGCTTTCTTTGTAATGCAGCAGTCTCATATAAAGGACCTGTCAGAAATGTGCCGAAGGAACAAAAAACTGGCCAGAATAATCCGGTAAGACTGTTTCAAGTGCACAATGCATGCTGTCCACATTCGCGCTGCGCTCCTAACTTTTGCGGGGGGATAGAATCATTGAGTGGATTTCACTGCAGCAAAAATGAAGCGTACCGCCTGCTTAACGTTATAGGATTGCCACGATTATATATGCGCTGTCTAGAGTAAAGGAATTTAAAGCGCGGTAATAAATGGTGCGCCCTCAATGAGGCGTTAGAGAAATGACGCGTTGGTGGCAGCGGGCGAGATAGCTGGAAAGAAGCTTTCATGGCCAATTCTGTAATGCTTCCTGAATCTGCTTGTACCTAAAGTTAATTAAGAGGCTGTCGAAGAACTGATTTTTTGTCGTGAAGTTGGCGTTTGACGTAATTTAGTGCTGCCGAATGTGCGAACCGATCCCAAGAAAAAATCAGATGAAAGAAGCTACGCTACTCTAACGAATACCATTCGCGACATGATCAACGGCTTTTTCCCACGTAAAGGAGTGTGCCTTGCTCAGAAAATTGCAATTTAAGTTCCATTTTTGTACCACTACTTAGACGTCACAGAATGCCTCAGGTTTTGCGTAATTGTACGATATCGCCCCTCACGCTGGTCTTAAGAAAAGGGGAATTTCTAGGGCAATGCGAAGAAAAAAAAACAAATTGCTTCCACCAATTACATTTGCTATTGCTAGAATATTTATAACAAATGGCTTCTCCACAGGCCCACACAGAAGGGGAAAAAAGGTAATGAAAAAATCTATTAGAATAGGGTATAGCATGGTACGTGTTGTTTAACATCCCAAAGTAACATGGGCTAAGGGCCGTTGCACATGCATGCGATTCTCGCCTGCGACGCTGCGAATTCTGTTCTGTCGGTCTGCGACTGCGGAGGGTTGTCGTTCTAGCCGCAGATGGCCTGCGACCAAGTTCCGCCCGGTTGGAATTCAGTCGCAGCGTCGGTGTTAGCTCTGCGACTGAGCAATGGGCAGCGCCGAGGCGGCGCGTGACGTGACGTCACGTGGGAGCTGTTGTGACGTCACGTGGGAGCTGTTGCCGCGGCCACGGCCGGTCTCGAGGCGCGCGAGCGAGAGAGCGCGCGCGTCGAGATCGGCCGTGCCGCGGCGTAAGCAAAACTGTTATTCCAATCAAAACATACGAAATATTGCCTTGCATCTAAAGGCACGCTGGTCGTAACATCGTCAACACATTCCGTGCAGCGTTTCTGTCGCGTTTAATCGTAGGTTGCCTATGCGAACATCGAGCTGTTGTGGGAGCTGTTGTGACGTCACGTGGGAGCTGTTGCCGCGGCACGGCCGGTCTCGAGGCGCGCGAGCGAGAGAGCGCGCGCGTCGAGACCGGCCGTGCCGCGGCGTAAGCAAAACTGTTTATTCCAATCAAAACATACGAAATATTGCCTTGCATCTAAAGGCACGCTGGTCGTAACATCGTCAACACATTCCGTGCAGCGTTTCTGTCGCGTTTAATCGTAGGTTGCCTATGCGAACATCGAGCAACCTTGCGTGTCCCTCCGATCTAATTCGCTGGGTACGCGTTGCATGCGAAAGCACTGTGCGAAAATCGCACTGCGGCGTCAGAGACTAGGCCGACTATTTTCGTTCTAGTAGCAGCATGTGAAGCGGCCCTAAGAGAGACGCCAAAGTGGACAGCTCAGGATTGATTTTTACAATCTAAGAATGTTCAGCGTGCTTACATTGGAAAAAAACAGCCGACGTACTCTTAAAATAGAAGCATAAGAAATTAAAGCGGTTTCCCTCCTTTGAATGTAGTGGAAAGAAGAAGAGAGTGTTTAGAAAGCTAATAGGCAGGAATGAAGAGTTTTCTGTTGTTTCAATGTTTTCAAAGAAGTAAATATGGAGAAAATGGGAAATAGATATTCTGCGGCATTGTCCGCCTAAGAATAATGGATTCTTAAAGTGTCGAGTGAGCTCTTTTTTAAATTTAATTTGAATACAACGATACCTACTCATAACTGTCGATGGAAGCACATTAAGCTTGTCAGGTGACAACAACACCCACACTGAAGAGTGTGTACTTGAGGAGGAATGTGCCTAAAACTGGCAGATCCCAGTTTCGGCCGTCAAGGTACTTTCAGGAAGCTAGCTGTGGATGTTACCAAATCTTCGAAGGCTGGCTTATCATTTGTTAACTTAGGAGATCAATCCCAGTATATTCCGTTATTTACGGTCACTTGTGTAACTGCTCTGGTGCGTTCATCGAAGAATGCCTTTTTTGTTATATGCCGAACTGGACGAGCACATGCCTGTTTCCATCATTTCCAGAGACGGCAAGTAAATCGTTATTTTCGGGTTTGTTTTGTTAGACAGAAAGGAGATGAATGAAGAAGAATTCGTGTAATGAATTCATACTGGAAACCCTATTAAGAAAAATAGTATAGCTGCTACATTGGCATCATTTGTGTTACATGGTGATCGCCTATGAAATAATTTAAACGTTCTCATAAGCTCATGCTGTGATATACAGCAAGGTTACGTCCAAACATCCTGTCGCATTTTTCAAAATATTAAAAAAAATGTGTTATCAATTCACGACACACAACGTAATTACGCACACCAATGCAAAAGATCTAGAAGTGCTTGTTGAATTAGAAACATTTTTTTGGTCATGTACCTTGGTTTGCGATTTATGGGGTTTAACGTCCCAAAGCGACTCAGGCCATGAGGTACACCTTTGCTCACGTAGTCTGCCTCAGTTAGCCCAACACGTATGCAGAAGATGGCTAACCCCAGAGACGAAGAAAAACTTTTCTCATGCTGTCTGCCTCAGTTTCTTTCTCCGTCTCTGAGGATCTCCCTCTTCTGCATACGAGGTCGCAGGTTGTAATCTTCAAAGCTATTTTCGCCTAGAGCTAAGAACTTCAAGTCTGAACTTCAAGAACTTCAAGCTAAGAAATTCAAGAGCTAAGACTTCAAGTCAAGAACGTCAAGTCTGGCAAATGCCACAGAAATCCCTCGAAACGAGAAACGAGCCCCTCATTACCCTTCCCTTGTTTGCTTAAGCCTGGCAAATGGCACCTTGTAACGCAAGCGTATTTTTGAGCATATTGAAATGGTGTGTATTCTGCATTGTGACACGAAAGAAAAGGTAGAATGTTACCGAAAGTCACAGTCATCGAAGCATCTTCTGAGGTTACTTCTGGATTGATCTGTACTGTCATATTTCTTGTGTACCTGGAAATAATTTTATAACAAATTGATGTTACTGGCAAGAAGCATGTCCCGTGAAAAGAATAAGGTAAAAAAGATCATTATTTCAATCAATTTTACTTCAGAATTCAAGGTGATGCACAAGAGATATTGCCAATAATGGAAGGTAGAACTATTTAGTTACTAATAATGCGTTAACTTTTGCACTAGTATAACTGATTTACTAGTGCAAAAATTCAGGCAGTAGAAATGAGCCAAAATAAAGCCGTTAGCGTCGACTAATATCGACCACCAAGACCTCTTTCACCTGTCCTGAAATTTAAGTGCACTTGCTGCACTGTATTTGGTCTCGGTGTAATTGCGGTCTTAGCGACCGGGATCGAGGCCAAAACTTTGTGCTTATTAGAAGAGCTCCCCATATATAAGCTATATTGAAGGGTCTAGTCGAACCATTGCGTGGCTATTTTGTGAGCGGAAGGATGCATTTATGATTCTACGTCTCAGATATGTACCTCTGCGGAGAATGTCTGGGGAAAGACTGAACAAAAAAAAACCAGATAATTGATAGATGTTGAGGCTAGAAGGAACATCCTAATATGAAGAAAAGAAATAGGCTGAAGGAAAGAGACGGAGGGATTTGAGATCGCAGATTTCTGCCGACGTGCTTAAAGCTACCTTATATTAGTGTGCAGCCGGAAAGCAATTAGTAGTCAGGTAGATCAAAAGGCAATGTAACTAGACTTGTAAGAAAAAAGAGTTGTGTGCACTGTGTCATAAAGAAACGCTGCAAGCAAGAAGTGTACTGAAAGAAAGGCGCAGAACCTATCTCATGTATGTCCTACGCAAAGTATGACAAAGACTCATAATGTGGTATGCGCGATCTATGACTGTCTCTGAACAGAGCCCCCTGGCTCTTAGACGTGTTCTCGTCTTCACCCTCTCGTGGTCTTCGAGTTGGGCACGGCGTTTGGTACCCCTGGCCGCTCTCACAGATCTTAAAGCCGTCACCACCGTCCTTTTCTTTTCCAAATCGTTAGAATGTTGGGCTTCCTTGGGCGCTTTCCGTGGTTTATGTGCCGCCGTAGTCAGCCGTTTCTGTTATCATTTGGGCGAAAAATTTAATTTTTATTTGTTCACGGTATCTCAGTCTGTCGTAATTCTGTTTTGCTTTCAAATGCGACGTCGGCGTTGACGCGGTTTCCGCGCCATATTGGCTGGCGCTTGCCAAGATGAACTAAAGGCATTTCATCCTCATATTAAAAGTGCGTTAACTTATACCTGTACTGATTAAATTGACTACTGACCTTAAGAATCATAACAAAAAAAAAAAAAACTGCCACACTCATTTCCTAGCGGTTCGCAGTCGACGCTTTGAGTCATTCCGAATTCGTTCAGCTTGCCGATGTGCCCTTATGTCTAGTTCGATGCCGACGCCGAATACTACGCTACGCCCGTCGCTTTTCGTTGTATGCAGCTCGGCGCACCTGCTGCTTGAAAACGCGGGACCCTGCAACTTTGTCCTCCCGCCTCTCGCGCTCCTACTCAAGTTCTAGCGATTTGATATGAGATTCCACTCAGGCTGGGTGAGCCTTACACTTGGAAGATTTGACGGCTGCCAAAATAGCATCTATGTCCCCCATGACACCCCACTTTTGTTTATAAGAAAACGAAAAGCTAAGTGCTTAGAGCTACTTCGAGGGCAGTGCAAGGTTCCATATATGTTGCGGTGAACGCAGAAGATTAGCACAACTGACCGATAACCAGAGCGGCGGATAGGCGCTGCGCCGTAGTTCGTGAACACACTTATAGCGAGAGCGCCAGTACGTTCCCAGTCCTTACTTAGTCTCCGTGGTGATTGCGCAAGGGTCGTCACCTACAATGCATTGACTTTTTTTGTCTCTCTTCGTTAAAGGACACTTCTGCTAACCGTTTACTCGGCACTGCACATTTAACTATCAGTGGATTTTGCGACGTTGCGTCGCTTAAATCTGGTAATCAGTCTGTTCTCTTCACAGGCTTGAAAGTGTAATAAACCTTGTGGTAATGTCTGATCTCAACTTCAGTTTTTGCAGTACAGGCGACTGCCTTGTGTTATGCGGTGCTATTACTGCTCGTAAATGCGAAACTGAGAAGATTCCTACTCGTGCACCACTGTGTGTGTTCTTTATACGCAATGACCGTCGCGCAGGGAGCTGTCGTGTGCTGCAGCAGCCTGCACTACCAACCTGGTTCAATTAGCTCCCTTTAAGATGCGTAAAACAGACTACGCAGAGATTTGAGCTGACCTGAAGATGCACACCGATAAGCCCAGTTTAACGTAACAGTACCCAGGACTGCGACAACTGACGGCTCGGACTTTACGCAGCCGCTTTATTTTCACAGAGAGCTTTGAGCAACATCTGTGGCAATCAAATTGAAATGAGGCGCGGCCAACTCCAGGCACTAACGTAGTCTCTGACCAACACTCGTCGACGCAGTCTTGTCGCTAGTGGGCAAATCAGCTGCGCTAAGCATGTTCTAAGTACCAGCCGTTATTCGCTCTAATTACTTAGAGTGCGTCAACCAATCTTCATTGTTTCTTCCTTTCTAGGGCAGCGCTTCCAAAATAAAAGTTCTCTATTAGAATTCTCTTTTCACAAAAATACGTTGCATAGCATGCATGCACTACTTACTGTTCGCTTTTGTATTCATAGCGTTGCTCAAATTGATAATCAGTCGATGACAATCTTTTTATGCTTACGCATCTGCTTGTATTCCAGTTTGACCGAAGGTATAGCCAAATTTTGTCTTTTGTGTTCAAGAACTGAAATGCAAAACATTGCAGCTTTGAAAATTTCGTTATCCTAATGTTTTTTTTCAGCAAAGAACGAAACGAGTTATGCTACGCGACAAGTGTAGAAAGAGAAGTCATTACTGCAAAGTACCGAAGCGAGGACAGCGGCTGCAGCGCTCTTGTGAAAACGCTGCGCAGGATAGCGATAACAGTGCGCTCTGATCTGCTAAATACCGCGGTAATGGAGTTCATATGCAAACTTAAACTTGTTCACTTGAAGCACGTAACGACTGTACCACCCTGTGGCAGCAACTAGAAAACAGCACATCTCGTATTGAGAATTGTAGCGCCATTTACAATAGCCTCGTAGAAACAACCACCTGCCGGGTGTCAAACATGACGTCGCGGTTCAGTATGGTGAATAGAGGCGGAACTATGTGAGTATGACGTATGAATCTCATTAATACCAAATCTAGTAAACCAAACAGCTAACGCACGTTACTTCAACGCCTTCCAGACGGTGGCGGCCTTTTTTTTGTCACTCTTTGTGTCCGACTAGCAACGTAACCCATTTGCAATGGTGGCTTTTGTGAAGTGGTCTTGGTAATTTACAAAAAAAAATCTTCAAGGATAATTTTCAACATCGTTTATTAGAAAGTGTATATTCCTTCTAAAATAGCTTATGGAGAGCGAAAAGAGTTTGGCTCACCTCGACAAGCTCCTGCGTGGTGGTATGGTCTTCAGGAGCGCCATGTGCGGACAGAGTGACATGGAGGAGGACGGCGTAGAGAAGATAGCGCATTTTTGGGCTCTCTGATGAGAAGTACGATCAGGCGCAGTGCTTAGTGCTGAAGATTTGGTCGTATCTCTCTCTATATTTATATTGTGAGAAGTCGCATAAAAATGATCGATATGGAATTTGTTCATGACAGCTGGTATGTTAATCATTCCAGGAATGACAGCTCGAGTGTTCACGCATAGTAAGGGTTGTGGAGCTTGAGAGATTATGTTTTTAATATTTCTTCATAACTCTGACGCAAAACATCCGTCATGTAAGAACTTGCCTCATGTTTTTTGAAGAGTGATACCAATTTATAACATGTTTGCAATTCTTAATCTATTTTCATTGTTCTCGCCCTTAGTTTTTGCAGGAAACAATGAATAACTGGGTATGGCAAAAGACAGCGATGTGACAATTATAATTTGAAGTTACTTTACCACAACCATACGAGTGAAAAGTATAGCTTAACGCATATCTACATACTGATAGTCGAGGAGATTACATCTTGGCTTGCAGCTCGTTACTGTTACTGCCACCTAACTGGGTGTCCTTGTTAACAACTTAGCTACCCTGGGCAACATAAAAAGCAGAACTGTTATAATTAGTGGAGATATAGGTGTGCTCGGCTAGCATTTATTTTCGTCCTTATCTATATTTTGTATGTTTTCACAAGGAGGAATCATACCAGTGATCAACTGGATCGATGCGATGAGAATGTGATACCAATCTTCATTCACTTGCCAGTCTATTCCAAATTTGATTTTATTCCAATTTTTAGTCTGTCTTTTCATTCCCCAATCTACTCAACTGTTATTATTTCCCATTTTACGACTAAGTAACTGCGCAAAATGGGTCACATAGATCGCTGCGAGTGCTCAAACCTGCACCGGCCAAGTACCGCTGCGATTAAGCGATGCCCCATTGCAATGGCAGGTGGCTGTTCCAAACACAGCTGCTAGTGGGGCTTGTGAGACCCAGGTGGTTCTTTGCGAACAATGCGGGAAGAAACAGCTCCCGCATGCCTGATTTTTTTCAAAAATAGCTCTTCGAGAGGCTGTATATTTTGCATATAGACGTGCTGTTGGCTGAGTCATTTTCTTCGTAATTTTAATTTTTGCTGAGTCAGTCTGCGCCTGGCCACTCCCTTCTCTCCACTAAAAGTAAATAGATAGAGAATCAAATTTATCTAAACACCACCTACGAGATTGACGCTTCACGCAGACGCTGTTGCCGCCGGTCAATTTTTGCCTTCAGTACCCTCCAACATGGGCATAGGCAGAAATATCTTTTTAGGGGGTGTTATACGTCGCCGCTAAATAAATAAAAAGGGAGAGAGCCTGTGCCCAAACAATATTATGGTCATTTTTATGCTTTAATAAAGCCGAAGTTTTAGTTGTTTCCTTACCTGTAATATTAATATTCGAGTGCACACAGGACTCCGAAGTCTTGATTCGTAAGTAACATTCATTTGCTCACAGAAAACACGCGTTGACTATTTACAATATTTTCACATAATATACAACAGCACAAATGGTTCTGCTCTGCAACAAAGTAAGGAACTGCGAAGGAATAGCACTTGTCAGAACCTACCCCATGCATGCGAACCTGCGCCTGGCGGCAGAGGCGGTTTGTAAAATGTACTTTTTTATTTTCGCGATAGTTGATGATAATTTGAGGAGAATGCAAAGCATGAACAGCAAGACTGACGTAAAAAGATATGTTTAATTAGGAGAACTGTGCTGACAATTTAAAGAAGTGTAATAATACATCGTGCGATGCCAAGAAGAGTGACTCTTTTCTGCACTGACTTCCGCTTCCTATTATGAAGCCGCGAAGACTTACATAAACATTTTTGAGACTAAACAATAGAGAACAAAAATGTACCCGAACATTCCTGAATGATTACTGAAGCACAAAAATAGGGGCCACCGCCGCGAAGGGAAGCGCAGGGAAGGAACAAAAGCATTTTCAGATAGTTTAGTTGCCGATCCGGAGGCGTTGTTGCCAGCTGTCTACGTCCAAACGCTTATGTGCAGTGCATGCTAGGGTTTTGCGGTAATTTACACTGTTAAATCCGCACGTTCAGTTCAGCCCATGGAAACTGAGGCGCACTGATGACTTCAGCTTAATGGCGGCATCTGGTTTTTACAAAAGGAACCATTTTTGTCAGAAAACCTACACTGTTCTTTATTTTTGTTTTTATATTTTAGTATATTGATGTGGTGTGTTAATAGCATGAGTGAAAAAAGCCCGAAAGGAAGCGGGGAGGGGAAGTAGCACTCAGAAAATTTCGGGGGTTGTTCGGGCATCGACCCCCCCCCCCCCCCCAATGACTACGCCCCTGCCCTCCAAATGCTATCACATACAAGTAATTAAATCATCTCCATTGCCCGCCATACACCTCCCATCCCCTCCTCCCCACCAAAAAAAATGCACCTCGTAGTGTCAACCTATTTCAATAAGAATTAAAAAAAAACTGAGTACGAAGATGCGCACCTGAAGTGAGCCTCTTCGTACAGACAATGTTAACTAGTACAGTATACCTTCTGGTATTTTTTCTCGTTTGACCTCTGTGAATGCCCTCCCATACTTCTACACCTTTCATCATAACGCTTCCGGGAGTGATATTAATATTTCAGATTGCCGTATGTAGCGTATTTGCGGGAAAAAGAAAACGAATTGATGTTTACTTAACTTTACAGCCGAATTGCCACCCCTTTTTTTAAAAGCTGTAGTATTGCCTAGAAAACCTGTGAATCAGGCATGTCTTAGTGTGACGCGTTTGAAACTTCGGAAGACGAGAAGGGTTGACATAAAAGGCCCGGTGTTGATGCAACGGCGACAAAGTGGGGACAGTGTAAAGTGTCAATAGAGAAAGGAGAAAAAATTAGAGCCATCAAATGGTTGACGCGGAAGAAATTTGATAGCATTCTTTTCTCACTAGCGAACTTTTTTTGGAGATCCGCTTATATTAAAACTCTCATTAAGTTCCGGTTCACAGTTTATTGTTTTCCATTTTCTCATCATTAAATTTCCAGTTACGATTCTATTCCAACTCTGATCAGGCAACACCGCGAAATATATCTCGACATTCTTAGATTGCGGAGTGGCCTCAAACTACTACCAGCGCTGTGGAGCGAAGATTAAGCGACGTGCCCCTGCACGTATAAGTGGCTATTTCAAACCCATTCACCGGCAGGGCTTGGGAGACCCAGATTGCTCTTCCCCAGCAACAGGCGAAGGAATAGCTCTCCGAAGCCTATACAGAATGCCGAACGGACAATTATTAGGGATTCTGTGTACATCGCACAGAGGCCTGGTATAGTTTGAGCCATTTTCGTCATGGTCATTTTCACGTATTCTGAGCAAATATTCGTCCGTCATCTCCTTCCTCTTCTCTACAAATAGAGAAGAGAAGGAGAAGAGGGAGGTGGTTGGAAGGTGGAGGCTTCACACAAAAGCCGACGGCGCCACACAGCCTTCACATCAATTTCCATCCAATCCATCGCATTAAAATGCAAAAGCTGTCACCGAAATGATAAGAGGCATGAGGTTGAGTTCGTGTGTTTGCGGCTTCCTGCGAAGCAAAGGGGAAAGGCACCGAGCGAACGAAGCCATTGAAATAATACGGACAGTTCAGCTAGTTGGCACTGCATCGTGAAAAGAAACAGCGCAAACAGACAAAAGACAAGGGAAGGAACAGTCACCACTAGCCCTGGCTCATAATTGGACGTCTGATGCGAAAAACTAGAATATGTATATAACGCGAGAAAAAAATGACCGAAAGTGCCAACAAAAAGAGAATAAATCATTAAGGTGCGTGCTGACATGCTAACAATCTCTCGTTACGAGAGTGATCGGTCGTTAATTCGCTTGAGCTTATTCTTTTCGATATAGTGGGCCTGTGAGAATTCTCCGGAAATCTAGCAAATATACTTAAGCAATTTTTCTGTTTCTTCGTGCTATCCCGCCGTAGCTCCGTGGGTATGGTTCTCGGCTGCGGGGCCGAAGGACGCGGATTCAATCTGGACTGCTTTGGTCGTATTACGATGGGGCGAAATGATAGAGCTCCGGCTACTTCGCAATGTCAGTACACGAAATGCTGACTGAAAGGGCGGCTGGCCAGCTGGCCAACCAGGCAGCCAGCCTAGCGACATGGTTACAGAGAACTGCAGCCCATCACGAGCTGAAAGATTTTCTGATGCTGTACGCGCCTAACTGTTGGGATAGTTGGATACTACTTGATGTGGGCAGACGCCGTCTGCCGTTTGCGTGGAATTATTCATGACGATAGCATTATTTTGCACTTGGGTCCCCTTATTTTCGCACAAGAGTTGTGGGTGGAGTAAGTTGGACATGTAAGGACATGTAAGGACATGTAAGTTGAAAACGTACGTTGCGAACACCTATCGCTTACTGATAATTACAAACGATGGGGTATTTATTGTGGAAGTTTAGATATATTTTGTCCCACAGAAAGGTTAACGCCTAGTTTTCCGCCAAAATGAGGGCTTTCCGACAGCTGCTGTAGTAAGCTGAATCATGAGGTTCTGCTATGAACAAATCTTTCTTCACGCAGCTCAATTTCCCTTGCATCGTTGCGAAAGGTCCCAAAGATATATAAAGCATCAACAGCTGTGTGTTCTTATTCTATGACAGAAAACAACAGAATGCGACCTTCCTTGCAGAAGCTGCAAGCACGTGATTTGGAAAGAAACAAGTGTCCGCGAGAGGGATCCGGAGTGCTTTCTCGCCATACAATATGTATTATTTTCCAAGGTGACCTCAGTGTTTACTATTTTTAGCTACAAGTAACATGCCACTACATACGCTGAAGTGAAAATCTTCTCCTAAGATTGCGCTCGTTTTCCACCATTTCTGATGAACTGGCGATCTAGCTGCAAAGAGTAGGGCACTGCTTCTTGGGTTATCATAGAATGATTACTTCCTGATCTCTCCAGTATCGATATAATTCTACACTATGCTTCTTTTTCATGAATCAATACAGTTTTTACTTTCCGCATTTTTTACTGGTCGTTTAGTGCTCCTTTTTTCTCCGTCCTGGTGTTCTACCTACTTACCGGTTAGCTTCCTAGTCCTTTCCCGCCATTATGATTTAAAGCTATTCCTGTATAAGTATTTAAATACCTCACCTATCCCCCTGTTGTCGCTCAATTTTCTCAGGCGTTCTTCATATAATATTTCACACTGAGCTTACCGGGCTTCGAACTATGCCCAGCCCACGTCCCCTTGTACGGCCTCGTTTGTGGTTTCGCCGTGAGAACCTAGTGCTGATCTTCCAACTGCTCTCTCATTTATTTCTAATCTCGACTGATTCTGGATGCTGGGGTATTCCTCCTGTGGCTGGAATCACAAAAATGATCCGTACTAGTAATGAGACCCGCCGGCCAGCATGCCAGGAAACTTGGCAGCGTCAGAGTGGCATATACCTAGTAATGGCCAGTAAACGTGGTAAAAATGGCATGTGGAAGGAGTCGTGATCACAGTAGTTAGACACCACAAATGGTTAATAAAGTGCATCATCTCTTAAATAAAGCATTCCTCAAATGCCGCCTATTCCTTTGCCAAGCCACATCTTCGGCTTTTAGTCCAGGAATTAATCCAAAGAGTGAATACTACCAAGAAATATTTGCTCTATTTTTTTCATTTTTTTATGGAATGCGTCAACATGACCACCTCCGCATGGTGATATGTAATTAGTTCCAGGACCGTTGTCACGCAACATCTTCGGCTTTTAGCCCAGGAATCCATCCAATGAGTGAATACTACAAAGAAATATTTGCTCTATTCTTTTTATTTTTTTTTCCTGGAAGGCGTCTGCATGGCAGGTTCCGTCTGGTGCCATGTAAATGTTTCCTGGGTCTTTGTCATGCCACATCTCTGGATTTTCGCTCAGGAATCCATCCAGTGTGTGAATACTACAAAGAAATGCTTGCACTATTTTGATTCTAATTTTTTCTCCTGCAGTACATCTACATAACCAGTTCCGTCTGGTGCCATGTGAATGGTTCCTGAGCATTTGTCATGCCACATCTCTGGCTTTTAGCTCAGGAATCCATCCAGTGAGTGTATACTATAAAGAAAAACTTGCTCTCTTTTTCTTTTCTTTTTTTTCCTGCAGTGCATCTATATGACCACTTCCATCTGGTGCCATGTAATTGTTTCCTGGGCGTTTTTCATGCCACATCTCTGGCTTTTAGCTGAGGAATACATCTAGTGAGTGAATACTATAAAGAAATGCTTGCTATATTTTTTATTATTATTTTGTTTCAAGCAGTGCATCTACATGACAAGTTCCATCTGGTGCCATGTAAATGGTTCGTGGGCCATTGTCACGCCATATCTCTCGCTTTTAGCTCAGGAATCCATACTTTGAGTGAATACTATAAAGAAATGCTAGCTGTACTTTGCATTTTGTTTCCTGCACATGACCAGTTCCGTATGGTGCCATGTAAATGATTTCTGGGCTTTGTCATGCCACATCTCTATCTTATAGCTTAGGAATCCATCTAGTGAGTGAATACTAGAAAATCAAACCTGATTCTGATTCTGAATATATCGCTTGACGAGGGCACACTATAACAAGAACGTTAGCCGTCTCTTCCGCAGCGGAAGTGGTGGCCTTTTCTGCAAGACGTGGACAGGTAATTTGCCTCCTTGAGCTAATGCAACATAATCAGGCGTGCTCTGGAAACAAAGGTAAAAGAAAATCTAAAGACTAATTGAGCAGTATTACGCGCGGCCATGCAAAGCAAACTGCCCCGCAATTCTATTCGAGTCATGATGCTCACTTGTTAATGGCGAAGGCAATATTTGGATCGTTTCCATAATTTTTTAAGGTAAACAATATCGGGAAACTGTGACTCATGGCTTAAAAGTTTAGGAAGTATTTTGCAAGAATTCCATGCATATTCATTCTAAGAACGATTATGTTTGTCGCATTTTTTTCAAACAGCACTCCTCGCGAACCAATATGAATGGAAAATAAACAAAATATGATGTGGCTATATGAAATCGCTTCTTAACGTGTCAGTAGGCCATTATCGACAGGGTTCAGAGGGCACACATGCTCGTGGAAAGTTTTTAGCCTTGAACTCAGTCGTGTGTCCTTCAAGAACTTGAGAAGCGCCTTCACAGCTGTCCTCTGCGATGATGGTTTAGCCCAAGGGCCCTGAATCTTGGCTTCTGTCAGCGGACGAGGATCTAAGAGCGGAAAGTTGGGACAAGGAGGACACGCTCAAACCGAGGACAGATGCAAAATAGGTGCTCAACTGTTCCGTCATACCCGCAGTGCTCCCACGCAGGAGTCTGTCATTTCGATTAAATGGAAGTAGGCATTTGTAAACTACACTCCCAGAGGTAGACGACATAACAGCGTAGCATTGCAATAGGAGAGGCCGGACGGAGGACTGAGTTAAAGTAAGGGGTCCGTGCGGTGTAGACGGCATGCCGAGCTTTCAGAGGAAGACCATGACGCTAAAATTTCATTTCGGCCAAGCATTCACAGATGTCTTGCTGCGTCGGTTCTTGTCAGTGGTGTATCCGGACAATGTTGGCATGGCCTTGGTCGATCGAGCGTCCGCGTCAGAGGCGTCGTTTCCGACAATGCCATTGTGTCCTGGTAGCCACTGGAAGATGATGTCATGACCCTCTTTCAGTGCCTGGTGTTGAAGGTGCTATATTTCGGCAATGAACTGCTCGTGATCGCCATGGAGTAAGCCGAATGAAGACCTTTTAGGGCAGATTTTTAAGTTTGCTGGGTAATACTGGCCTCGCTCCAAGGAATGGCTACGGCGCAAGCTGAACTTTTAGTTATACGACCAAGCCATCTGTATGCACATGAGTGCGGTCACTATATTCGGCGTGGAGTAGGCAGAGAGTCAACCCGTTAAGGGCCGGCGTCGGTAAGATCGATTTTTTCGCTACCCCTCGAATTGTCAGACGCTCAAATTTCTACCACCGACACCATAGCGCAGAGGAAAGCCGTGCCGCAGGGATAAACTATGAAGGGTTGAACGACTGGTTGGCTTCTATTAATTTTCAAAACGCTGCGTGTGGTTTTTGTACTTTCACTGACGCGAGATGATGCGAGGGAATCCTTGTTAGATGATTTGTGTGGATCCGCAGAGTGTCAAGGGTTTATCATCGTCATCAACTATTTTATCCAATGTTCAGCCTTCTAGGCGTTGCTTCTGGGCGCGCTCAGGCATGCTAGCCTCCCGTTACTGATACTTTTTAGTAGGAGTGGTGCTCTGTCCAAGTTTACCCTTTACAGGAGCCCTTCTAAGCACCTTCTGTTGACGGGACCAAAATGTCAGGGCGAGTAAGCTGGAAGTTCGCATTAATTGAGGTAGAAGTAACGACAGTTGTTTTCTTTAAGAATGTGATCCATGCCGCGCGCACTTATAACAATTAAATTAAATTAAACAAGAAATAAATTAACTTCAGTTCCCAGAATTTCCTAAAACCTGAGCGCACACCACAGCGGAGCTGCAGAGTACGCAGCAGTGTTCATACCAGTCGTTATGCTGGAATGTAACACGGTCGTGTTAATACTACGAGCCTCTAAAGCTATTACGTTATTTGACATCAGATTATGAATCTCGGTTGCCTTCCGTTAGTAAACAAGGAAAACCTATAATTCATATATTACGCAGCCATCTTACATGGTTCATCTTTTTTGTATAGGGATAATTAGGGGAACGTAGTTCACTATTCTTGCATAGTTCTCATCGCTTTTTGCTTTCGTGCACTGGAATATCAGCGTGTCATCATTTTCGCATGTTTGTGAAATAATTTATTAGTTTAATGAAGAGTGATAAGGTTAAAGTTACTGAGAACTCGCGATCACCGGTGGGATATGTGTCAATGGTTCGTCAGCCCATTGGAGTGAGGATGTGGGCCTTATCACTCGCACCATTTGCTACAATTTTTTTCAGGCTGCAAGTTTCTAAACAGACACAGCTCTCCTAATTTTCTGACCGTTCGCCAAATTCAAGGCCATTTTGCATGACAAAACGTACGCGGAGAGAAGAAATAGCCTCTGCAGAAGACGGAAGAGCTTTCAATTGAAACTGCCAAAGCATTCTAGGATTGTTTTCAAAGGTAAATCGACTGCCTTGAAAACTGAGCTTATATGGATGAAGCAAATTTGGCATAGTAAAGATGGCCAATGTTTTCAGAAGCAGGAAGTTTTAGGCAAACAAAATTTATTCACTGAAAGTGCACGAACATTCAAAACTCACTTGCACCTACAGCAAGGCAGGAGTGTCTTTCTACAACGTCTTGGTCAAAACAAAAATCTTAACAAATTGCAGTGAAAATAACTCAGGGTGAAACACGGCATGAAGCAAAAATACTTCATACGGCTTGCGGAGATAGAATGGCTTAAATACGTGTTAAAGCTAGCTTAACATCGAAGCATGTGAAGAATCTCGTCTGGAGGAACACAGCTCGCATTTTAAGCACAGTAGGTATTGTTATGAGATTTTCATGGAAGGGACGGTTTATAATACATACTGAAGAACTATTGAAAGTTGAATAAAAAGAACACACTCCTGCTTGTGGGTAGTGCATTCGGGCTCAGGACGCTCATTCGAGGGTAGAAACTGGTTCGCAACGGCAAAACAGGTGCGGAAAACGAAATACAATATTTGGCAGCGTATTTCAGAGCTCGAAACCAGGTGCACAGAGCCGCAACTTGATTCAGTTCTGGTGAAACGCAAGGATTAAACGAACTAGCACTTTCTCTTTCTAAGATTTCCTGAGTTTTACTTATTGTTCAAGTGTAGCCGAAACACGGCGGTTTTGGTCTCACTCTACTCATCGCTCTACATGTTGCGTCTACAGCCTCGTAGAGAAGCTCTAATTAGAGCTTTTTAACAGAGGGAGCCGCTGTGGTGGCTAAGTGGTTATGGTGCTCGAACCCGGCCGCGGCTTTCACATTTTTATAGAGCCGAAATTCTACAAGCTCTTGTACTCTGCTACGTCATTGCACGTTAAAGAACTTCAGGTGGTCGAAATTTCCGGAGCCCTTCACTACGGCGTCCCACATAGCCTGAGTCAGTTTAGGATGATAAAGCCCCTATACCACAAACCATTCTCAGGGGTCTCCATGCCAGTATTGCGTAGACGCAGAAATCGCGGCGCGCCGTTGAAGCTGATGGCGTACTGAACGAGCCAGATTGGCAGTGCGTGCAACCTGAAGCAGACTGACGCGTCAAGATCCCCAGAAGGTTGAGAGGACTACCCCTTACCATGCCTCTCGCAGATTGCTGTAGGACATTAGAGTGAACATCTGGTTTGGTTTGGTTTATTGGGGTTTAACGTCACAAAGCGACTGAGGCTATGAGAGACGCCGTAGTGAAGGGCTCCGGAAATTTCGACCACCTGGGGTTCTTTAACGTGCACTGACATCGCACAGCACACGGGCCTCTAGAATTTCGCCTTCAAGAAATTCAGCCGCCACGGCCGGGATCGAACCCGCGTCTTTCGGGTCAGTAGCCGAGCGCCGTAACCACTGAGCCACCGCGGCGGGGCAGAGAGTGAACATCTATAACGGCAGCGATAGGCGAATTTAGGTTTCCCGCTTCACGGACAGTGGATGCGTGTCGCGCACCACAGCACGCTGTCGGGCAATAGTTTTATGGCTGTTCCTAGTCAGCGTGCCGCAATGTTGAAGCAACTGGATCATGAAAGATTGAGGAGCGAAGCTCTGGGGAACAATGTTAAAATTTGTTGGGTAGACTACAGGTGGACCGAACCTCGCATTTAGCGCACGTGCGAGCGTTCGCGCTTAACTCGAAGACTGTAATGAGTTGTTTGCTTCGATTTGGGTCGACGGAGATCTGGCGTCACCCTCGTGCTACGGGCACTGTATTTGGAGCCATGATTGATGGAAGTGGTGCTTGCGTTTATTTCTTTCCTTTGGTCTGTTCTTATCTACTTTAATCGTTGTGGAAAAGTTCGGGAAGGCCAGGATTATTTAAGAATTGAGATTTTGGCGCTGAAATGAAAATATGTGTCCACGCATAAGAGGGCTAGAGAAATTGGTTGGCGGTGCCTGAAGGAGGCAGTCTTATCGCGGGTCAGGTGGAGGCCAGTCTAAAGCAAGTGCCACCTTGTGCAAAGTCCGTCTCATTAAGTAGTCAAAGGCACAGGCTCTTCGCCTTATGCGGGCTCTGACCTGATTCCGCCAGCCTGCAACCACTGGCACTCTTGAAAGATTTTCTGATGCTGGTCGAACCCGGAGACCTTGTTTAATTATCTATAAATAAGCGCGTTACAGTTTTCATGATGTGTCGCCCTCTCCGTTTGCCACAACCTGTCGATGAGTACATGGAGAACCGAGGGCAACAACAAAGGAAAAGAACAAATCATCCCTTGATCTTTAAAGGACAACTCCGTCATTTTTTTGCACAGTACGTTCTCCACAGTTTTCTTGTCCTTTGTGCCAAATTTCGCAGCTAGCCAGTGTTTTGTTGCAGCGGAAATGAAATTAAAAAATTCCCATTTAGTGGGCCTAATCAAAGATTTCTACAAGAAACCCTGAGTGTGTGACGTCACTAGGCGGACGGTCGTCGATATTTACGCAGCGTTTGCTGAATTAGAAAATTTTGAGCTATCTTTTGGTCACTTCAGAGAACTAAACCCCCAAGCTGTCACCTACAGTCGCAAGTTTAGCCACCCAAAACGTTGACGGTAAGTTTTGCGAGAGCATCCGTTGCGTCATAGGTTCGTCTGTCGTGACGTCATCGTTTGCTGAAAACCCTATTTCAGTGTCTTGGACTCTGCTATTTTGAAAAATTATTCGGTGGTTTGAAAATGTTGGTTACCGAAGAGAGGCAGCTCTAAATAATGTGATGTGGCTATGAACACAAAATACTACAAAAAACCTCGTAGTTACATTAAATGTTGCGACAGTAGGGTGCGTATTAACGTGGACGCACGCAGCCTCGCCCTTGCGGGTTATTTTTCATGAATGTACCTTTATTTAGCTTTTAGGTACCCTCATTTTTGCACTTCAGTTGAAGACTGAAGTGCAACATAGGTGCCGCAACATACATGCCGCAACATAGGTGTCGAACAACTATCGCTGTCTAATAATCGAAACTCAAAAGTTGTATATGAGTCAAGCTCGGATTTTGCAAATATCAGCATTTAAAATGCAAGCTCTTTAAAATATATAGAGGAAAACAAAGTAGTGGGGTCTTTCGGTTAAATGTTCCGAGGCAGGACACTGAGCCGATACTCTCGATGTCCTCTTTAGCGTACAAGTTTCGAAGTGCTTTCCCCAAGAAAGATACAAGTCTTGTTTTGTGCTACGGGATGAAGGCTTTTCAAAAGCCGTTGTCGTTACCCAGCGAATGCGGTGCAGCTATCAGCAGATCGCTGTTCAGGCAGCTCGATTGTCGTTGCACCGTTACGAAAGGCCACAGCGAGATAGAAGACACCAGCAGGTGTGTGTTGTTTATTTCCTTGGCAGAAAACAACAGCATTCGACCTTGATGTCCTCTTCTCCAGCAGCCGTTGTAGTTGCTAAGAGCATGTGGTGTTGATATCGACAGATCGCTGTTCAGGCAGCACTACGGCCGTTGCACCTTTGCAAAAGGTCAAAGGGAGATAGAAGATAGCAACAGCTGGGTTTTGTTGTTTCCATGGAGCACCTCTGAGCACTTTGTTTCGAAATAAAGAAAAATTTGTCCGCGTGAGAGGTCTGGAGCGCTTTGTTAGCTTACAGTCTACTTTGTTTCACAAGGCGACATCAGTGTTCACCACTATCTGCTATAACTGACCTACCACTAGGTACACTAAAACCGAAATCCTCTGCTAAGAGTGCGCTTTCTCAATTCCTGGTTTCCTGCTCCTGCCTCGCACGAGCGCTCGAGGCAGAATCAATAGAGCGTGCCCATATTCTCCAATCATTACGGGCCCGAAACGAGAGAAAATGCTTTGTGTGGGTATTCTGTACAGAAATCCCTCCCGCATATGACTTTCGTTACTGGTTATATGACTTCGCGTCCGCCATTAGAGAAGTGACGCTGTACCAAGAAAAGGCACTTCTTGGGTCAGTCTGAGTCTTTGGTGCCGCTCGTTGTCTCCAGCATGCACATGTGACAATTTCCACCGCAGAACATAAAGTTTTTCTCAGCCTAGCCAGTTTAAGAATCATTGAGCTCACGCTGCAGAAATATTAAGATAACATAGAACAGCTGCTTCCAAGATGAAAGTTTAAGAGTACTAATTTGACATTGCGTTCTTGTCCTTGAAATTCTGCACTTGATCTTGGCCCCGAAAAACAAAGCAATAGGTTCGAAATGTCTTATTTAAGAATTAGTTACATTGCAACGCCGGAAACGTGAGAGCATAATTATTTTCTGCAGCTGATCCTTAGGGCCCGAACGCTGGGCATGTTCTAGTTGTTATGACTGCTGCAATTAAGGAATCCTAGCCTCATCATCATCATCCTCAGCCTGACTACGACCATTGCGATCAGTATGGCTAATGGAAGATGAAAGAATGTCAAATATACACCAGATCACCTATTTCGTGAACCAGGGAAACGTTCCGTGGATAGTTGTATGCATAGAGGCTCGGAGTCGCATAATAAACAAAAAGCCTGTTTTCGGCTCTTAGAGAGCCCTGAAAGAAGGGCGACTCAGTTTTGATTTGTTTGAAAATCGGGGAGTATCTACTCCCGTCCAAAAAATCATGACCAGTTTCTATGAGCACAGTTCCTTTTCCGCCACATTCTACCCGACCTTTCCATTCCAATTGCCGATTGGAAGGGATGCCCGTTCCTGCTTGTCCAGCCCGTTGTTGCGCTATATACGGAACGTCCGTCCAGCCATTTTTTGACTTACAGGTCTATATATACACTAATCTCCATCCCTGGACATGTTCATTTGCATTAAGTATTCCTTTCCAACATTTCGGAGCAATCCAAGAGTATCAGTTGGAGTACTTAGAAAAAATTTTCAGACAAAGTGAGCCTTTTATGAATTGTACGGTTGGCACGAAACTTACAATCATCGTTGTTTCTTGAGAGTTCTTTCCTTAAATACAAAAAAAAAAATCCCTGTGGTGTTTAGTTTCACGCTTTAGGCAGCCGTGGCCTCGTGGCAGAGCGCCCGCCTCGGCTTCGGGAGGTGGTGGGTTCGAATCCCGCCACCGGCCGGGTACTCACCGGTTTTCTCAAAATGGGTACAAGCTATGGCCCGGACTAGTGCCCCGCTTCCTAGGGCTGCATTGCTTGGGAAAGGAGCCTGCGTCTTGAAATCCCGTCACTGTGGACAAAGAGTCGTGTGGACAAAGCGAAAAAGGGCCACAAATTGGGCTTATGCCGCACGAGGCGGACTTATGGTTGCTTGGCGGGGGAACTTATCACTCATCCGCCAAGGCAACTGTTTGGTCTAAGACCCTTTTCCCAAGTATTTCACCCTAGAAGAGCCGAGCACCAGGCCAGGGGAAATATTGTACCCATTAAAGAAACCGGTGGGTACCCGGCAGCACTGGGGATCGAACCCAGCACCTCCCGAATGCGAGCCGGATGCTCTACCACAAGGCCACGCTGCGGTAGCGCGCCACAGCGAAGGCACAGGATATCCGGGACAGTCCCCACGATTGGGGAGACCACCCTGTCTATGTTGGGTAACCTGTGTTCCAAGTGACGGCTGGGCACCGAGAAACACGCGCACGTTGGTACGTCACTCTGTGAGAACCACTGCTTTATTCTAAGCGAACCAGCAAAACCTAATTACGAATGAGTTCGACAACCTAAATCATGCGCCACTGATGAAGGGGCAGCACCTGACACTGCGTGTACGCGTGAAAAGTAATCGAAGCTTCGTATAAAACACTGGCAGTCACGCAGACCGAGAACAAGCTAGCTGGCTGTTTTTGGTAAGCGGCTGTTTCATGACTCGCACTAGAGTGCACCCGCATTCCTGCACCACTCTGCAGCCTTTCGATGTCGAGTACAGCTGTGTGATCCCTGTGCCGAATAGTTGCCAGTAACGATCAACTTAACTGCCTCCGATGCCATGACACAGGAGTCCACCGACGGCAGCGAGGCCGAACGGAAGAATGTACTAGAAGTCGTCACTCAATAAAAAAACAACTTCGCATTTCAGTGACGTAGCATGTTCGGTAATGAGAAGGGGAAAATTAAAGCAATGTATGCTTGTGAAACGTCTTCCACGGAGATGGACATATACACTAGCAGCACTTTAGAGATTCCAAGTCCTAGCCTTATTTTTTTTAAATTCGGGAAGCTACTGTTGTTTTCTTGCTACTTTTCGAAATATTTTTGCGCCAGGCTATTAGGCGCCAGCCATATAGGCGATCTGCGTCATGCATAAGTTTCAGGACGCAAGTACAAGGAAGGTATATCATATTTTTCTTTGACATGTTTTGTTTTTGATAATTTAATGCTTGATGATCTGGCGATATCTAAAAATGTACGAAGATTTATTGAGACATTTTATTCAACCGGAACCGATGACCTCCTTCAAGCTCTCATGTGTCATGGCCAAGCATTTGATGATCTTTCAGTATGAAGGAACAATCGACGGATACATCCTCCGATTATTGAGAAAATGTCGGCGTGCCGTGAGCATTGGCTAACGTTAACGGCCACCACAATTCTTCAAGCATGGCATTCCGAGATAAGCACATCTGTACAGTAAGTAAACAACGGTCGGTGGAGACTGCATCGAAAACTCTTGCCTGCTGTGCAAAGGAATTTCGAAACGATCTTAAGGATGTGGCAGTGACCGATTTCATTTCATAAAGAGGTCATGCAGCTTGGTGCCCCCCCCCCCCCCCCCCCCCCCCCTGTAACGCGAGTTTCAGCGACAGCTTCTACTGCTTATTGAAAGATATCGAATGTATGAACGCTCATACAATAAAGCATTCACGCCTGAGTTTTTTACGTAGGTTGTACTGCTTCAGAAATACGACTAAAAGCGCACAACATTTATGCGCGCTCGATCGCACTGCATTATAAAAAAAAAACAAGGTGTGGGATGCTTCAACAACCGCACGATCCAGAGATTTTGCTAGCGCTTCTAAAATTAATTGAACACGGGAAAAACTTAACTAAACACGTAGCAAACAAAGCAGTAATCGGTGCATGGTTCTTCGACTGCACTGAGTACGCCACGGCACGAGCTATCGAGGATTGTAGATGGAGCGCACTGAGGGCCCATGTCCCATGGCCACGATTTGCGTACACATTAATGAACGCGCTTCTTCGCGACTGGAATACACGCTCGAGAAACACAGGCGTAGGCCTGATAAAAATTTGCCTTTTCTTTTACGTTGTTCAAGTATGCGTTGATATATACTCTCGTCCGAACGATTATGCACTATCGGAGAGTTAATAACTGTCCGAAATCGACTCGTAATTTTGATCAGAGAAAACAAAGCCGGTGGTCCCTATCTTAATTTAAACGCAAATCACCCAGAAAGTTTTCTGGAAAATCAGCTCAAAAAGCTAAACCTGTGCACAGATCGGTGTGCTGACATATGATGCCTCGATCGCGTGGAATTCGGTGAACGCTGGTACAGGGTAAAAAAAAGATAGGAAAGCGACAAGCTAGAACACATCTGGTTCTGGCACGAATCGTAGTTTCTTTGCATAGTGGACAGCGTAGCGTAAGAGGACATCGGCATTTCACTTTTCAAACGAAGCGCAGCCGTTTTAACCCAACGCAGAGCCGCGGTTTTGTTTTCTGTACCGAACCATCATGGACGACTTAGTTCTCGGAGCACCGAGAGATGGCGCTGCGCATTACGTATATCGTCTAATTCCGCCGCAGAAGGTCAAGTTTTTTTCCGGCTAGCCTGAGATATTAACTTACGAATCACCTAACTCAGGCTGCAGAACAGCCAAAGAAAATATAGGACAGATGCTTCCAACGAGAATATGCAAGAAAGTACAAAAGTAAGAAAGCGCTCTTGTCCTTGATATGTTATATTTGCTCTTGGTACCCCCCCTAAAAAGCAAAAAAAATTGTCTCTTTTAAGAATTAGACTCGCTGAAACGCCTGAAACACTTGAGCACAATTATTCTCTGCACCTGATCCTTAGGGCCGAAACACCGCGCATGTTCGGATCCTTATGAATACAGCAATCAAGGAATCTTACTATCATCGCCGTCAGCCTGACAACGCCAACTGCGGTGAGTGTGGCTAATAGGACAATGAGTGTGGCTAATGCACCTTGGTGTCAGTGAATGTCGAATATACCCTAGATCGCCGCTTCCGAAAACCAGGCAAACATTCCGTGCAATGTTATACGCATGGAGGCCGGTAGCCGCATATTTCCAAAAGCCAATTCTCGGTTTTTACGGAGCCCAAAAAGCAAGCTCGACTCAATTTGGATAAGTTTCAAAATCTCACAGTGTCTACTCCCATCCAAAAATGATAGCCGGTTTCTAAGAAAAAATTCCTTTTCCACCGCACCTCACCCGACCCTTCCGTTCCCAGTGCCAATTAGAGGGTATGCCCGTACTTTCTTTCCGGCATAGAGTTTCGCTTTTCACTTTTCTATACATTATATTTCACTCAAATTTTTACTTAAAGTTCTATAAATACACAAATCTCCGTCCTGTATATGTTCATTTACATTCAGTATTGCTTTACAAGATTTCAGAGGAATCCAAAAGCAGCAAATTGAGTACTTCGATAAAATTTTCTGACAAATGTAGGCTTTTATGAATTGCATGGTTGGTGCGCAACTTGCAATCGTCATTGTTTCTTCAGAGCTATTCTTTGGTTAAATTTTAAAATAAACAACCCCGAAGTGTTTAGTTTTGCGTTCAACGCCAATCGCGGCACAGCGAAGGCACAGCATATTCCGGCGACACCCCGCGACTGGGGAGACCGCCCTGTCCATCTTGGGTACACTGTGTTCCAAATGACGGCTAGGCATCGAGGGACACGCACATATTACTACGTCACGCTGTGAGGACCACAGCATTATGTAATGCGAACCAAAAAAATTTTTTTAGGAACAACTCCGACAACCTAAATGATGCGCCACTGATGAAGCGGCAGCGTCTGACAGCGTGCGCGTACGGCTGAAAACAAATAGAAGCTTGCAATAAGGATGCTGGTAGTCATGTAGACCAAGAACAAGGTAGCTGCCTGTTTTTGGTTAGTGGGTGTTTCCTGACACCCTCGAGAATGCGCCCGCTTTGCTGCGCAGCTCTGCAGTGTTCGATGGCGAGTACAGTGGCCTGACCCCTCTGCTCAACAGCTGCCAGTGATGATCAACTGAACCGCCTACGTTGCAATGAAACCGGAGTCCACCGAAGGCAGCGAGGCCGAAGGGAAGAATGTGCCAGAAGTCATCGCCCAATAAAAAAACAACTTGGCGTTTCAGTGATGCAGCATGTTCGGTAATGAGAAGAGCAAAATTAAAGCAATGTATGCATATGAAGTGAGTGTCCACCGAGACAGAGTTTTACACTAAGTGCTCTTTTGAGGTTCCAAGTCCTAGTCTTATTTCTTTTTTAATTTGCGAAGCTGCTGCTTTCTGGCTGGTTTTCGGAATTTTTTTCCGGCAGGCTACTACACAGCACCCATACAATCGATGTGCGTCACACTTAGGTTGCAGAGTGCAAGTAGTCGTAGATGTATCATATTTTGCTTTGACATGTTTCATTTTTGATAACTTAAAGCTATGATGCACCTTGCGATATCTGGAAATGCGCGAAGATTTGTTGAGACATTTTATTTACCTGAAGTCTATGACGTCCTTCAAGCTCTCATGTGTTACGATCGAGCCCCTAATGATCTGTCAGTGTGAAGGAACAATCGTCGGGTACATACTGCGATTGCTGCAAAAAGGCGGCTGGGCAATGGGCCATTAGCTTCAACGCCCACAAAAACTCTTATAACAAGGCATTCAGAGATAAGTACTACAGGGAACAATAGTGGTATACACCACGCAGCGGGAGCCGGAGCAACGGAAAACTGCAGATTTTGACGAGCTAAAGAAAGAAACATTGAAACGAGCCAAGCGACATGCCTGCTGATAATAAAGGCCACGCATTGGTCGTCTCGATGCCGCCTGCAGATGGCGTTGAAACGCAGTTTTCCGTTTCTCCGGCTACCGCCCCGTGGAGTATACCATTTTCATCCCCGATAGCACATCTGTACAGTAACTAAACAACGGCCTGAGGAAAATAAATCGGGAACTTTCCCCTGCTGTGCAAAGGAAATTCCAAACATTCGTAAACATGTAGCAGCGTCCAATCTGATTTAAAGAGAACGTGCAGCTGGGTCTCCCCATCTAACGCGAATTTTAGCGACTTTCCTTCTGTTTGTTTAATCCAACTACATGCTGAGGAATACGGATGCGCTAATTTCATCGACCACTAACGGAAATATTCTGCATCTCCGTTAAAACCTTCCATATAAAATTGCTACTCGGGGTGCGGACGTCTCAGACCCCCTCACCAATGGAAATGAAACGAATGACGCCGCGTTGAATTTCGCACTCGTGGGATGCCTCGGTCTAACTCCTTGTACTCTCAAAGACAAAGGTTTAAGTTCCCAAGGTTAAGTTCTCTAAGGCTCCTTAAGTATTGCGAGGCTGGTAGCCCAACGTAATAAATATCCATATCAGATTTTGGAATTTAGATGATGCGGTTGAGCTGTTATTCTCCTACAGCGACGAGGGTAGCCATGTTTTCGAAATTCTAATAAGTGATATGCATAATTATTACGGCGTGTTGCACGCCTTTCAACACTTAGGAAACAAATTTATTACAGAAGTTACCTGTTAATTATCAGTTTTCTGTATTCTGTTGTACTACATCGCCGAAAGTGATATGCCGAAAAGTGCGCTCTTCCAATTCAGAAAGCCAATTTAAAAAAAAAATTTAAATTCTTAACGAAACACTCTGATGAGTGCGAACCCAGCGCAAGACGTTGGTTGTTTTCTGTTCCCCTCTTTGATGATGATGATATCCACAGGCTTATGCGCTTAGCCCGAGCGCTCTGTCCCGCGGCACTGCACGCTCTTCGTCGTCTTCTACGTGGCACTAATCGTGTTCCTCTGTCCCGAGCAAAACCGTCTCTGTCGTGTCCACGGGTGGCCTCACTGATGTTGATGATGATGTCCTCGGGCTGAATGGCACATACCCACGGCGGGGGATTGGCCAGGGTGCATAGCGGATACAAACGCACTCATGTACAGGGAATGGAGTATATTTAAAATTTTGGGACGCAGAGCTAGAATTTGTACAAAACAAAAAAAATACGGAGAAGGAACAGTTGTGAATTCACATTCTAGCAGAGGAATCTACCAGATGAAATTATATAATCGTGAATAGAATCGAAAACTGGTTTCAGGGCATATCCCTTGGCGCTTGCCCCGAAGGATAAGAGAATCGGAATGGATAGAGGAAGCCCAAGCCGAGCGAGGGGGATCTCCAAGTAAATTCTACGGAGAGCAGCGAGCCGCCGGCAGGAGAGGAAAAAATGTTCTATAGAATCAATTTCGCCACAAGACTCACAAAGGTTGGATATCGAAAGCCCCGATCGGCATAAATAAAGATTTAGCCGCGGTATCCTGCAGCGCAAAAGGGTCATGGACACCTCACATTGCCTCGAACTGCACATCCACGCACTCCAAGGAAATGCCAGGTGTTGAAAATCCGCTGCAGCGAGGAGAGGCTCATGGCTCGAGGTGTGGAAACGCGGGAATCGCTGAAAGCGTGCTAGAGTCAAGTAAACAGTATTTGGGACGAAAGGGACAATAGGTCCATCAAGGGCAGACTTTGCTAAAAAATCAGCCCTCTCATTAGAAACAATGCCACAGTGCCCAGGGACCCAGTGAAAGCGTACTTCTGTAACATGTGGAGGAATAAAAAATTGAAGGGAACGGCTCATAGGAGTATCTCTCAAGGTTTCGAGCGCTGCCAAAACAGAAAGGTTGTCTGAGAGTATAATAACTCGAGTGATACTGCAGGGCATCCTTATTAAGGCCAACTCAATGGCAGGAAACTCAGCTACAAAAATAGGGGTATAATCAGGGGCCCGAAATGAGTAGCTCCAATCAAGAGCCCTTGAGTAAATGCCAATAGCAGCCTTTTCATTTTGCTGGGAGGCATCTATATAGAGGGAAGACAGCTGCTCACTCCTCTTCGTCTTCTACGTAGCAAAAATCCGTGCTTTCGCTCTCATTCCGATGCACTAAACATCCTCTGTAGTTTTTCTTTCGGCAAATCATGATTATATCGCCATTACGCAGCCCAGCGTTTGTCATTAAATGAAGTGTATTATGTTTTTAGCAGTGTAAAATATTTAGGCGCATCACTAAGCAGGAGAAAAATATGGAAATGCTGACTGGCTTACGTGTAAATAAACACAAAAGATTTAAAACTGAACCAAACATGAGTTTCTGGCACCGCACTCTTTGGAGGTGTCGAATATATTGCTAGAGGGGAGCGCGCTATTGTATGTAGAACACTAAGCGGCAGGCTTCCGTTATACAAAACAAACGATAGGCGTCACGACTAGGCGTGAATAGGTAATTTGTCACGGTTACCTAACGCAACACAATCACGAATGATCTGGAAACAAGAAAAAACTATATGTAAAGACTGATTGAGCAATAGCAGACGCGGAAACGCTAAGCAAACCGCCCTGAAAGTTCTTATTGTCCTGATGCTCATGGTTAGAGGCCAAAGCAGAATTTGGATCGTTCTCGTCAATTCAAGAAGTAAATTTCGCAAACTCCGGTTCATAGCTATAAATTTTAAGCCCGTCATTACGAAGAATTTCGTATTTCGGGATATGAATTCCACTATGATACATAAAATCTCTTCTTTCAAAAAGATCATTCGAGAAAGAAAAAAAAAGGTAAATACATTCAAACACTTTTCTTCGCGAACAATTACAGACTAAAAATGAATAAAATATCATAAAAGGCTGAAAAATATGTTAAACGCGCACAGAATAGTAAATGCACTGATAGTTTAGTAGTGGACAGTATTTTCTCCGAATCAGTGATGTGGTTGGAGAACTGATTTTTTAAGTTAATATATAGCCCTGCTGGAACAAGTAATCCGGGTACCCATGGAGAAAGATTTAAACGGTTTCCGTTAAAGTATGATTCATGGCAAGGATGTAACTTTGCTATGAGCCTCAGCAAGTAGAAAAAGATGGCAGCAGCAGTCGTAGATTAAAACTGAGGCAGAATCATTAGAGCGTGCCCATATGCGCCAGTCATTACGGGCCCGAAACGAGAGAAACTGCTTTGTGTGGGTATTCTGTACAGAAATCCCTCCCGCATACGACTTTCGTTACTGGTTATATGACTTCGCGTCCGCCATTAGAGAAGTGACGCTGTACCAAGAAAAGGCACTTCTTGGGTCAGCCTGAGCCTTTGATGTCGCTTAGTGTCTGCAGCACGCACATGTGACAATTACCGCCGCAGAACATCGTTTTTCTCGGCCTAGCCAGTTTAAGAATCACTAAGCTCACGGTGCCGAAAACCTAAGATAACATAGAACAGCTGCTTCCAAGATGAAAATTTTAGAGTACTAAAGAAACATTGCGCTGTTGTCCTTGAAATTTTGCATTTGATCTTGGCCCCGAAAAACAAGGCAAAATGTTCGAAATGTCTTATTTAAGAATTAGTTATTTGCAAGGCCGAAAATGGCTGAGCATAACGATTTTCTGCACGTGATCCTTAGGGCCCGAACACCGGGCTTGGTCGAGTTGTTATGAATGCAGCAATTAAGGAATCTTAGCATAATCATCATCATCGTCCTTAGCCTGACTACGTCCACTGCGATGAGTGTGGCTAATGGAAGATTAGTGTGGCTAATGCGGCTAGCCGTCCAATGAGTGTCAAATATACCCCAGATCACCGATTTCGTGAACCAGGGTAACGTGCCGCGGATAGTTGTATGCATAGAGGCTGGGAGTCGCATAATAAGCAAAAAGCCTGTTCTCGGCTTTTAGAGAGCCCTGAAAAGAAGGTCGACTCAATCTGGATCAGTTTGAAAATCGGTGGTATCTACTCCCGTCCAAAAAATCATGACCAGTTTCTAAGAACCTAGTTCCTTTTCCGCCACATTCTACCCGACCCTTCCATTCCCATTGCCGATTGTAAGGTATGCCCGTTCCTACTTCTCCAGCCCGTTGTTGCGCTTTATACGGAACATCCGTCCAGCCATGTTTTGACTTACAGGTCTATATATACACAAATCTCCATCCCTGGACACGGTCAATTGCATTAAGTATTCCTTTCCAACATTTCGGAGCAATCCAAAAGTATCAGTTGGAATAGTTAGAAAAAAAATTCAGACAAAATGAGCCTTTTATGAATTGTACGGATGGCACGAAACTTACAATCGTCGTTGTTTCTTCAGAGTTCTTTCCTTAAATATAAAACAAAATCCCTGTGCTGTCTAGTTTCACGCTTTAGGCAAATCGCGCCACAGCGAAGGCGCAGGATATTCGGGACAGTCCCGGCGATTGGGGAGACCACCCTGTCTATGTTGGGTAACCTGTGTTCCAAGTGACGGCTAGGCACCGAGAAACACGCGCACGTTGGTACGTCACTCTGTGAGAACCACTGCTCTATTCTAAGCGAACCAGCAAAACTTAATTACGAATGACTTCGACAACCTAAACCATACGCCACTGATGAAGTGGCAGCACGTGACACTGTGCGTGTACGCGTGAAAAGTAATCGAAGCTTCGTATGAGACACTGGCAGTCACGTAGACCGAGAACAAGCTAGCCTCTTGTGTGTGGTAAGCGGCTGCTTCTTGGCACCCACGTGAGAGCACCTGCATTCCTGCACCACTCTGCAGCCTTTCGATGTCGAGTACCGCTGTCTGATCCCTGTGCCGAATAGTTGCCAGTAACGATCAACTTAACTGCCTCCGATGCAATGAAACCGGAGTCCACCGACGGCAGCGAGGCCGAACGGAAGAATATACTAGAAGTCGTCACGCAATAAAAAAAACAACTTCGCATTTCAGTGATGTAGCATGTTCGGTAATGAAAAGGGGGAAATTAAAGCAATGTATGCATGTGAAACAGTGTCCACGGAGAAGGAGATATACACTAGTAGCACTTTAGAGCTTCCCAGCCCTAGCCTTTTTGTTTTTTTACTTCGGGAAGCTACTGTTTTCTTGCTACTTTTCGAAATATTTTCCGCCAGGCTATTAGGCGCCAGCCATTATAGGCGATCTGCGTCACACATGAGCTTCAGGACGCAAGTAGTGGAAGATGTATCATATTTTGCTTTGACATGTTTCGTTTTTGATAATTTAATGCTGTGATGCGTCTTGCGATATCTCAGAATGTGCGAAGATTTATTGAGACATTTTGTTTACCCGAAACCGATGACCTCCTTCAAGCTCTCATGTGTCATGGTCAAGCCTTTGATGATCTTTCAGTATGAAGGAACAATCGACGGATACATGGTCCGATTGCTGCGAAAATGTCGGCGTGCCGTGAGCATTCGATAGCGTCAGCGGCCGCCACAATTCTTCAAGCACGGCATTCCGAGATGAGCACATCTGTACAGTAAGTAAACAACAGTTGGTGGCGACTGCATCGAAAACTCTTGCCTGCTGTGCAAAGGAATTTCGAAACGAGCTTAAGGATATGGCAGTGACCGATTTCATTTCACAAAGAGAACGCGCAGCTTGGTTCCCCCCCGTAACGCGAATTTCAGCGTTAGCTTCTAATGCTTATTGAACCAGAGTACACGCTGGAGATAGAGTGCTGAAACGCTTATTTTAGCGGCCATCCACGGAAATACTCTACATCTGCGTTCGAATCCCTCCCTTTAACATCTCTTCTCGGGGTGTGTCGACGTGTGAGACCCTGTCACGATTGGGAGTCAAACGAATGACATCGCGTTGAATTTCGCACTCTTGTGATCCCTCGGTCTCACTTTTTATACTCTGAAAGAGAAAGATTGAAGTTCCCGAAGTGCAACAGCTAAGACGTGCTGACTAGCGGGCTGGTTAACTAATATTGAACAGTTAAATTTTTAATTATTACTGTTAGGCTTCTTAATTATTGAGAGGCGGGCAGCCCACCTAGTTATTATGCTTATCAGATTTTGGAATTTTGAAAACACGGTTACCAACGGAGCTGTGGCCCAACAAGTTTTGGCAAGATCGCGCCAAAATACATGCGCTTCTGAGAAGCTTGCACTCAAAGCAACCACTGTATTGTGCGTAACTCGTCGAAATAGCGAAACTTGTTGTCCCACATGACGATGGTAACCTAGCTTTCGAAATATGGAAACTGATACGGGTAGTTACTATAGTGGGTTACACACCTCAACAATAATTCAGTAGCTTAAAAGAAATAATTTAAAAGTTAAGTGTTCAATATTAGTTTTCTGTATTCTGTTGTACTAGATCGCTGACAGCGACAGGCCGAAAAAAGCCCTCTTCTAACTCAGAAAGCCTATTTGAAAAAAAAATTGTGTAAAATCTTAGGTAAAACATCATATATAGTAGTGTGTAAGCACTAATCCGATTAGTGCGAACCCAGAGCAAAATCGCTCGTCGGTGTTTGTTCAGCTGTCTGCTCGCTTTCCGCGAGCGCTCCTCCCCAAGCAGCTGCCCGCTGTTCGTGGTCCTCTGCGCAGCGAAAATCCATTGTTTCGCAGTAATTCAATGTAGAAAACTTTTTCCGTAGTTTTCCTTTCGACCAATCATGATTAAGTCGCCATCACGGAACCCTTCGCGCGTATTATGAGATGAAGTGTCATGTGGTGAGCAGTGTACAATATTTATGCACAGCGGTAAGCAGGAGAAGGAGATGGAAATTCTGAGAGGTTTACCGTGTCAAGAAATACCAAGGTATCAGAACTGACCCAAATATCAGTTTCTGGCACCTAACTTTTTGGACGTGTCGAATATATTGCTAGACAGGGGCGCGTTGCTACGTGTAGACTACTAGGCGCCAGGCTTCCGTTCCCCGGTGGCCTTTACCACAAGGTGTGAACAGGTAATTTTCCACAATTATGGGTGATTTGCCACCTAACGCGACACAATGAAGCTTGTTCTGGAAAAAGAAAAAACTAAATGTTACTTTATTGTTTCTTCGTCTTTAACTTAACTTTTCTCACTGTTTAATACTCAGTGACATGGACACGCATTTTGCTCCTTTTTTGCCTTTTTACTTCCCTTTTGGATCTTTCATTCCCCCTCATTTTTACGACGTCGTCGAACACTCATCTGTTTTAATTTTACGTTCCAAATGTTGACATGGCGGGCGTAGCGAAATCAGCACGTTAACCGCATGTGTTGGCTGCTTGACTTCATTACGTTTGCTGGAAAGAATTGCATTGTTATGCCCTGTCTTTTTATGTCGCCCTTGTGATCATGTGCTGCGAAGCAAACTCAGCAGTTGCCTTTTTTGCACGCAGCCATATTTACACTGGGCTTTGCAAGCGGCGTTCTTATTTGCGGATTTCATACACACATCGACTGTGCATGCGCAGCAGAGTCCAATACGCACGCGTATTAAATAAAGCTGTACACAGTGAAAATGACAATTGCTGTTCCTGAAATAGGAAAAGCTGCTGAAGTCAGCGCAGTCCCGTGTTTTCTTCGCCCTTGTCTAAAAGTTGCGTTTTGTGGTATTTCCCGCTGTCACGTAGAGTTTCCCGCTTTCAGGGCATTTTTTGCTATAGCAGCCTATATCCCACGTGGGTGCACTCCCTTTTTCACTAGAATTCAAGATGGAAATAATCAAATCATGGGTTCTACAAGCGTAGTTTTGAAGCAAGTTTCGCTGACTAATAATTAAAAATCAGCTGTTCTATACCCATCAAGCACACGCTTGCCTGGTGTAAGCATTTAAAATTTAAGATTTTTCAGATATCTCTGGAAAACTTTATTGAAAGTAAACACACATACAGTTGTAAGCAAACAGGGAACAACGTAGAAGTGGCGTTTCTCGGCTAAATGTGGTGGGGCAGAGCACTAAGGAGACGCTCTCTATATTTTATTTAGCGTGAAAGATTATTCTTGTTGTGCCCCTAAAAAGGGTTCAAGAGTATTTTTGTGCTCCAAAATGAAGGCTTCTCGGCAGCCGGTGACGTTACTCGGAGCATTTGGTACTGCTGCCGACAGATCGCCTTTAACGCAGCTCTCTTTCTTGTTTACAGTTGCGAAACGTCACAAAGAGATCGAAAACAACAGCTGGATGTATCAATGCTTATTGCAGAAAGCGCAGCATTAAACCTTGCTGTCGCTTTCAGAGTGTTCTCGTGTGCAGCCGGAACGCTTTTTTAGCTGACAGTCTGCTTTGTTTCTTAAGGCGACATTCGCGACCACTGTCAACTGCTACGAGTAGCCTACTACTAGACCCTCTGAAATACTAACCTCCTCACATTGCGCTGGTTCTCAAGCATTTATGGCGAACTGCTTCCATTCCCTCTCCCCATACTAGATGCTGAAGGTGCTGAGCCAGTTATGGCTGCCCCTCCTCATCCAGTATAGGAACACCGGCCATCAAAATGTCTTTAAGGCGTGGTCCATCCTTTAGGTGTTACGAACACCCGGAAGAGTTCACAGAGGCCTCTTCAGAGCCGCTGATTCCCAGATCCCTTTGGAGGGGAAGCATAGCAGGTCTAAGGGGTCAGGACTGAGTTAGCGTGAAACCGAAATCAGCAGGCGGCAAAACTTCGAACACCTAATATTTTTCTTCGTGGATGATCTTCCTCCCATTACAAGTGATGAGCCAGCGAGCAGCTTCATTTTGATTTCGGATTCTAAAGAGCTTGGGTCCACGCGGTGACTTGCGGCTGGGCAAACAATGCCTTGATATTTGGGAATTCCCCTCTTGACTAGAATCACCAAAATAATCCGTAGTAGTAATAAGAGCCGACGGCCAGTACGCCTCAAAATTTGGGAACATCAATCGGGAAATAACGAGTAATGGCTGTTAAGACGGGCGAAAATGTCACGTGGACGAAACCCTGGCGAGTAAAGGTATCGTGATCCGAGTAGTGACGCACTACCGAATCGTAACTAAGATTGTGTCATCTCTTAAGTGACGTATTCCTTAAATGGCACCCACTCTTGGGTAGGTCCGGGAGAGGAGAACTGAGGACACAAAATTAACTGCCAGCAGAGGGCCAGGTTATTCTCGTCATTTGGCAGTTCCATATTTTATGTTGAGCCTGAACACCGAGACAGGACTTCCACATGAGATGAGGTCAAGTACTCTAGAGCCGATGCACCTTTGGGGCGACCATACAGGCCTCTGACGGTCGAGGAAGGTCACCGTGGTGAACTTGGCCTGAGGAAGGGAAGCTCAGCTTGTTGCTCCGTTAGGGCTTCCCGTCGGGCTTCCCATCTCGTGGTGCCGAGACTTCTGCGAATCTTCCATGATATTGCAATACAGTTGGAGAACAAGGACCGTATATTTTCAGAGCAGCGCATTCTAGCGTTCTACGCATTCCTCCAAATAACTTACCTTGGTCTGTATAAATAACAAATCTCGCGCGGTCTCCAACCCAGACGGAAATCAAATAGCCTTCTCTAATCATGCCAATTTCCTTTTCCTACAATCGATCTATTTCGGCTTCTTCCAAGGGCAGGTTAGGGAACAGCCCAAAGCGCTATGTCCCCAGCAGGAAGTGGCGATTAGCCCAAGCAATTCGTTTTGAGCAAGTTGTGCTTTAGTTCTAAGGGCTGGTTCTTTCTCAACGACCACGCTTTGCGGCGTGTCCCTGTTATCCGCATTCTTCCTTAAGCATGTCGTGCCAACTGGTGGTGCCAGCTGGGTACTTTTTTCAATTTTTTTTTTGCTCAAACTAATGTCTGTCCGTGTTCGTCGTCGCTCTGTGTAAATGCAAGCGTGAAGCACCAAGCAACCTAGCAATTCGTTTTGAGATTACGGGAGTCTCCATGGGGCCTCTCACGCAGCTTTGCTGTCGCTAAATAGAGTTTTCCTAAATATATTATTTTCCTACCCTCTGCTGTGGCGAAACTTGTTTCTCTGTAAGGACACATTTATTATTCTTTATTGCTGGTTGATAATGTTATGTCTAAGTGGCATGGCATAGACTAAATATTTTACAGTCTTCATAGCCAGCCTGAAAGTAAGAAGTGTTAAGAATATAGCCTCGTATAGCTAGTGGCGGGGGCAGAGCCAGTCTTGGTGACGCATTCATATTACTGAAATATAACAACGACGAACAGTTGATGCCCGCCACGCCTGCTGGCAAGGGAAGGGACACTGATTCTTTGAATTAAAATCAGAGTCGGTTTATTTAAACCAACAAATAGTATATACATATAATTTTTAAATACAGGAGGAGGTCCTAAAGTAAAATTCCAAATTTCTTTAGCTGTCCCTGTTAAGTAGTTCAAAAACGTTTCAGCGTTTTTACTGGCATGTTTTTCGTGCCGAAAGCATCAAACATTTTCATCACTTGCAATACCAAAAGAACCCCAAGCCGTACACGTTCCTTAATTTTTGTTGTCGATTATCTCCTCATCACGAAATACTTTCATCTATATATAAATGATATGTGCACTTATGCGCTTAGCCTATGGGATCGTGTATGCACAGCTGCACGCAAACACCGAATTATTTATAGGTATCAGATACATTGCAACACTGGGGCATGCCATGTTTCGTAGAATACTAGGGGTTCCCCTTTCTATAACAGTAGAAGCAGGGGTCGTTAACCTTAGGGAGCGGCAGCTCATTTTTCGCCTTTAACTTGTACAACTTGTACAACACGCCTCAGGCACACTCTGGAAAGAAAGAAGAAAGAAAAAAGCTTAAAGTCTGATTGATTAGTATTACGCACTAGACAGCAAAGCAAATTACCCCGGAACTTTATTCTAGTCCCGACGTTCAGTTGTGAATGACGTAAACGGCGCCAGAATCATTTCCAACGAACATAAAGATTAAGAAATCAAAGGAGCTCTGAGGCATCATTTCATTTTTAAGATGCTTTTTTTTTGCAGTAAATATACCTACCAGCGTATTAGATCCACTTCTCTACACGCGCTCCGTGGTTGCAAAGAGAAAAATCTGCAGGAAAAGAGAAATGGTAAAGTCATAGAAAAGCCATGCTTAGCAAATCAATGCGAGTGAAATATGAGCGAAATGAAATATACGGCCCCAAAAAAGTGATAAAGGTGCCAATAACCGTAAAACTATACAACACAGATTAGCGCACCATGTTTTTGGACTGAATGACGCAGCCAGTGAAGCGATACCTCATTCGTTTGGCAATAACCCTTGTTTTAGCAGGGACGTTCCGAGTACGGGCAGAAGGAATGAAATAGTCTCCAGAAAAAAATATTTCAGGTGTTGGGTTCTACAATACAATAAGTCCCAACATCTGTAATAGGGTGCAAGCTGGCGCAGTAGAGCAAAGCTGTAATAAAGCCATAAAAACGTACATAGTTTTAGCAGCACTTACGGCTCCGCCCTCAGGACGTCATCAAACGTCCCTTTAGCGAATGGTTTTCGTCACTCGCAAATGTATACATGTGTGCAAATAGAGAAGCAATAATGTACCGAGCAATGGCTCTTAATTGATCACTTTCTGACCTCTTTGTCGCCACGGGCGAAGAGCACGTGCTCATGCCCCCATTATTAGCAAACAACAACAATTTTTTATAATTTTTTCAATATTTCTACACCATTTTCTTTCCTGGGTAATTGGAGAGAATATTTTGGAATTCCAAACTTCAGTCCTACGCAGCCATCAAAAATACTAATCAAAAGCTGCCTTTAAGAGGAACTGTAAGAAAGCACACATACAGCCATGTGCTCGTTTTGTTAAAATTTTACTTCTGTTAATGCCACCTAGAAAAATTAAGTAGAATAAGATTTTTTTGGCAGCTTCATGAAATGAAATATACATATAACGAAGATTATGATCTTATGTGCATGATCATCAGGGCAAAAAAATTGTATGTTTGATTTGTTATCAATTTGTCAACGAATTTTTTTTGTGTTGAAATTTCAACTCAACAGGAGCCATCCTCAATACGTGTATTTTCGTGTTGCTCCGCTTTAAAGCCAATGGAAATAGAAATCGCTAAAGGATATGCACAGGCATGTACAAACATTATGTGCAGCAAGTACTGACTGGGACCACGCCTTACCATCGTGCACAATGTCACCTTGGATGCCGCTCTAAGCACACGTGACATTTCTTCTTTTTTAGACACTACGCTCTCTTTGACGTGTGCAAGGTGTCCACAACATTATCTATTAGCTTTATTTTCTGGAATTTATGGGATTCGTTTATGCAACACAAAACTCAAAGGGAGCAAACGTCAGAGGTCCCGACGCGCTGCTGTGTGACGAGTATTTTGCTTTCCTCCCGTATGATTTTTTTTTAATTTTTGTACCTGTGCTTACTTTCTGCTTCTTTATAAAATATTTCTTTCCTTATGAAATGAGAAAAAAAATTTCTCTCATTCTGAGCACGTTTCACGCCTGTTCAAGAATTTTAATGCCAATGGATTATATGGCTCACCAGCAGCAGAGGTCCCGCAACTCCCAGACAACATCACTGCAGTACGAAAGTAAAAAAATTCCTTCTGGAGATACATAGAATCGAAACCAGGAATTTCAGATTTCGGCGATTGCACGCACCCAAAGGCCTTCAAACCCCGTTGCTTCTTAGAAAACTAAAATGAACATGCTATATGCGTTCGTTTACGGCTAAATTCTAATTAGTAGGTGTGTCATAATAAAGATAGAGACTAATAAAAAGAAAAAGGAAACAAAAGTAAACAATGCTTTCGCATTGAAAGCACGTAAGTAGTCTTAAATGCCTTCCATGTTTTTTTTATCAGATTAACGATACGCTCATGTTGAATGCCTACGTGCAGAGAACTATTTCTGTGCTTAAAGGTTTTTCACGCTAGAAAACAAAACAGCACATTTTCATAGAAAATTTTAAAGTAGTATTGGAGGCGTGCTCCTCACGAACGTGTAAGAACATTCCACGATTATGTATATTCAGGACATATAGATACTTTGGGAAATCGTATTGAAGAAATAGTTCGGTTGGACAGATTAGAGCCTCATAAGCAATCCTGAAAGCTTTGTTTTTCAATAACAAGGCTAATTAAAAAAAACGGTTGGAAATAAGTCGGAAGCACTGAAATCCCGGTGGCATTGTGACCTACTTTTGAACATTGTCCACTTTAAGGCGCTTGAGTGTAGTCTGTCATAGCATGTCTAAGTTGGCTTTGGTGCAGGTTGTATCAGGTCACATGAATTTTCGAAACTTCGTCCCCAGTCGGTGTGCCACAGTGTGTTCTAGCACTTGGAAGAGGGGGGGGGGGGGGGGGGGGGGCAATCCAACTTGTCACCTTCTCGTGATCCCGTTGCAACTGTATTCTGCCTAGTAGCGATGTCAGCGGTCGTCGTGGGCTTGCCAAGAGCCTGCTCTGTAAGGAAAGCAAATTCTCAGGAGAGTGGTAAGCGTACTTTCCGTGGCATTGTGACCGTGCGGCATTCTACGTTGCTCGTTGCCAAATGTGGAGGGAGGTCCGGAAGACTAGTAACTCGGCACGTGGTATGCAGAGGAAAAGGCAGCAAACAATTAAGAAACTGTACAGAATAATCCACATCGTCTCCCTCTTGGTACAAAGGCCGTGCCATCGAACCGGGGCGCGTTTGATTTCGATTCCGAAGAGCTCGGGACATATGCGGGTGTTCCAGCTTGGCGATGCAAGGCTTATTCTTGAGAAAATATTCTTTTTTTTTTCAAATAAGTGAACACGAAAATGTAATTGAAATGTTCTTGGGGTGTCACTGGTTTGTTGATTACGCGAGGTCATCAAAGAGTCAGGACAATGAGGGGGTTGTCGTTCGATGCCCGGCGTAGCCGGTAAGAAAACGTGGTGAGTGAGACAGAGGGGTGCTAAGGGGTAACAATGAAAAACAATGTGTATAGGCTCGGTAAGAAGAATGAGACAGCTTTAACACAGGCGTAATGAACATCCTGCAAAACAATTGCGGAAAATCACATTGCATTGAATTAAGTTACACATTGGAATAAAAACTTCTCTACAGAGATTCGAACAAAAGGAAAGTCTAATTAGCGGTAGTCGAAAAAATTTCAGAAGGGCAACGAACATACAGTTGACTGGGGATCGCGGCGGCCGTACATACACAAACGCGCATGCAGGGCGACCCCCGAAGGCGACGGTTCTTCCGGAGCAGCTTGCGGTTTTGAGGATGCGGTGCGGCGGGCTCGGAGTCCCGGGAGCACGCGGCGACGGCTTTTCCACCGCAGAGCGGACTCCAGTTAATTGTCACGGGTTCGGTGATTACGCAGCCGTGCGCTACTTCTCCGCTGTCTGTCAGGCAAACGACTGCTCTTCGCGCTGCTTATCTTCTACCCATTTTCTGAGCTCAGTGCTCGTCAGCCCAACCGGATCCCCATCGCTATCAACCTTTCCAAATCCATCTCCAAGAACACTTTCAATAGCACAATTAGAAGATGTACAACAGGAAAACCAGTTCATGCACCACACCTCTCTAATACCTCGACACAGTTCCTGACCTCAACAAGTCCCCTTCTCAGTTCACCACGTTTTCTTTCCATCAAACGTCTTGTCGCGGACACCGGTTAATATAAACGGAAGTCTTTTATATTATATTATGCCGCCACTTCTGTGACAGGGGGCGAGCAGTATTCGAAATTTGCGAAGGACAGAAGGCAATGCCGTGTAACGCCTTGCAGACCCGGATTCACTGCCGCAAATGTCGTTTCCGGTACTGACACCTTAGTTGGTTAAAAGAAGAGAAAACCACCTCATTAAGGGATGGTTAGGTTGGTTAATACCTCGTGAGATCATATTATGTTGAACATTCTGGACGACAGAGAAAAAAGTTAAAGTGTCAATTCTGGGACAAGATCTTCGAAGAAGGCGCCGGAGCACCCTCTCGGTTAGTGAATGAAATGTCCTGTAAAAACATATAAGGTCGGGAAGAGCTGTTCTGTCTCGCGGGTGGGAATCCCAAACCATGGCAGAGACCCCAGGAAATGATCCGTTGAATGGAATATGGCTGGAGGCCTGGGGCCTCATATCTGGCAAAACAATAGTTGTTCACTTTTACGGAAGCCTAAAAAAGCATGCATTGTTCTATACAGATTAGTTTAAAAATTTCAAAAAGTTTTTACTTTCTTCAAAACAATCCTCACCACTTCCGAAGAAACAATTCCTTTTTTACTTTTATTTTTCTTTTTGGACTTTTGAGCCCCGGTCTTTCGAACCTCAGTAGTAGATTTTTCAGCCGTAGTCTTATTATTTTTCGAATTTGCAGTTTTGTTGTTTTCTCGCCGGTTTCCACTTTTTTTTTTCTGCAGTAGGCGATTAGGCCGCACCCATCTGGGCTATCAGCGTACATGATTTTTGCTCTGTGCATACGGCATAAGTTTACCGCGAAAGCAGCGGTACAACTTTCATAACATTTCATGCTCTTCGGTCCTTGGGGTACATTCTCCACGTGCCTGCGCACACTATTTTCTTCCTTACTGCATTAAGTAACGGCGACATTATATGATGTACTTTCAGGAGCTGCGACAACAACAGATTTAACAGCCTATGAGGGAGAAACTTGTTTCAAATATTAATGGCAGCACATAATAGGGGAGCATAACTGCAGGCGAAACACGAAGCTTCATATCAAGGAAGAATAAATTGCTAGACTTGTGGTGTAGACACGACAGCGATAATTGCTCTGTATAGTTACTTGAATCTTTCTTAAAAAGAAAAAGAACCAAAAAATGCGTGTGCGGAGACCTGCGGGTGAAGCAAAAACATGGGCCGCAACCCGAAGAGTCTGGACTAGCGTTTATCATAACAGGTATTATTGTGAGGAATAAAGGAAGTAACAGCTTATAGCGCATACTAAGTGCCATTGATGGGAGAATTGAAGGAAGGAAACGCACTCCCGCATCCGAAGAATGCAAAAATGCCCAAAATGCTCAATACAGCTTAAAAACGTTTTTTAGCGACGGCTGCACGGTTGTGCAACACGAAAGGCACCGTTGCGAAAAAGCAGTTTCAAGAATGAAACACAATTTTAGAGAAACTCATCTCCATTGTTTAACACAGCAGCTTTTGGACAGAGCGGCCAATGAGTGTTGCTTCCGACGGGATTAATTCAGTTTTTTTATTGTCCAGGCGCAGCTTTAATACAGGGGCTTTATCGCAAGTTTCTCATCGCTCCACAAATGCCGCGTATCGTCCCGCTGAACACCTGTAACGAACGTCATTATCAAGAGTTTCTATGTTGGCAGACACCACAATGTACCGCTCCCACCGACGGTTAAATCTTTGAAAGGGATGCTCGGTGACGTGTGCGCAGCCGTAGTTGCCCACCGCCGTCGTGTTTTTCAACCAGGCGGCATTATTAATGCGATACTCTTTAGATTGTAGACTGGCAAAACATTTCCGGCTTCTCTGCCATGATATACAACGATTCGTCTGGAGAGGTGACGTGATATACGGACGTCGTCACATCCTTTCTACCGTTGCAGGTTGCAACCTGGCCATCGGATTCTGAGCAATCTGCCCACCATGTTGTTGAGCATAGGCCTTACGGGGGCTTGAAAAGAGACAGCCCTGCTGGCGGCTGTGTTTGAAACAGGAACTTCCTGCCGGGGCAGGGCCACATTGCTTCATCATTCCGCCACTGCGTAGCAGGGATATGAAGACACCCCGCGATCTGTCCATGCAATTAAGGGGGTTGCGTCGTCATCAACATCACGTGACCATCAGAGGACCAATAAAGCCCACCACCAAATTTGAATATCTGAGAATTTTCATTGTTTGAAATTTGGCCCATCAGCCCAAAATTCCGAAGCTTCCTGAAAGTTTTGGAAATAGGCCCATCCGATTCAAGGTGGATTAGCAGGTCGATTAAGATGAATTAGTGTGTATGATTACTGTGATCTAACAGGATAATGCAGTGGAAGGTACTCATTCTAGAAGGTGATGTTATGCATACCGTACAAGGGCAAAGGAACCTGTTTCAGCCAGAGAACATTAGAGATTAACGGTAGGCATGTAGACAGTTCGAGACTGTAGACAGAGACTAACTGTTGAGAAATCCACGAATTTCGTCTCGAACATCGGCGGGGTTTCGCTTCGAAAACTTAAAAGCAGAAAAGCAGAATAATTAGAGCGTGCCTATATTCGTCAGTCATTACGGGCCCGAAACGAGAAAAATTACTTTGTGTGGGTATTCTGTACAGAAATCCCTGCAACATACGACTTTTGTTAATGGCTATATGACTTCGCGTCCACCATTAGAGAAGTGACCCTGTATCAAGAAAAGGCGCTTCTTGGGTCAGTCTGAGCCTTTGATGTCGCTTAGTGTTTACAGCATGCACATGTGACAATTACCGCCGCAGAACATCGTTTTTTTCGGCCTAGCCGGTTTAAGAATCACTTAGCTCTCGGGGCCGAAAGCCTAAGATAACATAGAACAGCTGCTTCCAAGATGAAAGTTTAAGAGTACTAAAGAAACATTGCGCTCTTGTCCTTGAAATGTTGCATTTGATCTTGGCCCCGAAAAACAAAGCAAAATGTTCGAAATGTCTTATTTAAGAATTAGTTATTTGCAACGCCGAAAACATTTGAGCATAATGATGGCCCGAACACCGGGCATGTTCGAGTTGTTATGAATGCGGCAATTAAGGAATCGTAGCATCATCATCATCATCCTGAGCCTGACTACGACCATTGCGATCAGTATGGCTAATGGAAGATGAAAGAATGTCAAATATACCCTAGATCACCTATTTCGTGAACCGGGAAAACGTTCCGTAGATTGTTGTATGCATAGAGGCTCGGAGTCGCATAATAAGCAAAAAGCCTGTCCTCGGCTTTCAGAGAGCCCTGAAAAGGAAGTCGATTCAGTTTGGATCAGGTTGAAAATTGGGGAGTATCTACTCCCGTCCAAAAAGTCATGACCAGTTTCTATGAGCACAGTTCCTTTTCCGCCACATCCTACCCGACCTTTCCATTCCAATTGCCGATTGGAAGGGATGCCCGTTCCTGCTTCTCCAGCCCGTTGTTGCGCTTTATACGGAATGTCCGTCCAGCCATGTTTTGACTTACAGGTCTATATATACACTAATCTCCATCCCTGGACATGTTCATTTGCATTAAGTATTCCTTTCCAACATTTCGGAGCAATCCAAACGTTTCAGTTGGAATAATTAGAAAACATTTTCAGACAAAGTGAGCCTTTTATGAATTGTACGGTTGGCACGAAACTTATAATCGTCGTTGTGTCTTCAGAGTTCTTTCCTTAAATACAAAAAAAAAATTCCCTGTGGTGTTTAGTTTCACGCTTTAGGCAAATCGCGCCACAGCGAAGGCACAGGATATTCGGGACAGTCCCCGCGATTGGCGAGGCCACCCTGTCTATGTTGGGCAACCTGTGTTCCAAGTGACGGCTAAGCACCGTGGAACATGCGCATGTTGATTACGTCACGCTGTGAGAACCACTGCTCTATTCAAAGCGAATCAAGAAAACGTAATTACGAACGACTCCGACAACCTAAATCATGCGCCACTGATGAAGTGGCAGCACGTTACACTGCGTGTACGCGTGAAAAATAATCGAAGCTTCGTACAAAACACTGGCAGTCACGCAGACCGACAACAGGCTAGCTGACTGTTTTTGGTAAGCGGCTGTTTCATGACTCTCACGAGAGTGCACCCGCATTCCTGCACCACTCTACAGCCTTTCGATGTCGAGTAGAGCTGTCTGATCCCTGTGCCGCATAGTTGCCAGTAACGATCAACTTAACTGCCTCCGACGCAATGAAACAGGAGTCCACCGACGGCAGCGAGGCCGAACGGAAGAATATACTAGAAGTCGTCACTCAATAAAAAAAAAAACTTTGCATTTCAGTGATGTAGCATGTTCGGTAATGAAAAGGGGGAAATTAAAGCAATGTATGCATGTGAAACATTGTCCACGGAGAAGGAGATATACACTAGTAGCACTTTGGAGCTTCCATGTCCTGGCCTTATTATTTTTTACTTCGGGAAGCTACTGTTTTCTTGCTACTTTTTGAAATATTTTCCCGCCAGGCTATTAGGCGCCAGCCATTATAGGCGATCTGCGTCACACATAATTTTCAGGACGCAAGTAGTGGAAGATATATCATATTTTGCTTTGACATATTTTGTTTTTGATAATTTAATGCTGTGATGCGTCTTGCGATATCTGAAAGTGTGCGAAGATTTATTGAGACATTTTATTTACCCGAAACCGATGACCTCCTTCAAGCTCTCATGTGTCATGGTCAAGCCTTTGATGATCTTTCAGTATGAAGGAGCAATCGACGGACACATGCTCCGATTGTTGCGAAAATGTCGGCGTGCCGTGAGCATTCGCTAACGTCAACGGCCACCACAATTCTTCTAGCATGGAATTCCGAGATAAGCACATCTGTACAGTAAGTAAACAACAGTTGGTGGGGACTGCATCGAAAACTCTTGCCTGCTGTGCAAAGGAATTTTGAAACGATCTTAAGGATGTGTTAGTGACCGATTTCATTTCATAAAGAGGGCATGCAGCTTGGTTCCCCCCCCCCCCCCCCCGCTCCCCCCCCCCTCCCGTAACGCGAATTTCAGCGACAGCTTCTAATGCGTACTGAAAGATATCGAATGTATGAACGCTCATTCAATAAAGCATTCACGCCTGAGTTTTTTACGTAGGTTGTACTGCTTCAGAAATACGAATAAAAGCGCACAACATATATGCGCGCTCGATCGCACTACATTATAAAAAAACAGGGCGTGGGATACCTCAACAACCTCATGATCCAGAGATTTTGCTAGCGCTGCTAAAACTAATTGAACACGGGAAAAACTTAACTGAACACGTAGCAAACTAAGCAGTAATCGGTGCATGGTTCTTCGACTGCACTGAGTACGCCACGGCGCGAGCTATCGAGGATTGTAGATGGAGCGCACTGAGGGCCCATGTCCCATGGCCACGTTTTGCGTACACATTAATGAACGGGCTTCTTCGCGACTGGAACACACGCTCGAGAAACACAGGCGTAGGCCGGATAAAAATTTGTCTTTTCTTTTACGTTGTTCAAGTATGCGTTGATATATACTCTCGTCCGAACGATTATGTACTATCGGAGAGTTAACAACTGTCCAAAATCGACTCCTAATTTTGATCAGAGAAAACGAAGGCGGTGGTCCCTATCTTAATTTAAACGCAAATCACCTAGAAAGTTTTCTGGAAAATAAACGCTAAAAGCTAAACCTGTGCACAGATCGGTGTGCTGACATACGATGTCTCGATCGTGTGTAATTTGGTGAACGCTGGAACAGGGTAAAAAAAAATAGAAAAGCGACAAGCTAGAACACATCTGGTTCTGGCACGAATCGTAGTTTCTTTGCATAGTGGACAGCGTAGCGTAAGAGCACATCGGCATTTCACTTTTCAAAGGAAGCGCAGCCGTTTTAAACCAACGCAGAGCCGCGGTTTTGTTTTCTGTACCGAACCATCATGGAGGACTTAGTTCTCGGAGCACCGAGAGATGGTGCTGCGCATTACGCATATCGTCTATTACCGCCGCAGAAGGTCAAGTTTTCTTCCGGCTAGCCTGAGATGTTAACGTACGAATCACCTAACTCAGGCTGCAGAACAACCAAAGAAAATATAGGACAGGTGCTTCTCAACGAGAATATGCAAGAAAGTACAAAAGTAAGAATGTGCTCTTGTCCTTGATATTTTATATTTGCTCTTGGTACCCACCCAAAAAGGCAAAAAAATTGTCTCTTTTAAGAATTAGACTCACTGAAACGCCTAAAACACTTGAGCACAATTATTCTCTGCACCTGATCCTTAGGGCCGAAACACAGCGCATGTTCGGGTTCTTATGAATACAGCGATCAAGGAATCTTACTATCATCGCCGTCAGCCTGACAACGCCAACTGCGATGAGTGTGGCTAATAGGACAATGAGTGTGGCTAATACACCTTGATGTCAGTGAATGTTGAATATGCCCCAGATCGCCGCTTACGAAAACGGGGCAAACATTCCGTGCAATGTTATATGCATGGAGGCCGGTAGCCGCATATTTCCAAAAGCCAATTCTCGGCTTTTACGGAGCCCGAAAAACAAGCTCGACTCAATTTGGATCAGTTTCAAAATCTCACAGTTCTACTCCCATCTAAAAAATTATAGCCGGTTTCTAAGAAAACAATTCTTTTTCCACCGCACCTCACCCGACCCTTCTGTTCCCAGTGCCAATTAAAGGGTACGCCCGTACTTTTTTTCCGGCATAGAGTTTTGCTTTTCACTTTTCATTACATTACATTTCACTCATATTTTTACTTACAGTTCTATAAATACACAAATCTCCATCCCCGTATATGTTAATTCACATTCAGTATTGCTTTACAAGATTTCAGAGGAATCCAAAAGCAGCAAATTGAGTACTTCGATAAAATTTTCTGACAAATGTAGCCTTTCATGAATTGCATGGCTGGTGCAAAACGTACAATCGTCATTGTTTCTTCAGAGCTATTCTTTGGTAAAATATTAAAATCAACAAACCTCGAAGTGTTTAATTTTGCGTTTAAGGCAAATCGCGGCACAGCGAAGGCACAGCACATTCCGGCGACACCCCGCGACTGGGGACTGGGGAGACCGCCCTGTCCATCTTGGTTACACTGTGTTCCAAATGACGGCTAGGCATCGAGGGACACACACATATTACTACGTCATGCTGTGAGGACCACTGCATTATGTAATGCGAACCAACAAAACTTTATTAGGAACAACTCCAACAACCTAAATGATGCGCCACTGATGAAGCGGCAGCATCTGAGAGTGTGCACGTACGGTTGAAAACGAATAGAAGCTTCCAATAAGGATGCTGGTAGTCATGTAGACCGAGAACAAGCTAGCTGCCTGTTTTTGGTTAGCGGGTGTTTCCTGACACCCTCGAGAATGCGCCCGCATTGCTGCGCAGCTCTTCAGTGTTCGATGGCGAGTACAGTGGCCTGACCCCGCTGCTCAACAGTTGCCAGTGATGATCAACTGAACCACCTCCGGTGCAATGAAACCGGAGTCCACCGAAGGCAGCGAGGCCGAACGGAAGAATGTGCCAAAAGTCGTCACCCAATAAAAAAACAACTTCCCGTTTCAGTGATGCAGCAGGTTCGGTAATGAGAAGAGCAAAATTAAAGCAATGTATACATATGAAGTCAGTGTCCACCGAGAAAGAGTTTTACACTAAGTGCTCTTTTGAGCCTCCAAGTCCTAGTCTTATTTTTTTTTTTAATTTGCGAAGCTGCTGCTTTCTGGCTAGATTTCGAAATATTTTTCCGGCAGGCTACTACGCAGCACCCATATAAGCGATGTGCGTCACACTTAGGTTGCAGAGCGCAAGTAGTCGTAGATGTGCCATATTTTGCTTTGACATGTTTCATTTGTGATAACTTAAAGCTATGATGCATCTTGCGATATCTGGAAATGCGCGAAGATTTGTTGAGACATTTTATTTACCTCAAATCTATGACGTTCTTCAAGCTCTCATGTGTTACGATCGAGCCCCTAGTGATCTGACAGTATGAAGGAACAATCGTCGGGTACATACTGCGATTGGTGCTAAAAGCTCGGTAGGGCCATAAGCCATTAGCTCCAACACCCACAAAAACTCTTTTAACAAGGCATTCAGAGATAAGTACTACCGGGAACAAGAGTGGTACACCCCACGCGGTGGGAGCCGGAGCAACAGAAAACTCTTGATTCTGGCGAGCCAAAGAAAGAAACATTGAAACGAGCCAAGCGATATGCCTGCTGATAATAAAGGTCACGCATTGGCCGTCTCGATGCCGCCTGGAGATGGCGTTGCAACGCAGTTTTCTGTTGCTCCGGATACCTCCATGTGAACTATACCATTTTCGTCCCCGATATCACATCTGTACAGTAACTAGACAACGGCCTGAGGAAAATAAATCGGAAAGTTTCCCCTGCTGTGCAAGGGAAATTCCAAACGTTAATAAACATGTACCAGCGTCCAATTTGATTTCACAAAGAGAACGTGCAGCTAGGTCTCGCCCTCTAACGCGAATTTAAGCGGCTTTCCTTCAGTTTGTTTAACCCAACTACATGCTGAGGAATAGAGTGTGGATACGCTAATTATCGACCACTAACAGAAATACTCTGCATCTCCGTTAAAACCTTCCATATAAAATTGCTCCTCGGGGTTCGGACGTCTCAGGCCCCCTCACCAATGGAAGTGAAACGAATGACGCCGCGTTGAATTTCGCACTCGTGGGATGCCTCGGTCTAACTCCTTGTACTCTCAAAGACAAATGTTTAAGTTCCCAAAGTGCTACAGCTAGGACGTGCTCACTAGCGGGCTGGTTAACTAATAATCAATAGTTAAAATTTTAACTATTACTCTTAGGCTCCTTAAGTATCGCGAGGCTGCTGGCCCAACGTAATAAATATCCATGTCAGATTTTGGAATTTAGATGATGCGGTTGAGCTGTTATTGTCCTACAGCGGCGAGGATAGCCATGTTTTCGAAACTCTAATAAGTGATATGTGTAATTATTACGGCGTGCTGCACGCCTTTCTACACTTAGGAAACAAATTTATGACAGAAGTTACCTGTTAATTATCAGTTTTCTGTATTCTGTTGTACTACATCGCCGAAAGTGATATGCCGAAAAATGCGCTCTTCTAATTAAGAAAACGAATTTAAAAAAAATTTAAATTTTTAATGAAGCACTCTGTATAGTAGTGCATAAGCACTAATCTGATGAGTTCCAACCCAGCGAAAAAGCGTTGGTTGTTTTCTGTTCCCCTCTCTGATGATGATGATATCCACAGGCTTATGCGCTTAGCGCGAGCGCTCCGTCCCGCGGCACTGCCCGCTCTTCGTCTTCTTCTACGTGGCACTAATCCTGTTCCTCCGTCCCGAGCAAAATCGTCGCTGTCGTGTCCACGGGTGGCCTCACTGCATACAGCTGCTCACTCATCTTCGTCTTCTACGTAGCAAAAATCCGTCCTTTCGCTCTCATTGCGAGGCACTGAACATCCTCTGTAGTTTTCCTTTCTGCAAATGATGATTATATCGGCATTACGCAGCCCAGCGTTTATCATTAAATGACGCGTAGCGGTGTAAAATATTTATGCACATCACTGAGGAGGAGAAAAATATGGAAATGCTGAATGGTTTACGTGTAAAACACAAAGGATTTAAAACTGAACCAAATATGAGTTGCTGGCACCGCACTCTTTGGAGGTGTCGAATATATTTCTAGAGGGGTGCGCGCTATTGTATGTAGAACACTAGGCGGCAGGCTTCCGTTATAAAAAACAAGCGATAGCCGTTACGACTAGGCGTGAATAGGTAATTTGTCACGTTTACCTAACGCAACACAAAGACGAATGATCTGGAAACAAGAAAAAACTATATTTAAAGACTGATTGAGCAATAGCAGACGCGGAAACCCAAAGCAAACTGCCCTGAAAGTTCTTATTGTCCTGATGCTCATTGTTAGAGGCCAAAGCAGAATTTGGATCGTTTTCGTCAATTCAAGAAGTAAATTTCGCAAACTCCGGTTCATAGCTCAAAATTTTAAGGCCGTCATTGCGAAGAATTTCATGTTTCGGCATATGAATTCCACTATGATACATGAAATCTCTTCTTTCAAAAAGATCATTCGAGAAAGAAAAAAAAGGTAAATACATTCAAACAGTATTCTTCGCGAACAATGACAGACTAAAAATGAACGAAATATCCTAAAAGGCTGAAAAATATGTTAAACGAGCAAAGAACAGTAAATAGTTTGGTTTGGTTTATGGGGTTTAACGTCCCAAAGCGACTAAGGCTATGAGAGACGCCGTAGTGAAGGGCTCCGGAAATTTCGACCACCTGGGGTTCTTTAACGTGCACTGACATCGCAAAGTACACGGGCCTCTAGAATTTCTCCTCCAACGAAATTCTAGCCGCCGCGGCCGGTATCGAACCCGCGTCTTTTGGGTCAGCAGCCGAGCACCATAGCCACTGAGCCACCGCGGCGGCGAACAGTAAATGCACTGAGAGTTTAGTAGTGAACAGTATTTTTGCCGAATCAGATGTGGTTGGAGAACTGATTTTTTAAGTTAATATATAGCCCTGCTGGAACAACTAATCCAGGAACAGATGGAGAAAGATTTAAACGGTTTCCGTTAAAATATAATTCATGGCAAGGGTGCAGCTTTGCTATGAGCCTCAGCAAGTAGAAAAAGAAGGCAGCAGCAGTCCTCGATTAAAACTGAGGCAGAATCATTAAAGCGTGCATATATTCGCCAGTCATTACGAGCCCGAAACGAGAGAAATTGTTTTGTGTGGATATTCAGCTCAGAAATCTCTCTCGTGTATGATTTTCGTTACTGGTTATATGACTTCGCGTCCGCCATTAGAGAAGTGACGCTGTACCAAGAAGAGGTACTTCTTGGGTCATTCAGTAAGCCTTTCGTGCCGCTCGTTGTCTCCAGCATGCACATGTGACAATTATCGTCGCGGAACATCGTTTTTCTCGGCCTAGCCATTTTAATAATCACTTGGCTCACGCTGCAGAAAACCTAAGATAACATAGCACAGCCGCTTCCAAGCTGAAAATTGAAGAGTACTAAAGTAACAATGCGCTCTTGTCCTTGACATTCTGCATTTGATCTAAGCCCCCAAAAACAAAGCAAAAGGTTCGAAATGTTTTATTTCAGAATTAGTTGCATTGCAACGCCGAAAATGTCTGAGCATAACGATTTTCTGCACCTGATCCTTAGGGCCCGAACACCGGGAATGTTCGAGTTGTTATGAATGCAGCAATTAAGGAATCTAAGCATCATCATCATCATGCTTAGCCTTACTGCGACCACTGCGATCAGTGTGGCTAATGGAAGATGAGTTTGGCTAATACTGCTAGCCGTCCAAAGAATGTCAAATATACCCCAGATCACCGATTTCGTGGAGCAGGGAAACGTTCTGTGGATAGTTATATGCATAGAGGCTCGGAGTCGCATAAAAAGGAAAAAGCCTGTTCTCGGCTTTTAGAGAGCCCTGAAAAGAAGGGCGACCCGTTTGGACCAGTTTGAAAATTGGGGAGTATCTACTCCCGTCCAAGAAATCATGACCAGTTTCTATGAGCACAGTTCCTTTTCCGCCACATCCTACCCGACCTTTTCATTCCAATTGCCGATTGGAAGGGATGCCCGTTCCTGCTTCTCCAGCCCGTTGTTGCGCTTTATACGGAACGTCCGTCCAGCCATGTTTTGACTTACAGGTCTATATATACACTAATCTCCATCCCTGGACATGTTCATTTGCATTAAGTATTCCTTTCCAACATTTCGGAGCAATCCAAAAGTATCAATTGGAGTACATAGAAAAAATTTTCAGACAAAGTGAGCCTTTTATGAATTGTATGGTTGGCACGAAGCTTACAATCATCGTTGTTTCTTCAGAGTTCTTTCCTTAAAAATAAAACAAAATCCCTGTGGTGTTTAGTTTCACGATTCAGGCAAATCGCGCCACAGCGAAGGCACATGATATTCGGGAGAGTCCCCGCGATTGGGGAGACAACCCTGTTCTTGTTGGGTAACCTTTGTTCTAAGTGACGGCTAGGCACCGAGGAACACGCGCATGTTGGTACGTCACGCTATGAGAGCCACTGTTCTATTCAAAGAAACCAACAAAACTTAATTACGAACGACTCCGACAACCTAAACCATGCGCCACGGATGAAGTGGCAGCACCTGACGCTGTGCGTGTACGCGTGAAAAGCAATCGCAGCTTCGTATAAGACACTGGCAGTCACGCACACCGAGAACAAGCAAGCTGCCTGTTTTTGGTAAACGGCTGTTTCATCACACCCACGAGAGTGCGCCCGCATTCCTGCACCGCTCTGCAGCCTTTCCATGTCGAGTACAGCTGTATGATTCCTGTGCGAATAGTTGCCAGTAACTTAACTGTCTCCGATGCAATGAAACAGGAGTCCACCGATGGCATCGAGGCCGAACGGAAGAATGTGCTAGAAGTAGTCACTCAATAAAAAAACTTCGCATTTCATTGATGTAGCATGTTCGGTAATGAAAAGGGAAAATTAAAGCAATGTATGCATGTGAAACATTGTCCACGGAGAAGGAGATATACACTAGTAGCACTTTGGAGCTTCCAAGTCCTGGCCTTATTATTTTTTACTTCGGGAAGCTACTGTTTTCTTGCTACTTTTTGAAATGTTTTCCCGCCAGGCTATTAGGCGCCAGCCATTATAGGCGATCTGCGTCACACATAAGTTTCAGGACGCAAGTAGTGGAAGATATATCATATATTGCTTTGACATGTTTCGTTTTCGATAAGTTAATGCTGTGATGCGTCTTGCGATATCTGACAATGTGCGAAGATTTATTGATACATTTTATTTACCCGAAACCGATGACCTCCTTCAAGCTCTCATGTGTCATGGTCAAGCCTTTGATGATCTGTCAGTATGAAGGAACAATCGACGGATATATGCTTCGATTGTTGCGAAAATGTCGGAGTGCCGTGAGCATTGGCTAACGTCAACGGCCACCAGAATTCTTCTAGCATGGCATTCCGAGATAAGCACATCTGTACAGTAAGTAAACAACAGTTGGTGGAGACTGCATCGAAAACTCTTGCCTGCTGTGCAAAGGAATTTCGAAAGGATCTTAAGGATGTGGCAGTGACCGATTTCATTTCATAAAGAGAACGTGCAGCTTGGTTCCCCCTCGTAACGCGAAATTAAGCGACAGCTTCTAATGCTTATTGAACCAAAGTGCACGCTTAGGATAGAGTGCTGAAACGCTTATTTTAACGGACATCCACGGAAATACTCTACATATGGGTTCGAATCCCTCCCATTAAATTGTCTTCTCGGGGTGTGTCGACGTGTGAGAGCCTGTCACGACTGGGAGTCAAACGAATGACATCGCGTTGAATTTCGCACTCTTGTGATCCCTCGGTCTCGCTCTTTATACTCTCAACGAGAAAGATTAAAGTTCCCGAAGTGCAACAGCTAAGACGTGCTGACTAGCGGGTTGGTAAACTAATATTGAATAGTTAAATTTTTAATTACTACTGCTAGGCTTCTTAATTATTGAGAGGCGGGCAGCCCACGTAGTTATTATCCTTATCAGATTTTGGAATTTTGAAAACGCGGTTACCATCGGGGCTGTTGCCCAACAAATTTTGGCAAGATCGCGCCAAAATACATGCGCTTTTGAGAAGCTTGCACGCAAAGCAACGACTCTATTGTGCGTAACTCTTTGAAATAGCCAAACTTGTCCCACATGACAATAGTAACGAAGCTTTCGAAATTCTCGAAACTGATACGCATAGTTACTATAGGGGGTTGCACACCTCTCAATAATTCAGAAGCCTAACAGAAATAGTTTAAAAGTTAAGTGTTCAATATTAGTTTTCTGTATTCTGTTGTACTAGATCGCAAAAGCCCTCTTCTAACTCAGAAAACATATTTGAAAAAAAAATGTGTAAAATCTTAGGTAAAACATTCTATATAGTAGTGTGTAAGCACTAATCCGTTTAGTGCCAACCCAGAGCAAAACCGCTCGTCGGTGTTAGTTCAGCTAGCTGCTCGCCTTGCGCGAGCGCTCCGTCCCAAGCAGCTGCCCGCTCTTCGTCGTCCTCTGAGCAGCAAAAATCCATGGTTTCGCACTGATTCAGTGCAGAAAACATTCTTTGTAGTTTTTCTTTCGACCGATCATGATTAAGTCGCCATCACGGAACCCTTCGCGCTTATAATGAAATGAAGTGTCATGTTCTGAGCAGTGTACACTATTTATGCACAGCGGTAAGGAGGAGAAGGAGATAGAAATTCTAAAAGGTTTACCGTGTCAAGAAATACAAAGGATTCAGAACTGACCGAAATATGAGTTTCTGGTACCTAACTCTTTGGACGTGTCGAATATATTGCTAGACAGGGGCGCGTTGCTATGTGTAGACTACTAGGCGCCAGGCTTCCGTTCCCCGGTGGCCTTTACCACAAGGTGTGAACATGTAATTTTCCACAATTATGGGTAATTTGACACCTAACACGACACAATCGAGCTTATTCTGAAAAAAAACAACTAAATGTTACCTTATCGTTTTTTCATCTTTAACTTACTTTTCTGACTGTTGAGTACTCAGTGACGTAGACACCCATTTTACTCCTTTTTTGCCTTTTAACTCCCCTTTTGGATCTTTCATTCCCCTAAATTTTTTGATGTCGTGGAACACTCAACTGCTTTAATTTTATGTTCCAAATGTGGACATTGCGGGCGTAGTGAGTTTAGAACATTAACCGCATCTGTTGGCTGCTTCACTTCATTAAGTTTGCTGGAAAGAATTGCATTGTTATGCCCTGTCTTTTCATGTCGCCCTTGTTTTCATGGGCTGCGAAGCAAACTCAGCAGTTGCTTTTTTTGGACGCAGCCATATTTGCACTGGGCTTTGTAAGCGGCGTTCTCATAGGCGGAGTTCATACACGCATCGACTATGCATGCCCAGCAGAGTCCAATACGCACGCGTACTAGATTAAGCTGTCAACAGTGAAAATGACAATATGCTGTTCCTGAAATAAAGAACGAGCTGAAATCAGCGCAGTTCCGTGTTTTGTTCGTGCCTCTCTGAAAGTTGCGTTGTGCTGTATTCCCAGCTGTCACGCAGAGTTTCCCGCTTGCGGGGCATTTTTGCTATGGCAGCCTTACTTCCCTCTTGGGTGCTCTCACTTTTTTACTAGAGTTCAAGATGGAAATAATCTAATCGTGGGTTCTGAAAGTGTTGTTTCGAAGCAACTTCGCTGACTAATAATTAAAAATCAGCAGTTCTATACCAATCATGCACACGCTTTCCGAGTGTAACCAGTTGAAATTAAAAATTTTTCAGATATCTCTGAAAAACTTTATTAAAAGTATATTACACAGAGGGAGTTTTAAATAAACAGGAAAAAACGTAGAAGTGGCGTTTTTCGGCTAAATGTGGCGGGGCAGAACACTAAGCAGACACTCTCCATATTTTATTTAGCGTGAAAGATTATTCTTGTTGTGTCACTAAGAAGGGTTCAAGACTATTTTTGTGCTCCAAAATGAAGGCTTCTCGACAGCCGTTCTCGTTATTCGGAGAATGTGGTACTGCTGTCGAGAGATCGTCTTTACGGCAGCTCTCTTTCTTGTTTACCGTGGCGAAAGGTCACAAAGAAATCGAAAACAACAGCTAGATGTGTCAATACTTATCGTAGAAAACAGCACCATTAAACCTTGCTGTCGTCATTAATCTCCCTTGAACAGGTTCGAGCAATTTGTTTCAAATCCAAGAAAAGTGTTGAGGAAACACACAGCGAACTCCTAATACACGGACAAAGAAAGGCAAGACGATACAGCGCTGTATCGTCTTGCCTTTATTTGTCCGTGTATCAGGAGTGCGCTGTGTTTTTCCTCAAGATGAACTACCAACTAGCCCGCTCTTCCACCCTTGCAAGAAAAGTGTCTTCGTGAGCAGCCGGAACGCTTTTTTAGCTTGCACTCTTTCTTTGTTTCTTAAGGCGACTTTTGCGACCACTGTCGATTGCTACGAGTAGCCTACTACTACACCCTCTGAATCGCTAGTCTCCTCCCATTGGGCTTGTCCCCAAGCATTTATGGCGAACTGCTTCCATTCCCTCCCCCTATACTAGCTGCTGACCACGTAGCCAGTTATGGCTGCCCCTCCCATCCAGTATAGGAACACCGGCCATCCAAATGTCTTCCAGGCGTGGTCCATCCTGTAGGTGTTACGAATACCCGGAAGAGGTCACAGCGGCCTCTTCAGAGTCGCTGATTCCCGGTTCCCTTTGGAGGGGAAGCATGGCAGGTCTTGAGGGGTCAGGACTGAGTTAGCGCCAAACCGAAATCAACTGACGGCAAAACTTCTAACTCCTAATTTTTTTCTTCCTGGATGATCTTGCTCCCATTACAAATGATGTGCTAGTCAGCAGTTTCTTTTTGAGTTTGAATTCTGAAAAGTTTGGGTCCTCGCGGTGACTTACGGCTGGGAAAACAAAGCCTTGATATTTGGGAACTCCCCTCTTGACTAGAGTCAGCAAAATGATTCCTACTAGTAACGAGACCCGACGGTCAGTACGCCTGAAAGTTTGGGAACATCAATCGGGAAATAAGGAGTAATGGCTGGTAAGACGGGCGAAAATGTCACGTGGACGAAACCCTGGCGAGTAAAGGTATCGAGATCCGAGTAGTGACGCACTACCGAATCGTTACTAAGATTGTGTCATCTTTGAAATGACGTATTCCTTAACTGGCACCCACTCTTGAGTAGGTCCGGGCGAGGAGAACTGAGGACACAAAATTAACTGCCAGCAGAGGGCCAGGTTATTCTCGTCATTCGGCAGTTCCATATTTTATGTTGAGCCTGAAGACCGAGACAGGACTTCCACATGAGGCGAGGTCAAGTACTCTAGAGTCGAAGCACCTTTGGGGCGACCATACAGGTCTCTGATGGTCGAGGAAAGTCGCCGTGGTGAACCTGGCCTGAGGAAGGGAAGCTAAGCTTGTTACCCCGTTAGGGCTTCCCGTCGGGCTTCCCTTCTAGGTGTCCACAATGTTATTTATTTACTTTTTTTCCGAAAGTTATGAGATGTTCTGGGGGTGTCACGGGTTCGGTGAATACGCGAGGTCATCACCGAGTCATTACAATGATAGGGTGGCCGTTCGATACCCGGCGTAGCCGGTAAGCAAACGTAATGAATGAGACAGAGGTGTGTTAAGCGGTAACAATAAAAAACAACGTTCATAGGCTCGATACGAAGAATGCGGCAGCTTTTACACAGGCGTAATGGACATCCTAGAAAACAATTGCGGAAAATCACATCGCAATAAATACACTGAATTAAGTTACACATTGGAATAAACACTTGTCTATACAGTTCAGAACAAAAGCGAGAGTCCAGTTAACGATAGTCGAAGAAAGTTCAGAAGGGGAACGAACATACAGTTGACTAGGGAGCGCGGCGGCAGTACATGCACAAACACGCATGCAGGGAGAGCCCCGAAGGCGACGGTTCTTCCGGAGTTTGAGCTTTCGAGGATGCGGTGCGGCAGGCTCGGATTCCCGGGAGTACGCGGCGACGGCTCTTCCACCGAAGAGCCGACTCCAGTTAATTGTGACGGGTTCGGTGATAACGCAGCCGTGCCCTCCTTCCTCCGCTGTCTATCGGGCAAACGCCTGATCTTCGCGCTGCTTATCTTCCACCCATCTTCTGAGCTCAGTGCTCGTCAGCCAAACTGGATCCCTATCGCTATCAACCTTTCCAAATCCATACTTCTATCTCCAAGAACACTTTGACTAGCACAATTAGAAGATGGACAACAGGAAAATCCCGTTCATGCACCACACCTCTCTAAAAGCTCGACACAGTTCCTGACCTCAACAAGTCTCCTTCTCAGTTCACCACGTTTTCTTTCCATCAAACGTCCTGTCGCGGACACCAGTTAATATAAATGAAAGTCTCTTATATTATATTATGCCGCCACTTCTGCGACAGGGGGCGAGCAGTATTCGAAACTTGCGAAGGACAGAAGGTAATGCCGTGTAACGCCTTGCAGACCCGGCTTCACTGCCGCAAATGTCGTTCCCGGCACTGACACCTTAGTTGGTTAAGAGAAGGGAAAACCACCTCACTAAGGGATGGTTAGGGTGGTTAATACCCCGTGAGATCACACTATGGTGAGCATTCTGGACGACAGTGAAAAAAGTAAAAGTGTCAACTCTGGGACAAGTTCTTCGAAGAAGGCGCCGGAGCACCCTCTCGGTTAGTGAATAAATGTCCAGTAAAAACCATGTAAGGTCGTGGAGAGATGTTGTGTCTCGCAGGTGGGGAGCCCAAACCACCGCCTTAGAGACCCCAGCAAACGATCCGTTGAATGCAATATGGTTGGAGGCCTGGGGCCTCATATCTGGCAAAACACTAGTTGTTCACTTTTACGGAAGCCTAAAAAAGAATGCATTACTATATAACGATTAGCTTAGAAATTTCAAAAAGTTTTTACTTTTTCAAGAGAATCATCACCACTTCTGAAGAAACAATCCATTTTTTACTTTATTTTTCTTTTTCGACTTTTGAGCCCCGGTCTTTCGAACCCCAGTAGTAGAGTTTTCAGCCGTAGTCTTATTATTTTTCAAATGTGCAGTTTTGTTGTTTTCTAGCCGGTTTCTGCTATTTTTTTGCAGTAGGTGATTAGGCCGCACCTACTTCGGCTATCAGCGTACATGATTTTTGCTCTGTGCATACGGCATAAGTTTACCGCGAAAGCAGCGGTACAGCTCTCATAACATTTTATGCTCTTCGGTCCTTGGAGCACATTCTCCACGTGCCTGTGCACACTCTTTTCTTCCTTACTGCATTAAGTAACGCCGACATTATATCATGTACTTTGAGGAGCTGAGACAACAGCAGATCTAACAGCCCATGAGGAAGAAACTTGTTTCAAATTGAAATGGCAGCACATAATAGGGAACCATAACTGTAGGCGAAACACGCGGCTTCATATCAAGCAAGAATAATTCGCTAGACTTGTGGTGTAGACAGGACAGCGATAATTGCTCTATAAAGTCACTTGAATCTTTCTGCAAAAAAAGAAATAAAACATTCGTGTGTGGAGAGCTGCGCCTCAAGTAAAAACACGCGATGCGATGCGAAGAGTCTGCACTAGCGTTTATCGCAACAAATATTATTGTGAGGGTTAAAGGAATTAACAGGTTATAGTGCATACTAAGAGCTATTGATGGGAGAATTGAAGGAAGAAAACGGACTTCCGCATCCGAAGAATTCATTAATGCCCAAAATGATCAATATAGGTGAAAAAAGTTTCTTTAGCGACGGCTGCCGGGTTATGCAACACGAAATGCGCCATTGCGAATAAGCAGTTTCAAGAATGAAACAAAATTTTAGAGATGCTCATCTCGATTGCTTATCAGAGGAGCTTTTGGACTGAGCAGCCAATTAGTTTTGCTCCCTACTGGATTAATTCAGTCTTGTTATCGTCCAAGTGCAGCTTTAATGCACGGGCTTCATTACAAGTTTCTCATCGCTCGACAAATGCCGCGTATTGTCGCGCTGAACACCTGTAATGTGCGTTCTTATCAAGAGTTTTTATGTTGGCAGACACCACAATGTACCGCTCCAACCGATTGTGAAATCTTTGAAAGGGTTGAAATCTTTGGACGCTCGGAGACGTGGGCACAGCCGTAGTTGGCCACTGGCGTCGTGTTTTTTAACCAAGTGGCATTCTTAATGCGGTACTCTTTAGATTGTATACTGGCGAAACATTTCCGGCTTCTGTGTCATGAAATGCTGTGATTGGTCTGGAGAGTTCACGTGATATTCGGACGTCATCACACCGTTCCCACCGTTGCGGGTGGCAACCTGGCCACCGGACTGTCAGCAACCTGCACACCATGTCGCTGAGCACGGGTCTTACGGGGGCTCGAAAAGAGAAAGCCCAGCCGGTGGTTGTGTTTTAAACAGGAACTTTCTGTTCAAAGTTTAAAGTTAATACGTAGCCCTCCTGGAACATGCAAGCCACGAACACATGAAGAAAGATTTAAATGGTTTCCTTAAGACATCATTCGTTCCAAGGATGCAGCTTTGCTATGAGCCTCAGCAAGTAGAAAAAGGAGGTAGCAGTCGTCATAGACTAAAACGCAGGTAGAGCCATTATAAGGAGCCCATATTCACCACTCATTACGGCCCCGAAAAGCCAGAAATTGCTCTGTGTGGATGTTCTGTTCAGAAGTCCCTCCAGCGTATGAATATCGTTACTGGTAATATATATGCCTTCGAGTCCACCGCTAGAAAAGGGACGTTGTACTGAGAAATGGAGCTTCATGTGTCAGTCAGCGAACCTTTTGTGCCACTTTGAGTCTCCAGCATGCACATCTAATAGTTACCGCCACAGAAGATTAAGTTTTTACCTGCATTACCTGAAATATTAATTCAGGAATCACCTACCTTAGCCTGCAGAACAACCTATGATAATATCGAACAGCTCCTTCCAAGGACACAATGTAGAAGACTACAAAATTAACATCGCGCTCTTGTCTTTGAAATTTTGCATTTGCTTTTGGCCCCGAAAATAAAGGCAAAAAGAATGAAACGTGTTATTTAACAACTAGATACATTGAAACGCCTAAGTTGATTGATCATAATCACGCTCTGCATCTCACCCTCAGGGCCAGAACATCACACATGTTCGAGTTCTTATCAATGCAGCAATAAAAAAATTTTACCATCATGATCAGCCTGACTACGCCCACTGCGATAAGCGTGGCTAATGGGACGATGATTGCGGCTAATACACCTTCTGGTCAAATAATGACGAATATTCTGGCTGACTGTGAAAATCGCGAAAGTATCAACGTCGTGACAAGTACTTTAGAGTGGACGCTGAAGCAGCCCAGGGGTTGGTGAAAGAAATGTTCCATAGAAGCCAAATAAAGTCGGGAAGGGGGGGTCCTGGCACACGGGAGGGGACCCTAGATCTCCGCTTTCGAGAACCAGGCAAACATTCCGTGAAATGTTGCATGTATGAAGGGAGGGAGCCGCATATTAAGCCAAACATGAGATATCGGCTTCTACGGAGGCATTAAAAGGAGATCGACTCAATTTGGACCAATCTGAAAATCTAAGAGTATCGACTCCCATCCATAAACTCTCATCCAGTTTCTAAGGGCACAATTCGCTTTCCGCTGCATCCCACCTGAACCTTCCATTCCCAGTGCCGACTAGGAGGTGCGCCCGTGCCTGCTTCCCGGCATTCAGTTTCACTTTTCACTTAGCATCCATTAACATTTCACCTATAATTGGACTTACAGGTCAATAAACACACAAATTTCCATCCCTGCACATGTTCACTTATATTCAGTATTGGAAAAAGCCTATTGTCGGGTAGCCATGCGGCCGAGCCATTATTGTTTTTCAACATTTCAGGGCCATCAAAAATTACGAAATGGAGAACTTAGACAAAATTTTCAGACTGGGTTAACCTTTCATGAATTCAATTTTTATTGTGTAACTTAAAATCTCTATTGTTTTTTCAGAGTTGTTTCGTTAGGTAATAAAAGAAACAATCCATATGGGGTTTAGTTTAGCGCTTATGGTACATCGCAATCCAGCGAAGGCACAGGACTTTCCGGTGAGTCCCCGCGAATTGCTACCCTGTGCTGCAAATGACGGCTAGGTACCGAGGAACATTCACATGTTGGTACGTCAGGATGTGTGAACCACTGCAGTATTCAAAGCGAACCAGCAACACTTCATTAACAACGACTCCGACAACCTAAATATTGCACCACTGCATAAGCGGCAGCACCTCACACTGTGCATGTACGCTTGAAAACTAATCGAAGCTTCGTATTAGGACGCCCACAGTCATGTTGACCGAGAACCAGCTCGCTGCCTCTTTTTGATAAGTGGGTGTTTCCTGACACCCAAGACATTGCGCCCGCATTCCTAAGCTGCTCTGCATTCTTCGATGTCTAGCACAGTGGCCAGACCCCTGTGGCCAATGGTGTCCCGTGATGATGAAATTAAGAACTGCACCCGATGCCATGAAACTGGAGTCCAGCGACAGCAGTGAGGCCGGACGGAATAATGTCCTAGAAGACATCAGCCAATAAAAAACAGGTTTGCATTTCAGTGATCGATAATTAGAAGGGCAAATTTAAAGCAATGTTTGCATGTGAAATCAGTGTGTACTGAGAAAGAGTTTTAGGCTAGGTGCCCTTTTGAGCTTACAAGTCCTAGTCTTATTTTTTCTTTAATTTTCAAAGCTGCTGTTTTCTCGCTACTTTCCCAAATATAATCATGGCAGGCTATATTAGGCGGCTCCCAGATAGGCGATCTGTTCTGTTGATTCCAGCGCTGTGCGTCAGAGATAAGTTGCTGGGCATAAACAGTAGTAGATCTATCATAATATGCTTGGACGTGTCTTATTCTTGATAATGTAATGTTGTGAGGCATTTTGCCTATCTGATATTGTGCGAAGATTTATTGAGACATTTTATTTTCCTCAAAACAAGTGACGTCCTTCCAGCTCTCGTGCGTCACGATCAAGCCTCCGGTGATCTGTCAGTATGAAAGAACAATCAACAGATACATACTCGGATTGCTGCAAAAACGTCGGCTGTGCCATGAGGATTCGCTAGCGTCAGTAGCCAGCACAACTCTTGAAACAAGGCATACAGAGATTATTACATCTGTGCGGATGTAAACAACAGCTGGTGGAAACTACATAGAAAGGTCTCCTCTGCTGTGGAAATTGTAAACGTTCTTAGCGACATCAGTCAGTGAGCCTATGGTGTCACTTAATGTCTCCAGCATGTGCAAGTGGCAATGACCGCCACAGAAGATCTTTTTCTCTGCGTACACTGAGATATTAATTTAGGAATCGCCTTACTCAGGCTGCATAACAACCAAAGGCAAGATAGAACAGATGCTGCCAAGGAGAAAATGCAAGAGAGCCCCAAAGTAACAATGCGCTCTCGCACTAGAAATTTTCAATTTGCCCTTCGCCCCACCAAAGAAAGCAAAAAAAAAAACAACAACACGAAATCTCTCTCTTAGGAATTAAATGCACTGAGAGACCTAAATGCTTGAGCATACTCTGCACTTGATCCGCATGGTTGAAACACCGCGCATGTTCGGGTGCTTATGAAAACAGCAGTGAAGGAATCTTACTATCATCTTCATCAGCCTGACTACGCCCACTGCGATGAGTGTGGCTGATGGGACGATGAGTATGACTAATACACCTTGAGATCAGTGAATGTCGAGTCTACCCAAGATCGCCGCTTTCAATAACCAGGCAAACATTGCGTGCAGTGTTGTGTGCATGGAGGCCGGTAACCGCATATTTAACAGAAATCAGTTCTCGGCTTTTACGGAGCCCTGAAAAGATGCTTGACTCAATTTGGATCAATTTCAAAATATGACAGTGTCTACTTCCTTGCAGAAAATCACAGCTCATTTCTAAGAAAACAATTTCTTTTCCGCCGCATCCCACCCGACCCTTCCATTCCCAGTGCCGATTAGAGGGCATTCCCGCTTCCGTCATTGAGTTCCACTTTTCATGTTTCATTCTTTCACATTTCACCCATGTTTTTACTTACAGATCTATAAATACACAAATCTCCGTCCCTGTACATCTTCATTTACATTCAGCATTGCTTTCCTACATTGTGGAGCAATCCAAAAGTAGCAAATTGAGTACTTAGATAAAAAATACAGAAAAAATTACCATTTTATGAATTGCACGGCTGGTGCGCAACTTAAAATCATGATTGTTTCTTCAGAGCTGTTGTTTCATTAAATATTAAAGGAATAATCCTTGCGGTGTTAAGTTTCGCGTTTAAGGCAACTCACGACCCAGCGAAGGCACAGGTCCTTCCGGCGAGTCTCCGTGAATGGGGAGACCGCCCTGTCCATCTTGGTTACCCTGTGGAGCAAATGATGGCTAAGTACCGAGGGACACCCACATGTTGGTACGTCACGCTGTGAGAAAGCAACAAAACGTAATTAGGAACGACTCCGAAATTCGAAATGATGTGTCATTTCGGAAGTGGAAGCTCCTGACACGGCGCGTGTATGCTTGAAAACTAATCGAAGCTTTGTATAATGCGCGGGCAGTCATGTAGACCGAGAACTAGCTGTTTTTGGTAAGCGGGTGTTTTCTGACAGCCACGAGAGTGCGCCCGCATTCCTGCGCTGCTCTGCAGTCTTCGATGTGGCGTACAGCAGCCTGACCCTGTGCCCAATGGTTGCCAGTGATGATGAACTTAACTCCCTCTGATGCCATGAAGCAGGAGTCTACCGACAGCAGCGAGTCCACAGGGAACAGTGTGCTAGAAGTCACCACCCAATAAAAAACAACTTCCATTTCAGGGATGTAGCATGTTCGGTAATGAGAAGGGTGAAATTAAAGCAATGTATGCATGTGAAATTGGCTTCCACCGAGAAGGAGGTGTATGATAAGTGCAGTTTTGAACTTCCAAGTCCTAGTCTTATTTTCTTTTTGATTTGTGAATCTGCTGCTTTCTCGCTGGTTTTGGAAATATTTTTCCGACAGGCTATAAGGCGGCGCCCATATAAGCTACGTGCGTCACACTTGGGTTGGATGGCGCAAGTAGGGGTAGATATATCATATCTTGCTTTCACATGTTTCAATTGTAATAATTTAATGCAGTGATGCATCTTGCGATATCTGGAAATGCACCAAGACTTATTTAGACATTTTGTTTTCTTGAAATATATGACGTCCTTTAAGCTCTCATGTGTCACGATCAAGCCTCTGCTGATCTGTCAGTATGAGGGAACAATCGTAGGGTACATACTGCGATTGTTGCAAAAAGATCGGCTGTGCCATGAGCATTCTTTGGCTTCACACTCACAAAATTTTTTTTTAAGAAAGCATTCCGAGATTATGAAGTACATCTGTACAGGAAGTAAGCAACTGCCTGTGCAAACTACATCGAAAACTCTCCCATGCCGTGCAAAGGAAATTGGAAACGTTGTTAAACATTTAGCAGCGTCCGATTTGATTTCACAAACAGAAAGTGCAGCTCGTATTCACCCTCTGACACGAATTTCAGCGTCAGCTCCTAATGCTGGTTGAACCCAAGTACATGCCGAGGAATAGAGTGCTGAAACGCTTATTTCAGCGGCCATCCACAGAAATACTCTGCATCTCCGTTAAAACCCTTCCATCTAAAGTTTCTCCTCGGGGTGTGTCGACGACTCCGACCCTGCCACCATCGCAAGTAAAAAGATTGACAGCTCGTTGAATTTTCCGCTCGTGAGATGCCTCGGTCTAACTTTTTGTACTTTCTAAGACAAAGATTAAAGTTCCCGAAGTACTACTGCTAGGACGTGCTGACTAGCTGGCTGGTTGACTAATAATGAATAGTTAAATTTTTAACTACTACTGTTAGGCTCCTAAATTATTCCGAAGCGGGTAGTCGAACGTAATTAATACCCATATCATATTTTGGAATTTAGATAACGCGGTTACGCTCGGCTTTGCGGCACAGCATATTTTGGCTACATCACGTCAAAATGCAAGCACTTTCGGAAGCTTGCAGGCAAACCAACCTCCCCTTTGGACGTAACTCGTCGAAACGGCCCGTAATTTGTTGTTCTACAGCGACGAGGGCAGACAGGTTTTCGCAATTCTGAAAACTGATACGGATAGTTAATATGGTTGGCTATATACCTCTCAATAATTAGAAAACATAGCAGTTATAGTTTAATATATCGTTGTTCAATAATAATTTGCTGTTTTCTGTTGTACTAGATAGCTGACAGTGATACGGCGAATCAACTAGAAAGCCAATTTCTAAAAATTGTTCGAATTTTTAGGCGATACACCCTATATAGTAGTGCTGAACACTAATTCGATGAGTTCCAACCCAGAGCAAACTCGCTGGTTGTTGTCGTTTCGGCTGTCTCTTCGCCTTGCGCGAGTGTTCCGTCCCGGGCGCTGCCTGCTCTTCATCGTCCTCTGCGCAGCAAAAACCCATATTTTCGTACTGATTCGGATGTAGAAAACATTCTTTGTACTTCTTTCGGCAAATCATGATCAAGTCGCCTTAACGAAACCCTTCGCGCTAATCATGAAATGAAGTGCCATGTGCTGAGCAGTGTAGAATATTTATGCACAGTAATAAGCAAGAAAGGGAGCCGGAAATGCTGAGAGGTTTGTCGTGTCAAGAAACACAAAGGATATAAATATGAACTAAATATCAGCTGCTGCCACCTAACTCTTTGGAGGTGTCGCGTATATTGCTAGACAGGGGCGCGTTGTTATGTGTAGAACGCTAGGCGCCGGGCTTCCGTTCCGCGGTGGCCTTTACGACAAGGCGTGATCAGGTAATTTGCCACCAAATGCGACACAATCAAGCTTGTTCTGGAAAAAGAAAAAGAACTAAATGTTGCTTTATTGTTTCTTCACCTTTAACTTAACTTTTCTGACAGTTGAAGACTCAATGACGTGGACACGCATTTTAACTCCTTTTTGGGCTTTTAACTCCCCTTTAGGATCTTTTATTCCCCTCATTTTTATGACGTCGTCAAACACTCATCTGTTTTCATTTCATGTTCCTAATGTTGCCATTGCGAGCATAGCGAATTCAGCACGTGAACCGCATTTGTTGGCTGCTTAATTTAATTCTGTTTTCTGGGAAGAATTGCATTGTTATGCCCTGTCTTTTCATGTCGCCCTTGTTATGAATAGCTGCGAAGCAAACTCAGCAGTTGCTTTTTGGTCGCAGCCATATTTCCACGGGGCTGTGCAAGCGGCGTTCTGATTGGCGGATTTCACAGAGGCTACGACTGTGCATGCGCAGCACAGTCCCTTACGCACGCGCACTAAATTCAGCTGTAAACAGTGAAAAGGACAATATGCTGTTCTTAAAATAAAAAATCTGCTGAAGTCAGCGCAGCCCCGTGTTTTGTTCGCCCCTGTCTAAAAGTTGCGTTCTGTTGTATTCCCAGCTGTGACGTAGAGTTTCCCGCTTGCGGGGCATTTTTCGCTATGGCAGCCTTATTTCTCCCCCTTGGGCGCACTCCTTTCTTCATTTCAGTTCAAGATGGCAATAATCTAATCGTGGGTTCTGCAAGTGTGGTTTTGAAGCAAGTTTCGCTGACTAATAACTAAAAATCAGCGGTTCTATACCAACCAAGCACACGCTTGCCGAGTGTAAGCATTTAAAGTTTAAAATTGTTAAGATATCTCTGAAAAACATTATTAAAATTACATTACACAAAGGGAGTTTTAAGCAAACAGGGGAAAACGTGCAAGTGGCATTTTTCGGCTAAATGTGGCGGGGCAGAACACTGAGGAGACACTCTCCATATTTAATTTAGCGTGAAAGATTATTCTTTTTGTGTCCCTAAGAAGGGTTCAAGAGTATTTTTGTGCTCCAAAATGAAGGCTTCTCGACAGCCGGTGACGTTACTCGAAGCATGTGGTACTGCTGTCGACAGATCGCCTTTACCGCAGCTCTGTTTCTTGTTCACCGCTGCGAAAGGTCACAAAGATATCGACAACAACAGCTAGATGTGTCAATACTTATGGCAGAAAATAGCAACATTAAACCTTGCTGTCGTCTTCAATTTCCCTGGAACGGATGTGAGCACTTTGTTTCAAAGCCAAGAAAAGTGTCTTCGTGAACACTTTTTTAGCAGACAATCTGTTTTGTTTCTTAAGGCGAGATTTGTGATCACTGTTAACTGCTACCAGTAGCCTATTATTACACCTTCTGAAATGCTATTCGTGTCATATTGCGCTGGTTCTCAAGAATTTTTGGCGAACTGTTTTCACCCCCTACCCCCATACTAGCTGCTGGCGGTGTACAGCAACTTACGGCTGCCGCTCTGCAACCAGTAATAGGAACACCGCCATTAGAAGAACGCGTGGAGCACCCTGCGGGGGTTACGCATACCCGGAAGAGTTCACAGCGGTCTTTTCGGACGCGCTGATTTCCAGTTTGCTTTGGAGAGGAAGCTTGACAGGTCTTGAGGGTCCGGACAGGGCAGTAAAACATCAAGCATCTAGTCTTGTTCTTCATGGATGATCTTGCTTTTGTTAGGAACGACGTGCTAGCCAGCAGCTTCCCTTCGGTTTCAGATTCCGAAGAGCTTGGGGCCTCGCGGGGGCTTGCGGCTTGGTGAACGAAGCCTTGATATCGGAGAACTCCCCTTTTGACTGGAATCAACAAAAAGTATCCGTACTAGCAATAAAACCCGAGAACCATTACGCCTCAAAGTTTGGGAACGTCAATCGGGAAATAACGAGTAATGGCTGGTAAGAGAGGCCAAAATCGCACGTGGAAGAAACGCCAGTAAATAAAGGTGCGTGATGCCATTAGTGACGCACTACCAAATGGCAACTAAAACTGTGTCATCTCATAGGCGACGCATTCCTCAAAGTGCGCCCACTGTTGAGTAGGTCCGGGAGAGAACTTAGGACACAAAAGTAGCTGCTAGCAGAGGGCCAGGTTATTGTCGTCACTTGAACATGTCGAGCTTGAACATGTAGGCAGGGTTCCCACATGACGTTAGAACAAGTACCCTAGAGCCGAAGCATCTTTGGAGTGACCAAAATACAGGTCTCTAACGGTCAGGGAAGCTCCTCAGGGAAGCTTCAGGGCGGGAATCCCAGCTTGTTGCCCCTATTAGGGTTTCCCGTCGCGGGGGTGTCGAGGCCTCTTCGAATGTTTGGTAATATTGCAAACCAATTGGAGACGAGGGCCGCTTATTTGCAGAGCAGCACATTCTCGCCTTCTATGCATTCCTCAGAAGAGCTCGCCTCGGTCTGTATAAATAACAAATATCACACGATCCCCAACCCCGACAGAAATCGAATAGCCGTGTCTATTCGCCGTGTCTATTATATTTAAATAAATAAATAAATAAATAAATAATCATGCCAGTTCCCTTTTTCTACAGCCAATCTATTCCGGCTTCTTCCCAGGGTCGATTAGGGGACAGCACAAAGCGCTGTGTTCCCAGCAAGAAGTGTCAGTTGGTCGGTCAATTCGCTTTGAGGAAGTTATGTTTCAGTTCTAAGGGATCTTTCCTTCTTAGCGAGAGCGTTTTGTGGCGTCTTTCTATAGACCACGTCTGTCGTTAGGCGCGTTGTGATAACTGGCGGTGTCGGCAAGGTACAATTGTGCTGTGTGAATGCAAGTATGAAGCATCAACTAGCGCATCAATTCGTTTTGAGATTGCCGGAGTCACCATAGGGCCTCTCCCGCAGCATTGCTGTCGTTAAATAGAATATGTATCATTTATTTACTATTATTATTGCTTAATGATATATATATATATATATATATATATATATATATATATATATATATATATATATATATATATATAATTTATATTCTTTTCCTACCCTCAGCTGTGCTGAAACTTGTTTATCTGCAAGGACACATTTATTAATATTTATTGCTGATTAACAATGTTTTGTCTAAGTGGTCATAGAGTAACTATTTTTCATTATTCTAAGCCGGCCTCAAACAAAGAAGTGCCCAGAATATAGCCTTGTATACCTAGTCGCGTGGGCGGAGCCAACCTTTGATAGTGCAATTACATTGCAGCAATATAACAACTGGCAACATCTGATGCCTTCTCTTCACTCCCTGGTAAGGGAGGGGACACTGGGTCTTTTATTACTTTAGCTGTTCCAATTTAGTCGTTTTCAAAACGTTTCAGCGTGTTTCTGGCAATTGTTTTTTTTTGCGTGCCGAATGCATTAACCACATTGGACATTTGCAATACCAAAAGATTGTCAAGCCATATATATTCTTTACTTTAATATCGAGTATGCCTTCATCACACAATCCCGTCATCTATTTATAAATAACACGCGCACATATGCGCTTAGACGATGAGGCCATGCAGCCACAGCTGCTAAGGAATTTGCACACAAGCACCGAATTGTTTCCAAGTCTCAAATATATTGCCACACGAGGGGCGCTATTTTTCGTAGAAGATTAGGCGACACCCGTATCTTCAAAGTAGAAGCAAGGGTCGTTAACCTGAGGCGTGGACAGATAACTTTTCTTCTTTAACTTGTACAACACGCCTTAAGCACACTCTGCAAAGAAAGAAGAAAGAAAAAGCCTAAAGTCTAATTGACTAATATCACGCGCTGGACTGGAAAGCGAGGTGCCTTGTAACCTCATTCGAGTCCCAACGCTCCGTTTTGAATGATATAAAGAAAGCCAGAATCATTTTCGTCTAATATAAACATAAAGTAACCAGTGAATGCCTGAGCGTGGCGTATTTGCCAATAACTATGTACACCGGCGTATTAGATACAAGCTTCTACATGCGCTCTGTGGTTGCAAAGAGAAATACGTACAGAAAAAGAGAAATGGTAAAGACATACAAAAGCCACGCTCAGCGAATCAATGCAACTGAAATAGCGAAATGAAACATATGGCCCAAAAATAATGATAAAGGTGGCAATAACAATAAAACAACACCACCAAGTTTAGCGCACCATGTTTATGGACTGAATGCCGCAGCCAGAGAAGCGATAGTGAATTTTTTTGGCACTTAGGCTTGTTTTAAAAGGGAAGTTGAGAGGACTCGCAGAAGGAATGAAACAGCTTCCAGAAAACAGTATTTGAGTGTTGGGTTCAACAGTGCGATGAGTCCCAACATCGATATTAATGTGCGAGCAGGGGCAGTAGAGCGAAGCTGTATAAAGCTATGAAAACATATATAGATTTAGCAGCCCTTACGGCTCCGTGCTTTACTTCTGCTAAATATTGTCCATTGTGGAGGACGTCATCAAACGTCCCTCTAGTGAATGGTTTTCATCACTCGCGAATGTATACACGTGTGCAAAGAGAGAAGTAACATTGTACCGAGCCATGGCTCTTAATTATTTGACTCCTTTGATGGCACAGGTGTTGATCATATGCTCATGCCCCCATTATTAGAGAATAAGAAGGAACTTTTGCGATTTATACATTATTTGTAGAGAAATTTTTATCCTTGCTTATTGGGAATGGTAAGAAAGCCCAGATGCAGCCTTGTGCTCTGTTTGTTGAAATTTAACTTGTGTTCCTCGCACCCAGAAAAATTAAAAAGAATGAGGTTTCTTTGGGGAATTTCATGAAACAGAATATTACATTCAACGAAAATGGCACTGTGTATGCATGGTGTTAATTTCGCTTCTGAATCGACTGTCGCAAGACGGACGCCCAGAAGGAAGCATTCGACCACGGGTTGCGCAGGATATGTATACCCACTTACTTTCCTTGCTTCACATACAGGTAAGACAATGTTTTGTGGTCATTGGTCTTAGGTGCATGATCTCCTCCTGGCTGCATTCTCTCTTTCCTTGCTTACTTCAACAAATAACGACAGCTCTATCAGCCCATGAAGCAGGAATTTATTTCAATAAAATACTCGAAAATTTGCTATTCCTCTCCTATCCTCAATAAGGGGAGATGTTACTTGTACACCGTTTTAAGAAAAATAGAAATGGGAGCGCAAGACAAGGAAACATATTTGAATTCGGTAAACCTTGATTCATATAAAGCAAGACTATATTGCTAGACTTGCGTTGTATATAGGACCGCGAGAATTACTCTATGCAGTCACTTGAACCTCTCTGACAAAAAAAAAAAAAAAACATTCGCGTCAGGAGAGCTGCGGCTCAAGTGAAACACGGGACACGATGAGGAGGGTCTGCACTAGCGTTTAGCACAGCAGGTATTATTGTGAGGGATAACAGAAGTAACAGCTTATAGTGCATACTGAAGAGCCATTGATAGGAGAATGGATGGAAGAAAACGCGCTTCCGCTTGCGACGAGTGCATTAACGCCTATAATGCTCAATACAACTTGCAAGTGTTTTTAGCAACGGCTGCACGGTTATGCAACGCTAACTACGCCGCTTCGAAGCAGTATTTTCAAGAATCAAACCAGGTTTTAGAGAAACATATCTCGATTGTTTAATAGTGGAGGTTTTAGAGAGAACAGCCAGTGGGTCTTCCTCCCAAGAGGATTGAGTTTTGCTATTGTTCAAGTCCAGCTTTAATACAAAGGCTTCATCGCAAGTTCCTCATCGCTCAACAATTGCCGTGTACAGTCTTAACACGTGTAAGCAGCGCTCTTTTCAAGAATTCTTATGCTGGCATTGCACAGAGGCAGAAGCCACAAAGCCACAATGTACCGCTCCCACTGGCTGTGTATTTAACATGCCTAAACAGCCACTCATGTAGCCGCTCAAATACCCTCAAAAGGGTTGAAATCTTTGGACGCTGATTGACGTGTGCACTGGCGAGGTTACCCACTGCCGCCGTATATTTCAACAAGGCGGCATTATTAATGCGATACTATTCAGGTTGACAACTGAAGAAAAAGTTCCGGCTTTTCTGTCATGAAATTTCCTGATTGGTCGGGAAAGGTCAAATTATATTGGGACATCACCATATCCTTTTCATCGTTTCAGGTTCCAACCTGCCCCCCAGATTGTGAGCGAACTTCACAGCGTTACCAAATGCAATGCGGGTAACACCTGCCCACCATGTTGCTGAGCATGAGCTTTACGGTAGCCTGGGGAGAGCAACTTGGCACTCACAAGGCCCACCGCTGCGGTGGCTGTGTTTGAAACAGTCACTTCCTGCCGGGGCAGTGCCGCATCGCTTGATCGCCGTACCACTGCGTAGTAAAGACATGAGGACGCCCAGCGATATGTCGATGCAATTAAGAGTGCTGTGACATCATCAAAAAAACGTGGTCATCGGTGGGCCAGCAATGCTCACCGTTAAATTTGAATGTCTGAGAACTTCCAATGATTGCAATGGCCCGCCCACCCAAAATTCTAAAGGTCCTGACAGTTTATTCGAGATAATCAGCTAAGGTGGATTAGCAGGCGGATTAATATGAATTAGTAAGTCTGATTAGTTCAGTCCTATAGGATAATCCAATGGAGGGTACTCTATCGTTCCAGAAGGTGATGTTATGCACACCATATAAGGGCAAAAGAGCCCGTTTGAGCCTGAGATTTGACGGGAAAGTCGTAAGAACAATAAAGACTAACTGTAGGCACTATAGCAGGCAGCCTAAATTTCATCTCATTTTCATCTCTATCAAGGTGGTGAAGAAGGCCCCTAAGTTTCTGGCTCTGTGGGCTCCCAGTTGTCACAGCATTGCTTTTTTTAAAATTCATATTGCAGCGAAGATGCACAAACACACAGAAAAAGAACACGCAATAAACACGGACGAACGCTGCTTGCATTGTTGCAGGTTCTAAAAAAGTTGCTCTGACTAGTATATCCAAGTCAATGGGTGCAATTAAAGGCGTTAAGCTTGCATTTGCTCGCTATCATCATGAGAAACACAAGCAGTTTCTTCAAGAGAACGAAAAACTATTGGCAGCGCTTAAGTCGCTTAAACTTTTGGAGTAGAATGTGACAGCATTATTTCGCGTTTCTCAGAGCTTCTGTTGAAACTTCTGTGGGCGCTTGCGTCAGATTATTTGCAATGGTTTGAACTCTAACCGCCATTCGGATTGCTAGCTGCTGCAGAAAGTATCTGCTGTGCTGTGACGGTGCGAACAGTTGCATATGCAACTTTTTTTCTCTGCTTTTTCATTTCAATTCTCTATTCAAGCTGCTGTCTAAAAAATAGTTTACAGAAAATTCGCTAGGCAGGTTTGCAACCTGCAATGTGGGGCAGGTTGTCATGACGTCAAAATGTCACATAATCTCTATCGAGAAATCAACGAATTCCGTCTCGAACATCGGCGGGGTTTCGGTTTGATGACACCTGTAACGCTATTGCATTAAACAGGCGCAAGTCAAGTTTTACTTCAAATGTGGCAGGTGAAGTACAGCAAGCAAACTTCGATACCTTGCTCAGTGCAGAAGTTTAGTTCTGCTTCGCCCCCCTCAGTTGTTTAAGTGAAGCGTTATGGCCCGAAGTGACATCGTTTAAAGTGACGTTGCTATTACCGAGAGCATGCGGAGCTGACTTGCAGATACTTAGCCCAGAACGTCTTTGATCAAGCTCCATTGCCGTTTCTTCGTTGCGAAAGGTCACCGAGTCACATTTCATAGCAAACAACAACAGCTTGGTGGTGTTGTTGTTGCTTGTTGCTGTTTGCCTTGATGGAGAACAACAGCACTCGGCATTTGTCTTCTAATAAATATTCTTGGAGCAGCTGCGACCACGTCGTACCACAGCCAAAAGTGCGCCTACGAGCCATTCGGAACGCTTTTCGAGCCGGCGACCTCCTTGTTTTGCGATAACGACAGCCTTGGCCGTTGTAATGTGCTTCAAGTAGCCTACTGCATGTACCGACCTGTTAATCCTCTTTGCAGGTTGTGCTGCCTGCCCAGCAGTTTACTCCCGTGATACCTGGTGGCATGGGCGGGGACATTAAATATCTATTTCGCTTTAGTGCTCCCACCATTGTTCGTGTCAAAGTATTTCGGCTTTTTCCCTTGAACATGTTTATGCCGCGTATCGTGCAAGGCAGTTACAGTAGCAAAATAGTACTAGGACATGTACTGGGTATTTCACCGCAGACTTTGGACAGTTTTTAAAAATTGGCTTTTTGAGTTGGAAGAAATGTGCTTTTGACGGCATAGCATTGTCAGCAACGTTGTACCAGATGCAGCTAAGATGCACTGACTAGCGGCCTAGTTAACTAATATTGAATCATTATCTTTTTATCTATTACTGTTAGGTTCCTCAATTAATGAGAGGCGGGTTGGCCATAGTGATTGATATCCATATAAGAATTTTCAATTTCGAAAACGTGGTTACTCTCGGTGCTGTGGCCTAAATAATTTCGGACAGATCGCGCCAAAATACATGCGCTTTCGAGAAGCTTGTAGACAAAGCAACATCGCCATTGGACCTAATTCGTCGTAAATAGCCAAAACTTGTTGTCCGACCGCGACGAGGGTAACCATGTTTTCGGAATTTTATAAACTTGTAATGACACTTCTTACGACGGGCCTGTCTATAATTAAAGGCCTAATAGTAATAATTAGAAAATTAACTGTGTAATATTAGTTAATCGCCCTGCAATTTACCACGTCTTAACTGTATTCTGAAGTACTACACCGCTGACAATGGTAGGCTCTGTGCCTCACAAAAATTAAGAATTTTAACAGTAATAGTTTAAAACTTAATTACTGAATATTCGTTCGTTGTATTCTAGCGTACTACATCGCTAAGAGTGATATGCCGAGAAAAGCGCTCTTCTAGCTCAGACAGCTGATTTAAAAAAAAAAAATGGTAAATTCTTGGGCGAAACGCTCTGTGTAGTAGTGCATAAGCACTAATCCGATGAGTGCCAACCAAGAGCAAAATCGTCCGCTGTTCTCTCTTCCGGTCTCGGTTCGCTAGCTCGAGCGCCCCGTCCCACTGCACTGCCCGTTTGCCGGGTGTAACAAATTAACATTTAAGATTTTTTTATTTATTTATTTTTATTATTAGTACCTCAAATGCCCCTTGGTGTGGGGTATTACATGAGGGATGGGCATAATGTTCAAGTGAAGAGTGGTTCGATGGCAGTCTTGAAGGAATGTGGGTCGGAGTGGTGCACAGCGTCGACAGGCAGTTTGTTCCAGTCCCGAGCGGTCTGAACAAAAAACGAACGAAGATGGGCTGTGGTCTGTGCTGGGGGCGGATAGACGGCTTTAGGATGGCTGGTGCGGCTTGACTGTCGATGAAGTGGTAAGATTGCTGAAACATTGAGTGGCGTATTATAGAACTTGTGAAAAAGGCACAGCCTGAAGATGCAGCGTCGCTTTTCAAGATTAGTAAGATTAGCCCGTGATTTGAGTGCAGTGACACTGAAATGATAGGAGTAGTCTGAGAAAATAAACCTTGCAGCGCGATTTTGTAGAGCTTCGAGGGTGTTAGAAAGATTAGCTTGATGGGGATCCCAGACTGCGCATGCGTATTCTATTTTAGGTCTGATAAATGTAAGATAAGTAAGTGTTTTCACGGATCCAGAGGCTAGGCGCAAGTTTGGACGGAGACAACCAAGAGTGCGATTGGCTTCGTTAGTAATGTTCATTATATGCTCTGACCAGGTTAGTGTATCTGAAAGGGTGACGCCAAGGTATTTGTAAGAGTGGACAGATGAGATTACCGAGCCATAAATGGTGTAACTTGATGCCTGATAGTTTTTCCGACGGTGAAAGGAAAGCAAAGACGTTTTCTTAGTGTTTAGGCACATTAACCATTTGTCGCACCAAGTTTCAATTCGTTTAAGGTCATCCTGTAAAATTCTAGAGTCATAGGTGGTGTGGATGGGGCGGTAAAGTACGCAGTCGTCTGCGAAAAGGCGGATGTTAGAGGATATGTTACTAGGCAGGTCATTAATATAAATTAAAAACAGCAATGGTCCGAGTACTGTACCTTGGGGGACTCCGGAGAGGACTGGAGAAAAAGACGAGGAGCGGTTGTTAGCGTACACAAATTGCTTTCGGTTCGTAAGGAAATTAGAAATCCAATCTAATACAAGGGGGTTAATGCACAATCTTGAGAGTTTAAGTAGTAGTCTCTGATGGTGAACATTTTTAAGGTATATCTGAAAAACTTTATTAAATGTACATTACTGGGAGGAAGTTTGAAGTAAAGTGAGAAAAACGTGAAGTGGCGTGATTCGGCTAAATGTGGCAGGGCAGAGCACTAAGCACACACTCTCCATATTTTATTTAGCGTGGAAGTTTATACCATCTGTGTCCCCAAAAATAATTCATGTCTATTTTTGTGCTCCAAAACGAAGGCTTTACCCGGAGCCTGTGGCGCTGCTGCAAACAGATCGCCTTTATCGCAGCTCTATTTCCTGTTTACCGTTGAAAAAGGCCACAAAGGGATTGAAAACAACAACGCCGGCTTGTTTCAATATTTATGAAAAAAATACAACACCATTTTACCTTGCTGTCTTCAGTTGATTTGGAGCAGCTGTGAGCCCTGTTTCAAAGCAAACAAAACTGTCCTGGTGAGCAGGCAGAACCCTTTTTTAGCTGACATTCTGCTTAGTTTGTTAAGGCGACATTTTTGACCACTCTTAACTGCTACGAGTAGTCTACTACTGCAGTCTCTGAACTGCTAATCTCCTCCCATTGCGCTGATTCTGATTCACCTCTGGCGGACTGCTTCCATGCCCTTCCCTCTACCAGCAGCGGCTGCTCTTGAGCCAGTTATGACTGCCTATCAGCATCCACTAGTAGGAACACCGGCCATCAGAATGTGTCCAAGGTGTGGTCCATCCTGTAGGGGTTCCGAACACCCGGAAGAGTCCTGAGGCGTCCGGACTGAGCTAACGCCAAACCAGTATCATCATGCAGCAAAATTTGAAGCCCCATTATTTTTAATTATTTTTTCTGACAAAAATATTCTCTCTCCGTGCTCGTCGTTGCACTGTGTGAATGTAAGCATGAAGCAGCAACTATACCTAGCAATTCCTTTTTTGATTACTGGAGTCTTCATGGGGCCTCTCCCACAGCTTTCCTGTCAGGAAACAAAATTTTCCCAAATACGTTGTTTTCCTACCCTTAGCTGTGCCGAAACTTGTTTATTTGCAAGAACATGTTTATTATTCCTTATTGCTGATTAATAACGTTATGTCTAAGCAGTGCGGCATGGACTAACTCTTATTCATTCTTCTCAGCCAGCCTCAAACAAAGAAGTGTCCAGAAAATAACCTTGTATACCTAGTCGCGCGGGCAGAGGCAATTTTTGCTAATGCAAATGCATTGCTGCATTGTAACAAGTACCAATATCTGATGCCTTCTCTACGCTCCCTTGTAAGGGTAGGGACACTGAGTATTTTAATCCTTTAGCTGTTCCAATTTAGTCGTTTTCAAAACGTTTCAGCCTTTTTATGGCATGTTTTTTGCGTTCCGAATGCATTAACCAATTTGGTCACTTGCAAAACCAAAAGAATCTCAAGCAAAGAATATACATTCTTTAATTTAATATCGATTATGACGTCGTCACGCAATCCTGTCATCTATTTATAAATGATACGCGCACTTATGCGCTTAGACGATGTGGTCATGCATGCACAGCTGCTAAGCAATTTGCACACAAGTACCGAACTGTTTCCAGGTCTCAAATATATCGCCACATGGGAAAGCGCTATTTTTGGCAGAATATTAAGAGGTACCCGTGTCTTCAAAGTAAAAGCTGGGCTCTCTAACAAACAACGTTTAACCTTTAACTTGTACAACACGCCTCAAGCAGACTCTGCAAAGAAAGAAGAAAGAAAAAGCCTAAAGTCCAATTGTTGAGTTGAGTTGGGTTTAATGGCGCATAAGCAACTAAGGCTATCATGCGCCATAAAGTCCAATTGATTAGTATCACGCTCTGGACTGCAAGGCGAGGTGCCCCGTATGTTCATTCGAAAGCCGATGCTCAGTTATTAATGACGTAAAGAGCGCCGGAATCGTTTTCATACAATATAAAGTTAAAGTAACCAGTGAATGTCTGAGCTGTCGTTTCATTTTTAGGGTGGCTTATTTGCCAATAACTATGTACACCAGTGCGTTAGATACAAGCTTCTACATGCCCTCTGTGGTTGCAAAGAGAAAAATGTACAGAAAAAGAGAAAAGGTAAAGACATAAAAAATCCATGGTTAGTGAATCAATGCAAATGAAATATGAGCGAAATGAAATATATGGCCCCAAAATAATGATAAAGGTGGCAATAACCGTAAAACAATAAAACGCAGATTAGCGCACCCTGTTCTTGGACTGAATGACGCAGCCAGAAAAACGATAGTGAATTCTTTTGGCACTTAGCCTTGTTTCGGAACTTAGTTACGAGGACGCGCAGAAGGAATGAAACAGTCTTCAGAAAAGAATGTTTCAGGTGTTGGGTTCAACAGTGCGATGACTCCCAACATCTGTAATAAGGTGCGAGCAGGCGCAGTAGAAGGCACAGTAGAAGGCACAGTAGAAGCTGTAATAAAGCCATGAAAACATATATGGTTTAGCAGCCCTTACGGCTCCGAAGTTTTAGCATCCGTATGCTGTTTCTGCTAATTATTGTACTTTGTGGAGGTCATCTTCAAACGTCCCTTTGGCGAATGGTTTTCGTCACTCGCAAATATATACACATGCGCAACCGGAGAAGTAACACTGTACTAGCAATGGCTTTTAATTGATCGCTTTCTAACTTGTTTGACGCCATGGATGATGAGCACATGCTGATGCTCCCATTATTAACGATTAAAAACGAGTTTTTACAATTTTTTACATTATTTCTAGCCAATTTTTCTTTTGTGCTTAGTAATATTTTGGAATTCAACCCTTCACTTCTACGTAGCCATCAAACGCACAAAATAGAACCTGCCTTTAAGGGGAACGGTAAGAAAGCCAAGACAGCCATATGCTCTTTTTAGTGAAATTGCACTTCCGGTCCTGGTACCTAGAAAAATTAAAAAGGATAAGATTTCTAACTAATTTCCTAAAATCAAATAGTACATAAAACGAAAATTATGTCATATGCCTGGTCATCAAGGCAAAAAATTTTTAATGTTTGATTTCTTATGAATTTATCAACGAATGTTTCGTTGTGTTGAAATTCCAAACCGTTAAGAGCCATCCTCAATACTTGCATTTTGGTGTTGCTGCGCTCTATAGCCAATGGAAATAAAAAAGCATTAAAACCTATTCACAGATGTACACAAAACAGTATGTGCATCAAGTGTTGACTGGGACCACGCCTTACCATCGTGCACAATGTCACCTTGGATATTGTTGTTTGTATACATGGTTTTTCTCCTTCAATAGACATAACCCTTACTTTGACGTGTGTAAGATGTCCATAGTGATATTTATTTACTTTTTTTCCCTAGATTTATAGGATTCGTTTTTCCAACACAAGACTCGAAAGGAGCAAACAACGTTTAAAAATCTTGCAGTTTTTACTCTCTTCCAAAGAGTCATTACCACTTTCTAAGAACGAATTCCTTTTTCACTTTTTCTTTTTCTTCTGCACTTTTGAACCCGAGTCTTTTCAACCCTTAGTAGTCTTATTTCGCTAATTTGCAACGTTTTTGTTTTCTCGCTAGTTTCCTTTTCTTTTTTGCAGAAGGCGATTAGGCCGCACCCATATCGGCTATTCGCGTTCTCGAGTTTTCCTCTGTGCGTACCGCATAAGTTTGGTGTCGAAAGCAGCGGTGCATCTAGCATATTTTCCTGTGGCGTTGTCATTTTTTACTATTTAGTCCTGTGATGCATCTTGCGATATTCAGAAATGCGCAAGAAACGAAACGTTCTGGTTTTCCTGACATTCATGACGTCTTTCAAGCTCTGATGTGTCAAAATGAAGCCTCCGGTGATCTTTCAGTATGAAGGAACATTCTACAGGTATATGCTCCGATTGCGGCATGAAGTTCGGCTTTGCCGTGAGCCTTAGTTCATCTGTACAGGAAGTAAACAACGGCTCATGGCGACTTTATCAAAAAGACCCCCCCACCGTGGAAAAGAAATAAGAAGCGTTGAAAAGGAAGAAGCATCTTCCGATTTCATTTTACAAAGAAAACATGAAGCTCAGTTTCGTCCTCTGACGAGAATTTCAGTGACAGCTCCTAATTTTAATGTTTCTATGTACATGTGGAGCAACAGAGCGCTGAAACTCTTATTTTAACGGTCATCCTCGGAATTATTCTGCCAGTGCATTCGAACCCTCCCATCTAATGTTGCGCCTTGGGGTGCGTCGATGTCTCAGACCCTCTTTTCATCGGAAGTGAAACGAATGACGTCGCGTTGAATTTCGCGCTCGTGAGATCTCTCGGTCTAACTTTTTGTACTCTCAAAGACAAAGATTAAAGTTTCTGAAGTTCGTGCTTGCACCGCGTGTTGATGGCATAGTTTCATCTTAGCGGAGGCGTACTCTAGTTGAAGTATACCGGATTACCGGATGCCTGCTGCCGGTGCGCAGTGTCAGTTGCGCCCTCTACCAGGCCGTGCGGCTGGCACTTCCCGTGACCTGAAGGAAAACGATATTACGGTATACTTCTACACCACAACGTCCTTTTATTTGTTGCCACTTGACTACAAAGAAATGGAATACCTCTTGCATTGGAAGCGTTTGTATTCAGTCGACGAGAGCCACTTTGTACATTTTAGTGCACAAACAGCAATTCATTAGCAAAATGAATAATGACACACGTTACGGCAGCGCCTTAATTTCTCAAATTTCCTTTGCATTCTGTCACGAAGTAGCCGGTTAGAGGCTCGCGTGGTTTTTAACGCGATTCCTAATTGCGCGCAGCATCAAATCGGCCTTTGCTACCATCAGAACTTCTAGCGCCCGTCCACATGCGCACATAGGCTTTAAAGTATTCAGCGCAACTAACTTACGCTGCAAACTTGGGCCGTAGTCTATACGCTGTCCATTTTCCGTGCTCAGTTTCACGCCCATTTCGTCCTCTGTGAGTGGTAACTCAGAAGTACCTGCGGTTTTCATGCTTCTGTGGCCAGGAACCCGGCCATGGGCGGTTGCCGACCGGACCTTACCATTGACTGCAATCGTATGCAATATGCAACTAATTGTGAGGTTCATTGCAGCGTTCAGTCAATAGCAGGCAATCGGGCCTTAACACTGGCTCTCATTGGCTGCGATATGCAGCCAGTGGTGAGGTCCTGTCACCAACCATCCATTGGCCTGGTTGCTTGTCACCGACGCTTGAAAACGGTGGGTGTACCTGAGTGACTGCTTAGAGAGGACTATACGGACGCAACGGAAAATGAAAAGCTTATGAAATATACTCACGGGCCTAACTGTCCACCATGGAGCGCTTTCGAGGGATGTAGGCGCCTTCAAATTCACGGCCGTAGTTAGAGGCCGCGGTAGTTCAAGGTGCTCTCACACAAAGACCCGACCATAAAGGCATAAGCAGCCACGTTGAACTATTCTGAAATCTAGAGGGATTTCTGTACGGCACGACGCTGGAATAAGCTGGCGCGCCAGTGGAGCGGATATGCAGCTCTACTCAACCGCTGGCATCTGAGCGTACCATGCATGAGCAATTCAGTGCCGGCTCAGCTGTTGAGGGGGAGGGGGCCGTAAAATTGATCCGAAAAATACTTCCTAATGCTTTCATTATTCTTTATTTGACCCAATGCTAGTGTCGAGCATACCCTGTTCGCTTCGTTCAAATCAATCCTTTTTCTCTACTACACCAACGACCCTCCTACAAAGTGGCGCTCTCTGGCGGACTCAATGGCTCACGCTCGTCAGTTATTTATTTCAGCTTATCAAAAATGAATTTTTAGGGCTGCGTCCCTCGGGTATTACAGTAATTTTCTCTTTCTTAGTTGGCATTAGGCCCTGCGGAGTATTGTGTCCCGGCTTTTGAGCTTTTTAGCAGAGCGTCATGTACAAGTTACACGAAGTCCTCTCAATGCTCGGTCTCTGCCCGTTTCTAAACCTACCAGCATAACATATCTATTTTTTGCGTATTTTTTCATTATCGTGTGAGAGAGCAGGCAAATGAAGCAACTTGATAAGGCTTGCTGCGATGCATCTTATTTATTTATTAATGACACAACAGGTCGTAACGCCTAAGCAGGCGAGGTGACATAAAGAAATATGCACAAACAAAGTAGTAAAACAAATTCTAAGCCAACAAATATGTGAGCAAAGTAGGATCATTGGTGACGCAAAGCAAAAATGCTCAACATGGTTATTGTACGTTGTGATGTGGTAAGCTTTTATAGTCATTTATAGCCTGCAAAAAAAAAAACTAGCATTGAAATAAATACTTTTGGCTCATCCAAACCATGGGGTAAACGAGTCTGTCAGTGCGTTCGATGTGTGATGTTCCTCACAATTTTAGGTGAGGTACTGTAAAAAGTCCCAGTCTTGTTTGGAGCTCGCGAATACTATGCATACAAATTTCTATTCTGGAAAGTTTATCGGGAGTTCTAACCATAGGATTTATTTCGATAATATTAATGCTGGCACTAAAACAGATCGACTGTATTTGGGAAAAATCAAGCACACTGATTTTTTATGTTATTTTGCGCGTTTAGCCGGTAACTATGCATATTCTAGACAAGAAAACCGCATTCGTAATCCCGCTTTATAAGGGTTTCGTATGTTACTGCTTTAACCTCTGGTGTAGGCCTTAGTTACTTGGTTTAGTGAGAAGGCTTGCGTAAGGCCGAAGAATGGATGTTAGAAAAGTGTGCACGTGTTCGAGCCCAATTTCCTCGGTAATGTCCTCAGCAAGAAATTGCACTGATTTGGCGAGGACGAAGGTGAGAAAAAGAGCATATGGATTTATTTTTGTATAACATGACGCAAAACTTTTTCCGGAGTTCAATATCACACTCTTACTGCCAGTCCAGGCAAAATATTTCGTGAAAGGATGTTAAAACTACTGCCTGATGATCAGTTGTTCAGGCTTCGTCAAAGAGAATAGAGTAATCAACACACTTACGAAAGGCCACAAGTTCATTACTCACACTGACAACGTGGCTGCGATATATCAAGAATAGCGGGTGGTCAAGCTAAGCTGGCTAAGGGTCAGCAGGTATGAGAAGGGCGCTAGAATTTTTCGCATTGTTAGTAACAAACCGGTTACGTCTTGTCACCAGTCTCTCGACGCTCACGCCTCTGAGCAAGCACTATGGGCACCGTGTCACGAAACAAATGATAGAGCTCGACCTACCAACGTTCTTTACAGACGTAAGAATGTCGTCTAAGCTTATAATAGCACTTGGATTGAGTAAATGTTAACAGATTACCTGCAAGCTCTGGTATCGCTGTTATCAATAAATATGTTATGGATGATTGTTATAACTTTTGGTGAGGCACCTGGAGATGCATGCTCAGTCGCAGCATCGTGCGCAAGTAAAGAACACCACCATTTTGTATAGCAATTTATTTCTCACTGTTTCTGGTTTACATGCCTACCACTCCCATTTTCAACAGAAACGTTCAAAAACTTCATATGTGACCTTTGAATATTTCCTCGTGGCATTCCAACAGTTTCTCTTTCATTTTCTCGGCATGCTCAGGTCCTTCCTGTACAGAGAATGACAATCGCTTGCTTCGCGACTAGCAGAAAGTTCTTTGCAACATTAAACTCGTACTTGAGTAGAAATGTGTTCAACGCTCATGCGTAAATTTTATGGACTTCGCAAATATCACTTTGATACAAAATATACGGTCCTACGCACACTGATATCTTAAACTGAGGCCGACATAATCTCCAAATAACAAGTACGGAGTATCTGCATTTTTTTCGGGGTTCAACTACTACCGTTAACACTTCATGCTCTCTCTGGTCTGCCATTTCCACGCAGTGAAGGGCAGTAATATATGCAAAGAGCGAAAGTAACAAGAATATTCCTGACATTCGGGTCTTCGAAATACCCGTGTAAGAAGCTTTCCATAAGTAACTTTTCTGCTGCTAATTTCTACAAATAAAATTAAAAACAAAGCAGTCAACTTGCATTTCGGCAAGCAAGCTTCCAAATAATTTGCACAACCTCAGCTTTTTTGCGTGCACCAGAGTAACAATATCAGAAACTGTGAAGACTTTTCAGATTAACTGGAATGCTGTCACTGATTCACGCGTCCTGATAGGTGTTCGGCCACAATAAGTGACCACTTCGATCGGACCATTTGCAGGATATTTATTATATGAGAACTGGTCGACTTGAAGACTCAGCACAATTCTGGAAGGATCTAGTAAAAAAGCACCTGTTTTTAGATCTAGTTGTAAAGAGAGTCATGAGGTGTTCGGCCACAATTTTGTAATGTAGTTAGTTCCTACAGAATTATTCGTACAGAGCGAGAAAAGTATTTTGAATATTTCTGCTTTGTTTCAGGCGTTGCATCACTTAAAACTTTATGGCATTTTTAATATGATCCTTCTGCGCAAAATATGCAAACATAAAACTAAAATCCGGAGCTTGAGCAACTGCTGTTTTTGTTTGGTTTGAGTCCGTAACCCATTGTTTTAAAGTGGAGGTCTAGAGTGTGAGGTTAATGGGACATGCTGCTTTGTGTGAATGCTATCCTGAAACTTAGGCGAACACGTTCGTTCGGACTGACAACTTTGGCAGCAGTATGATCATCCCTACTACACCTCCGGAGGTCGTAGCTGACTGAGAGAAAAAAAGATGTGTGAAACAAAACATATTTTACTGATTTCTCGTTTCCTCTCTTGGCTATGGGCCTAGCCGTAGCACGGGCCAGCGGATTTCTTTTTATTGTGCAGGGCTATCAAGCGCGAAGTAGGATCCCCGCAATCGAGCAGTTTTGCTGTTACCCATCATGAAAATTCAGAGGTTACGCTGAAAATTAAACCTATCACCTTGAGTTGAACAGACGAACTATATAGCCAATGAACCATCGCGGCGGATATATCTGAGAAAGACGAAAGTGAAATTTTCAATAGAAGTTGCGACTCAGGCTGTTAGGGAGGCGTTTCAATAGAACTAAAGAGAAGCATTTTGCAGAAGTAAGATTTTGCTTGAATTATTTTGATGAGGACTGAAGGTTGATGGAGTGGTGAAGTCGATGAGAAAAGAATTAAAGGAGGTTTCTTTTATCACTTAATTTCCTTGCCACGTTTAAGACGCGCTATCTTCATCCCCATAACGCTAACTACTTGCATTGAAAGACAAAACCTGCTTCAATAACCTCTAATGGAACCTGTCCTGCGCCTGCGGCAGCCACCTTATTCCCGGAGGCGCTGATTTCCTTATCTGCTTCGGCAATTTGTCTTTATCATCCCCTGCTCCATTCACCTCTCTTTCTAGCAGAAATAAGTGAAAAAAAGGCAGGCACCACGACACAGGACCGACAGTTATATCAGTCAAGTACCCAGGTGTGTGCATGCCTTGTGGTAATCAGGTTTTTTTCTGCTGGTTTGTTTAAAAAAACACCAGCAAAGCAGGTCAATTGTTAACTATTTTGCTGTGCTACCCTCTCAATCTTCGGTTACGGCAAATGACCTTAGGCTATTTCCTCTCCGCACTTCATTATCTGCCCATGCTATTTTCTTCTTCACTTCACCTGGTATTTCATTAACATGCGTTTCTAGCCTTATCTATTCTGCCTTCATCCTGTCTATAATAGTTGCACTTAACATTTCCCTTTCAATAGCTGGCTTCACTCCTCAATTCCAAGCCTTTACTTTGCCGTCAATCCATGTCGCCCATAGGTAATTACTGACAACGTAAGTCAGTTTGATATTTTCTTCCTGGGGAATATTGGCGCGCTGCCATTAATCACCTAGAGTACCTGCTAGGTGCGCTTCGCCCCATTAATATTAGAGTTCAGCGGTAAGTGCCCGCTCCTTAGTATAAAGGTTGGCGTTAAGGGCCACTAGAACGTGTTACCTTCAATGTTGGAGTAAATGTGGGTGACCGATACGCGAGGAATGTATGGAGCCCACCAGTCGGCATGCATGGTGTACATGCCCAGCCATCACATAATGAAAGACGATGACGAGAAAGCGGTGTACCTTGGGGTCGGCACTGTGGCTCGAACGGTAGCCGGCATTGCCAAAATGGCCTAAATAATTTCAGCGCAAGGCCAGATGCAGCCGGTACAAGTGCTGCGTCTGTCGTGGGTGGTAGACGCGTCGCACGACCAGACGCTCAGCAGAGCCGGGGACAGTATCCAGCAATACTGCCCCTCTTCCTCGTAACTCCAACCAGTGCTAAGACGGCCTACCGAAAGACATGAATAGACCACTTTTTTCGCAATCAATCCTTGGCCCCATACCTCGAACACATCTGTTGCCACTTCTTAGATAACAAGGCTTTCTTATGGCATTGAAGGATTGGAAAATGAGTGCTAGCTCAAGAACAAGGATGTGTGGAAGAAAAAAGAGAAACTGTGCGTATATGCACGCAACATTTTAAATCTTTAGATGAATTTATTGCAAAAAAAAAAGACACTAACAGCTTCTCTAACAGATAGCCTTATCGGGTGTCCTAGTCGTGCATGGAATTTTTTCTCCAACCTGTTTCGCTGTCACGATCCGCGTTTGCGGTCAGTACCCGGACTAGGTAGCTGCGTTTCCTTCCCAGTTTTGAATGTTTCGCTGCCCAGAAGAACTGCACTTTCCTTCACATACCCTTAAAAATACCTTAGCTTCACAAAGAGCAAGGGGAATGTGTTTCGGAAATACAGAAACAAGCTTTGAGAAAAGACTTACCGAGTTCACTGTGACAAAATCTTCGAACTGGAACGAAAGAGTTTAGCAAAAAATGTTAGTTCGATCGCAGTGTAGTATTGCTATCCGTGAAAATTACCAAGAGAGCTTCACTGTCATAATTTTTTTACGGGAAGCATTCGATTTCTCACTTTGCATCAAGAGTATTTATACATGCAATTAATGCTTCTTATTTGAGTAAGAACCAGCGACAAGAAAACAAAATCATACTGATACGAGCTTTTTCTTCAAGGTGCCAAATTCTGTCTGAGACAACTTTGTAAGGAAACTTTGTGGGATACTTCTAGTCGTGCTGCTTGAACTGCAGCACAATAGAAATTGCTAATTCAAACACACAATGGCATGTGATTAGCAGATTGAACGTAAGGAAAGGGCACTAGAATCTGTGTCGTACGGGGCATTTTCGTTACCTGAAATATATGACCGCTGATTTTTGTTTTACGCTTAGATGCGGCACACCAGGGCGCAGTGGAGACGCGTGGAGATGAACATCGCGCGCAACAATATGTCATCCCACGTGGTCACTGGCACTGCGCCCGAGTTAATGCAAATAAAGCAGGAGCCCCATGCCGGTTTGAGGGAATGGACGTGTCGTTGCAAAATGGTCTATAAGAGTTAGTCACGATTTACTCTGATTTTGCAAGCTTTTTTGCTATTTCTTCTTTTCAGGGATCTTTCAACGCAAAAGCACTGGTAGTACTAATATTTTCTTTAATAATCGCTCAGAAATATTGTCGCAACACTTTAGCCCAAGTTTGTTAATTCATGCTTGATCAAGGCCGCTACCACGCGGCCTTAAGACTTTGTACCGTGAGAAGAGACCGGATCTGTCTTGAATGATTCCAACCACGCGCAACAGTTTTTATAGCGTGCATGATGCGTATTCTGCGCAGCACAAGTTTTTCCATGCGATTCGAATGGTTGCCCTCACATACAGTGTCACAGGCAACGAGGCGGTGGAAAGCCTGCACCATAGCCTGACACCCTTGAATGGATTACCTGACAGCCTTGCTGTCAAGTAATCGATCAAGAAAAGTGCCTTAAGATGCCAAGATACTCTCCAGAGAAACGGTGCTCAGCCATTTCAGTACCCTGTGCACTTCTCCCTAAGCTATGTGTGACGAAGGCAGTAAAAAGATCCCAGGCCACATTGCTACATCACACGAGCCCTGCTCGTACCCTTGCGTGGATGTATAACACGAGTCTGGCGTCGTCTCTGCTCTGTTTCACATGAGGTGTGTGCGGTGATGTAGCTCATTATATATGTGCTGTCCAATGTTCAGCGTGCAAAGGTTCGCTTCCCTCAAGAAGACAGGAGCCCCTCACAGTTCCCTTCAGTACATTGCCTATCAGCGCGGAAAACAGTTATGCATAAAGGAGGCTTCACGCCTTCTTTCAAGTTCCTTCAGTACTCGGGTTTGGACTATATATGATGACAGCGGGAGTTGACTATTGACTGTTAAAGGTTATTTTATTTATAGCGAAGTATATCATTTAGGCCTCATGAATATATGTGCCTCATTTGTGACTTTAGCGCTTAAGTGTTGCTACAGTGGAGCAGCTGCCGGCAGAATCCACAATCTAACCCCACCAGCAGCTTGCAACAACCTAAACCTCTTTCTATGATGTTCAGGATAGTTGCAGATGCTTTGTTCTCCTCATCTCTAAAGGCTGACATCACAATCAATTTAGGTTCGGATGAGAATGGCCGCTATTCAAATCTTAGGCGACCGTTCAGCGAACTTGCTGTAGAACCTCTGCCCTGTAAGTGCGAAATTTTTCACTTCAAAAAAGAAAAGAAGCTTTACGCCACTTCCTTGATAAAAAAAAGTCCTTTAAACACATATTTTAAATGCAGCGCACTGCCCTAACCCCCCCCCCCCCCCCCCCTACCCGACTAAATCCGCCATGCTTGAAAACAAAGGCAATCGTTAAATCAGTCGACTGCCTACTGGGACACAACAGTTACACATATTTAAATGTTCACGTTGGGATACGACATCAGCTAGGGTAAATGCCTTACACCTTACTCAATTTACCATTGCAGCTGAGGAGTCCAAGGACGCTTTGCACATGAGCTGCACGGCGTCAAAAAATGACATACCACCGAAAAGTTCCATCAGTTCCTTAACCTTCTGGCCCGCCTGCGCACAAAACAGCACAATACATTTAAACTCGCTGGTAGACATAAGAACACTGTTTAAGCTCCAGAAAATGCACGCTGCGTAGTTGACAGCACGAATGCGTTAAAAAATGGCTGTAGAACCCCAGATGTCTTACGAACTGGTATTCTATATCAAACTGGAGAAACAAAATGACGTCACCATCAGGGGAATGTGGTGCATTAGTAGAGGGCGGGCTCTCCACATCACGTGCAGTTATCTCACCTTTCCTCCACCTCGTAGCAACTTTATAACAGAAAGTCCTTATAACAGGAAGCTTCTCCGTCTATTTTTACTTTCGCAGCTAGATTAAAGTAAAGGTGCGGTAAGGCTACAGCAACTTACGTGAGCGACAATAATATCTTGTGGGCACAAGTAAAATAAAGCTTTTAAATTTGCTTGACCAACATGACCGGGCACATGGGAGGGCGTCCGACTGGTCGGCGGTCGCCGTGTTCTAATTGATAACAAAAAGTATGTGGCGAAATTATAAATAATTGTGGCGAAACGGCATGCGAATAGCGGGCCACAGACTAGAAAAAAAGGTACAAGTTCTAATTCAGCTTGGTTAAACGATAGATCTTTTCCTTTTCTTTGCTCTCAATACACGGAAAAATCTTAGGCCAAAATTATTTGTTATTTATTTTTTTATTTATTTTATGATTAGGGCTTCTAAAGCATTGTAGGGGGGAGGGGCAGAAATACACAGGACACTCTGCAATCTGGTTAAGAAAAGGAAAAAAGATAATAATAAAAGAGAAATAAAAGCAACAACAACAACGGCGAAAAAGAACAAAAACGGCATGTATTCAAAGCACACGGGTAGGTTACAAATGCGCAATAGTTTGGCTTGAAACAGAATGCAGCAGAGTACAGCAACAACGTATTAAAAAATGAAGGAACAGTCATACAGAACATGATAAACGCCAAGTGCAAGTTATAAAAAAAAAATAAAAAAGGACTTCAAGATATGTTAGTCAGGGAAGTACGAAAGCGGTGGTTGTCGGTGATAGCGACCAGGGCAGCAGGTAGATGGTTCCAGTCACGGGATGTTTTTGGTAGAAATGAATGTGCATACGTCATGGTGTTCTGAGGAGGTATGGCGACTTCGACCTTGTAGCAATGATAGACACGGGCAGAAACATGAGCAGCATCTGTGATCAGGCGCGTTCTGAGTTGATGGTTATGATGATAAATTTTATGGAGAAGGCAAATACGAGAAATCTTACGACGGACAGTGAGAGGGGGCAAATTTAGACTTTGTTTCATGTTAGTGACGCTTGCTGTGCGGTGGTAATTATTGAGGATAAAACGAGCAGAGCGATTTTGTAAGATCTTCAAGGTTTTATTCAGTGATACATGGCCAGGGTCCCATAAGGATGAAGCGTCCTCGAGATTGGGTCAGATATAGGTAGTATATAGCTGTTTTTTCAGTGAAGATGGAACTTGTGAAAAGTTGCGTTTCAGATACCCAAGCATGCGATTGGCTTTGGCTGTTATGTAATTAGTAAGAATCTTCCAGGAAAGGTTATTAGTAATGTGTACTCCAAGGTACTTATAAGTTGAAACGGAGTCGAGTGGAGAACCATTTATACAGTAGCTTGGACAGGATGATTGACTGCGGGAAATTCGCATTGTTTTGCATTTTGCAGCATTCAGTTCCATCTGCCAAAGGGAGCACCAAGAAGCGATATTATTTAAGTCAGCCTGGAGTAATAATGTGCAATAATAAACCACACAAGTGATACAAAACGACCAAGGGACTATATCTCCCTCGACAAAGTGTTCTCATGCGTAGGAAGCTGGGCTACAAAGCCCGACGCTAGTCGTGCAGTTTCATCATCATCAACATCATCATTAGCCTTACTACGACCACTGCAGGGCAAAGACCTCTACGTGCGTAAAGCAGGCACTCAGATGACTGTGTGGAACTGCTGATGTAGGTAAACGTTCAAGGAATTCACTAGTACAGCCAATAGGGTCCCTGATCGTGGACGCTGTCATGTTAATTAGGGCGCGTCTTCGGCACCCATGTCTAATAATCAATTATTAAACTATTAAAAAATGTTTCATTTTAAAAATCTAGGAAGCGTATTGATAAACACAAGAATGTGGTCGAAGAGCCACGTGTACATGCAGTCACGTTTTTATCAATAACGCGGTCTACATCTTTAGGATAACGAATTTTAGCAAATAAGTCTGCCGCTCACAAAAAAAAATTGGGTGCCAGCTTTAACTTTCTTGTAGTGCTTTGAGTGGAAAAATTTTTTTAGTAGTGCGCTTGCTCATTAAACTATAACAGTGCTTTATTTCTGCCAGAAAGGATGTTCTACATGTGGTGGATGCGCTGTCCTTTATAATGCGCCAAACACAGTGTTCGAAGTCTGAGGTGCGGACGCCTATTCGTATGTCGAATAGGCGATTAAGAGTGAATTTGTGTATTTTAGATAGCTGGGCGATGACGCTGTTACATGACATTGTTAACAATGCCAGCTGAAGTGCTGTAGTGTTAGAGGATGGCCTTTGTGCCGCAGTATGGCCTTGTCGCATTTCTTATATGTAAGCCTTGAAGCGCCCGAACTCATTAAAAGGAAATGGGTGGCACAACATTCAGGGCTGCAGATTTGACATGGAGGAGGATTAGAAACCTGGCATATTGTCACGTAGTTGTGACTGCAGTCGGGCGAACAGGAAAACAGCGAGAATGTCTTCGAAACGAAACTCTTTATTTGGGCTGACTTGCGCCCGCAAAGAACTGAATCATTCGGGCTGGTCCTTCCAAGGCGAAGAAAACGTGGCTCACTTTGGTCTGGTTGTCTCAACTGTTGATCACGGCGACACGCTCAAACTGTTCCAGCCACTCTTCTGGATCCTCGCCCGGTGAAGCGCTGAACGTGGGCGGCAGTCGGGGCTGGTGTAAAATAAGGGGGGCTGGTGTCGTAGCCATGGCTGAAGCCCAAATTGAGGGGTCCTTCTTCGCTCGCATGCGGTCCGGTAGCAGTCCGAATTCTGGTGGACACCTCTGGAGACGACGGCTGCTTCGCCCTTCGCCTTCGGATGGGACGGCTTCTGCGGCTTTCTCGTGTTCTCCTTCGAGACGGCTCGGGCTGCTCTGACGGCTCCCAGGGGATGAGGGCGTTAGCATCTCCACCAGATGCCACATAGCGGTGACTGCAGTCGGGCGAACAGGAAACAGCGAGAATGTCTTCGAAACGGAACTCTTTATTTGGGTTGACTTGCGCCCGCAAAGAACTGAATCACTCGGCGGCGGCGTAGCAACAAGCGTGCTCGGCGGTCGTCGGACAGAATGCCCGCCGCTGTCGACCGTGCTATTTTTAAAGCTGATTGCGAACTTTCGAGATAAATCTTGGAAAGTTACTACAACATTCGGGCGCAAAGTAGAATCGGCTCCGCCTGGATGCGATCAATCTAGATAAATCTAGGCTCGTATTACGTCACAAACGAAGCGATAAAGCGGCGTGTCGGCACCCTTGAAGTATGAACAAACAAACACTACAAACAAACGCTACAAAGATTCGAGGGCAATATTTTGAAAGTTATTTCTAAGTTAATCTTTTATGGGACATCCAGTCCAGATCATACAAGTTACTTCTCCTTGAGGTGTTAGATGATAGTTTTGAACTTTCAATTTTAATGAGACAAGTTGTGACTGTTCCTTTCACAATCTGACCTCATATTTTCTTTTTTAATGTTCGTTAGAGCTACCTTTATGCACCCAAAGGAAGAATACTGGAGAACCTTTAAGTTATGGTGCCATTCCGTTGGCAAAAGCATTCCTATCAATTTCGAGCACTGTGTAACTTGAAAGGCACAAAACCTCGGTTCTCAGGTTACATTTAGTTCATTCGCGAGGTTCTACAGCCAAGGTTCTACTGACGTTGTCGGATATAAAGTAATAGACGAGCAAGAACAATCCTGAAATAATTTTTTATCTTAAACTACACTGTTTGATTTGCCTGCTTGTCAACCTCAATTTGATATTGAACATGAACAGACTCGGCATGCAGGCAGCCCTTAAAAACGGCTGGCAGAACTTTTGTAATGAGCCACTTGCGTATCCCACTGTATTATTCGATCAACAATAAAATATAATTAGCGCTCGGTTGGTATGTTGCTGTTCGTTTCACTGATTTGAGGCCTGCCTGGGCTCAGAGAAGTGCATGAAAGGAAGAAAACGACACAAACCCTTCTTGTAATAGATTCTTAGTAGCTAGAACGGCAGCAGTGCGTTTGCTGCCCACGCCTACTAAGTGTCTGTTATTGCACTTTATCGTGAATACTTCATAAGGTCCGATAAGAACAGACTCAGAGCTGAGAAAAAAGCAGGAAAAAAGAAAAACAGAATGAACATTGGATACGTACGTTCCCCGGAAATCGTTCTATTACGCAGGAAACGAACTCGGTCATAGGTTCTTCTTCAGCATCTGCACAATGACACACATCATCAGGATACTTCCGTAATGAGTAATAGATGCACACTCAACTTGTTCTAGTTTGCAATGAACAATAGGCGAGTTCTTAAGTGCGCTGAAAATCAAATTTAGGCCAAAATTGTAGATTAATTCTTACCTCAATGGTTTTACTAACCTGAAATCAGGAGCCATTCTTGCTGACTTAGCTCACACAATCATTCATAGCCGAGATATAATTTGACACCTCTTTTTTCCATTCTTTGGGTAAAGCAACGTTGAAGCAATTTTTTTTTATAATTGGACTTGGAGCACCTTCTTACTGTCTTTCATGATGCGTTCACAAGTATCGAATCGAAATTAAGCAAAAACAAACGCGAATGGCCTTTTTTTTAGCATACATATGCAACCCGGGCCCAAGCGGACACCTTGGGTCGCGAAACTGCCGCCTGTGATTGGTTAAGAGGTCGTGACGACGCGCTGAGGACCGAAGACGCTGCACCTCTGCGCAGTGTTGTGAAAGCGATTATGGAGACTGATGTTTCGATCACCTCCAAAGAAAAGGATAACCCAGTTCGTTAGTTCGACGTATCATCAGGAACCCAAAAAGATACGACTGAAATTGTTCTCTGCCTTGCGCAAGCATACGCCAGCGGGAAAGGCGCGTATGCATTCTGTGCTTAAAATGCGTCAGCTAAACCTTGGCTTGCATTTTCGCACAGGAAATGAGGTGAACAATATTCAAACCAATGCCAGTGTCGGATGCCTGCTGTCCCGCCGAAAAGACCATAATCTTAAAGAAAAGGCCCAAGGCGTTGTGTACAAAACACAAAATGCTCAGAGCACGTGGAAGTATACTTCATGAGAACAAAGAATTTCACGGACAGAAAGAAGCAGCCCAAACCTGACTTACAAGTGAGCGAAAGCGTAGTGGCCCAGCATTGAGAGGAATTTGACCACAGGATAGACTGACGGAACAATTGTGCTGGAGACCAAGCCAGATCCACTCACAAGGCCATGGCACATTCAGCAGACGCCGGGAAGTATTGATCGCTCCCTCTGGACCCTTCCTTATTCCTAGATTCGGAGTTTTAGGTAGGTTTAGTAGAGTTGCAGTCAAATTTAGGTGCTTAAAAGCCAAGGTGCAGCTCGCCCGCAGTCGCACCTTCACGAAGAAACCGAGGGAGGTTTAAAAACGTCGCGTTTTGTTAGAAGAACTTAGTTGGCACTCATTTCTCACTTAAATTTTCAGCTTAAACTAGACACAACCCTGTCGAATGTTTTAACTATGATTAGTGACGAGACAGCAGCGGGTGGAAAAAGAAAGATGCCGCAAAAGAACAGCTTCGATGCTTGCTTGGTTGGACGCGTCCTCGCGCGTCCTCTACACGTCCCAGGGGGTCTGACAGCGCCTTTTCTGAGGAGAGCGACAGATGCCCGAGCCTCTGTACACCCTATGCTGGGGCACTGTGAGCCGTGAGCGCGTCAGGCGCGTACCATGCGGGAAAGCCTCTCGCAGACCCACCACTACCTACGGCACATCCGCGGGATCTGCTCAATCGCCTGTCCGCTCTCGAGTAATCGTACCGCTGATGTGTAAAGCGATGATCAGCACAGAGGCCTCCAGCCTGTTCCCTTGCGCGACAAAGAGGAGTGGCGCATTAGCTGCCACACGCTGATTCTGTCTGCTTCCTATCGCGGGGTCAGTCCTTTGAGTCACCGCTGTCAATACTTCGCACAAACCTCCACATGTAGAAAGTCCTGAATGTCTCAAAGTAATGAAATTAGAATTAGACCTCCTACCTTCTCTTCTAGCAGAGGCGCTTCTTAGCCACGGTGACACGTTTCTCATACGCCCGAACATTCGGTGGAGCCGCGTCGTTGTTCAGCCATGCCTTTTTGACACAAAGCCGTGGAGATCGCTTTAGCTCTGCATGCAGCCGCTGTGACGAAAATGTTTCCAGCACAGTATGCTTGCTTTGGTAGGCTTGAACATCTCCCTCTTCCCAGTAGCGACCCTCTGAGCTGGAAGCATTTTATATGGCGCTAACAGTGTAAGACGCCATAGTCGAGGCCGTAGTTGTCCGTGCATCTGAGCGCAGAGCTGTACAGACTGTGTGGAACCTGGTGCTGAAAACTCAGCTAACGCGTTTAGTACATCTACAACGCACGCAATACGGGGAACAATGCGGCTGACAAGAAAAACAACGCTCGCTGAAAGCTCGCTTGGGTGGCTCGAAGTATCTGCGATTTCTGAACGTCATGGCGCCCAACATGAACGAGGCTTTGTTTTCTGACTTTCTCGCCTGCGCTCGCCTAGAATGCGGGAGATTTGAATATGACGCTTTGAATTGGTGACTGCGTCAACATTTCAGACAAAATTGAAAAAATAAATTCACAGACGCGATCAACAACAGGTCTACTTGAGAAACCCAGTACGTTAGGAGATTTGAAAACCGCCTCAGGGTGCCTCTTTGGGTAGGAGGCGCTTAAGAATTAAAGAAAACAGTTATCGAACTTGACAACATTATTGCGACCATATTGACTACTGGATTGCTTATTTCACCACGCAATACCAACCACACTCTGAGCGTCGCTTTACTGCTCACTTAACTGCTTAGCACCCGTACTGCAGGCGCGGTGGTTTGGTGGCGACAGGTAGAAAAAGCAGTCCAGCCATGAATATGGCGACACTAAGGCTGGAAAGGTCTATACGCATCTGTTGTCTACAATATGCTTCTAATCATACATTTCTATTTCCTCAGCTGGAAAGAAATCTGCATACATTTCTAATTTTATGTTTAGTTTTAGGTACGCACGCCTATGTGCAATCGCTTTCCAGTTATAAAGCATTGTTTCTGTGTTCTAGATCGCATGGCAGAAAAGCATAGCTCGCCGAGTAACTTTAAACTATTTACGGTTTAGCCATGGTGCTGCGGTGGCATTTATTGTTCAAACACCTCCTTTGGAGATGGGTACGCGTAAAATCACAACGCGTAAATCTCGCGACATCTTTGAACTTGCAGGCTGCCGACGAAACCGCCATTCTGAAACCGTGGTGACCGCATTCACAGGAGTCGCCCTACTCCGCAAGCGCAGAACGAGTGATTCGACATTGAAGTACACGTTCAAGTGAAATAGTGCGGTCAGGCAGCTTGGCGGTTACTTTGTGCCAACCTTAAGAAAAGCGTGCTCCAAAGGCTGCCTCATTTAGGGCTCCTTAGTAAGGCGTACTTTAAAATGGACCGAGCGAGAACTAAGGCCGGCCGCTCCTAATAGATCCTTACTGATTCAATGGGCGTTTTAGATTTGGCCCCGACTACTTTCTTTCCGTGAAAGACTCGTATTTCTTTCTTGCCAATCTGTTCAATCACGGCATACATGTAAATCTAAAGTGTTGTTCGTGGAAGTTGAGGCAAGACCTAAATAAACCAAGTACACTGCAGTTGGTTGAAAGCAACAAAATATTGTTTGCCGCTGTGTGCTGCCCCTCAGAATATTGTAAGATACTACGTAATAAGTTCGTTTCATAAGATTAAATAAACAAAATGTGTGACATTCTATCTGAGCCCAAGCGCGTTCTTTCAATCCGTTCCGAAGGTTGAGAAGGGGCATTCGATTGATACTTTCTAGTAGCGGACGAATGAGATATCAGAAATATTCAAAACATTTCCCGAACTGGTAACAACTGCTAAGACATGATCTTAAAGACCTGTAGTGGACAAAGTCTACTCACAGCAGTAACTGTTCACCGCATCCTCGAAAGATATAGCATTCGCTTCTGCAAACGTGAGTAAAACTGCTAGCGAAAGCACCACTGCTTGGTTAGTCATTTTTCATCGACTTCTGTAGGCGACTCCAGGAAATCCGCGGCGTCCTACATTGCCGCCGCCATAAATATGCTAACCGGCACCTGTATTTGGTCAACCTAGCAATTAGCGGCGTGTTTGAACATCGCGGTAATTTAGTGTCCTCCACAATGAGGGAACGTAAAGCGCTTTAAAAAGCTCGCCTTTTGCAATATAGATATCGCTGACCATGGCCGGATTTGAAGTGGCATATATATCCTCATGAATACATGACATTTTTTGTGGTTTCTAAATCTTGCATTTGGTGTGCTTTCAAGGAAGTCGTATTGAAGCTTGTGTTTAAAGAAAGCGCTTATTTGATGAGTGAAACTTTTTTTTTGCGAAGTCCATCTAATCGAGTCTTTTCTAAACCCACATTTCCCACTTGTTGCCAAAGTGCGGCAACAGTTAGAAAAAATTGCGGCGGCCCCCTTCCAGGCAACGCACATAGTTCTCTTTTAAAAAATACCTGTCCCGGTGAGTGCAATTTGAACTGTAGAGTAGTGCCTTTGCATTTCCTTTACTTCGTTGATTAATCAAGTGCTTGAGTTCTCGGGTGCGACCATTTATATGAAGTTAAATAGGCCGCTTTCCTTAGTCTTAAGTTTCATTCTCATCGAAAGCCTTATTCAATTGCTGTAAAGAGGCCGCTAATACGGATCTGCGGTTACCTCTCTCTTGAGGCAGGTGTCACAGTGCTAGAGTTCCCCACTTTCTAGTCTCACTGCATATTCAACACTCTTTCCGCACCAGCAAGACTTAGCTTCCGGTTGAATATGCTTCCGGTTGTGATGCATTGTCCTAATGGACCGTCATTTATCTAGGCTTGTAGCAGGTGAGCGTGTGCGAATACCGAAAATACGTATGGGCTATGAGTGACGAGTGACAATGCATCACAAGGACGAGCGATATCTTAGAACTGCGTCATGATTTAGCGCTCTTCCTTGCGGTGCCTCGTCCTTCGTCTTGTTTTGCATAATGCCTACCATGCATTCCAACTAACTCGCCCAACTTTCTGTTCTAAGCACAAATAGGTAATTACACATCAAATAGTGCAGTGCCACAAGGCTCAGTCTTAGCACACTCAGTATTTCTAAAGCTTTGATACAATCAGTTTCCAAATCAGGATAAAGACCACCTATGGAGTTCATGAAATACTCACATGAAGTCACGATATTGTGCACATATAAACGTATTGAGGCGCAGAACCTTCACTTACAAGAAGCCTTAAACACACTGGAAGAGTAGGCCCGTGAAGCCAGCCTGAAATTCTCGCCACAATAGCCTAGCTACATTCACATGGCTAACAATAACGCACGAAAGAAATCACAAACTAAAAGGTTCATACTCAAGATTGGTAACCACACACTGTAAGTTGTGGACGAGCATAGGGTCATGGGTGGGGATAGACATAAATAAATCAGGCAAAAGTACACAATGCCTCCATAGGAGAAAGAAAGCAGCACCAACTACGATGCATTTGTTCAAGCGTACAAGCCGCCGCGGTGGCTCAGTGGTTATGGTGCTCGGCTGCTGACCCCAAAGACGTGGGTTCGATCCCGGCCATGGCGGTCGAATTTCGACGGAGACGAAATACTAGAGGCTTGTGTACAGTGCGATGTCAGTGCGTGTTAAAGAACCCCAGGTAGTCGAAATTTCCAGAGCTCTTCACTACGGCGTCTCTGATAGCCTGAGTTGCTTTGGGACGTTGAAGCCCATAAACCAAATCGTAAACCAAACCAAGTGTGACCCATCTAGGAGTGAAGAAGCCAGAACCAAGAGGCGCAGACGTCTTGTTTGTTCAGTACTTCACCTAAGATACTGTACCAGGCTCAGTTCCACTGAGTGACAAGACGACTATGGGCGGGGCTAAAAACGTTAAATAGGAACGTAATGCTCGCCATCATGGCACTGAAAAAACTCATGGCTACCCCGATTCTTCAGGGATATGCCGAGTTGAACACCCTTAGTGAAATTATTGAACAGTGAGAGGCAACAAGGCATCTCAAGAGAAAGTACTTTACTCCCATTGCAGCTTCATACTGTGAGTGACAGCCCAGTCACCGAAAATGACAGACCATCCTTCGTGGGCATGGCCATCAATAACTGCAAGCAGTACGACCAAGCTCCATTGTAGAGCAAAGCCGACAACTCAAACCGTGGCTGATATAAGTACACCGACGTGTGTAGTTTATACGGACTTATCGGTCATTGAAAAGGAGGGAAGAACGGCGAATACTAGCCATACACATTCTGAAGTAATCGCTCATCTCGAACCATCTGCACCCCCTTGTGATGGAGCTCTACGAATTCCTTGATGGCATCAAATGTATAAATTTCGTAGTCTCTATATGAGAAGCGCATATCTACACGGACGCCTTAGCGGCTATTAAAAAGCTCAAATCATCGACGAAGGCATTAAGTATAAGGCAGGAGACACATGCTTTCAATATATACAGAATAAGATGCGGCCAGATACACTGTACAGAAGATGCTCAGAATATTTACCAAAGGAAAGGAGAAGCCCCAAATACGAATGCCTCCTCGACTAATTTTCCTTTTGATTTCCGCTCAGCTCTTACCATCTTGTTGTCACCTATAAGGAGAAGTACACGTGCCCTAATTGCTCCTTGCGCTTACCGCCTTCCTCATAACTTAAAGAAATATGATGAGGTATCTCTTGGGAGTATAAAGGCTCAGGTGGCCCTTATCCCGTCGGCGACGTGCCGATGCGCTGTTCAGGAAGATGCAGTACCCAGCACATGTCCCGAATGCTCCACACATGTCGCGCAGGTAGATATTCGCCACTTTTGTGGATGTGCCTTGGAATGGAGGACTCAAGAAACCGACGATTATTAGAATTTCGAAGGCACCAGGGAGGAACATCTTTGCTTGTGACTAATGGACGACACTGAGAGTAGGAGCCTTTTTAGGTTTGTGGAAGAGAGCAGCTCTTTTTATGCCCCATCGCATGCGTTAGAATAAAAAAAGCGCACTTTCGTTGTTAAAGGAAGTAACAGGAAAGAAACGATGCGAAAGAGGCTGATATAGAATAAACTAATTTCAGGAGTGTTCGTCCTTGGCGCAGTCTTTAAGGATGACCTTAAAGAACGCATACCCAAATTAGTAAGTTTGTGATCTGCCTAGGTCTAGATTCGTCGAATTTTCGACCGTACCATACGGCTAGTTCATTAAGGAGTGTTAAAAACGCGTTCTGAAGGTAGACCTAGCGCGTCTTCCAGTGCCGTCTGAAGCTCTTAGGAGAAATATGGGTCTCTTTCCAAGTCCAAGGCTTCTTCGAGGGCTCCTCTGCCTGCTTTAGCGGCACGAATGGCACGTTCCTCTCGAAGGCGCCCCCTAGATTCTACTTCGGCACTGCGAACTCATCGCGTCTCTCTGCGGCGGCGATGAGAAGCTTGTGCTTCTCATCGGTGCTGCGAGGAGGCAGCACTAGGAGGGTGCACGTGTGTAAGTGCCGCCGCAGACAGACCTCCCCTCCCTTAGCCGCTATGCATCCGCTTATGCAGTGGTGATGGACACGCGCGTTGCTCTTACTGTGTTCGCTTCACTCCTCTTCGCTCCAGCACGGGATATTGCGAATGTTTTCGGAATTCTCATCACTCATATGGGTATTACTTAGGGTGGGCTACACGCGTCTTAGTAATTAGGGAGCCTAACGGTAGTAGTCAATAAGTTGACTATTCAGTATTAGTCAACCAGCCTGCTAGTTAGCACTTCTACGTTGTATTCTGAAGTACTACACCGCTGACAATGCTATGCGAAAAAAAGCGCTCTTCTAACTAAAAAAGTATATTTTTAAAATTGTGCGAAATCTTAGATGAAAGACCATGTTGCTTGAGGGGATGCTTGTAGCGCGACAAAAAACAGACAAGGGACAGAAGACGAATGGGACAAGCGCTACTCTCAACTGTTTTATTCAAGATTCGATCGCACACATTTGTACATTTCCCTTCTCCTTCAAGAACATAATCACGAGAACACTCATGCGAATGACACGCAAAAAATACACGCGCTTGCAACAGATCAGGCTATCTAAAAAGTTATACTCGCCAGAGAACATCTTCACCGAAGGGCTGTTGACGCAGTCCGGCCCTTTCTTTGTGATATGGAACGCCTCTATCAGTTCTCGCGTTAGCGTGTCTTTGCTTCGGCCAATCACCTCTGTCTTGTTTAAAATTGGTGAGCATTTGCATGATTTGCAGTGAACTACCATATTTGTTCCGCTACCATTGTCAAGACATTTTTCATGCTCGCGCAGGCGCTTGTTCAAGCATCGTCCGGACTGGCCAATATAGACTTGGCCACATGAAAGTGGAATCTGATAGACAATTCCCTCCTTGCAGCCAACATATCGGTGTTCATGCCTCGTTTCGCATTCCTTTTTGGCTTTTTCCTCATTCACCTTAGGACAAAGGCTTTTTAGCTTGCAGGGCGCAGAAAAAACCACAGGAATTTTGTATTTATTTGCCACTTTATTCAAGTTGTGGGCCACGCGATGCGAATACGGAATTACCTGTGGCCTTATGTTGTTTTCTCTCTCTCTTCTTACCTTCTTAATCTTTTGCAGCAATGTTTCTGCAACCATAACGAACAGAGACAAGGGAACACCTGCTGATAGCAGCCTAGATACTTGCACATCAAAACTTTCCTGGACAGCATGAATACACGACTTTTTGATGGCTTCTTCAATGCACATGGTTGCAACGGCTCTTTTTACTGTATTGGACTGGGCTGAGTCGAACGGCATTATTTTTTTGTGGGCACGAGGTTTATAGCCCCAGCAAGCATGGTCGTCATACACAGAAATTTCAAGATCTAAAAACTGCAACTTGTTGTCTTCGGCAACCTCATGAGTAAAGTTCAGCCCCCTTCCACAGTTTCTAAAAGTAGCTAAAATTTCCACCACAGTCTCGTGGTAGGTCACAGTTTCTAGTTTTTCTAAAAACACTAAAAATCGTCAACGTACCTAAAAACTTTAATTACTTTTTTTTTGTCCCGTTCGTCTTCTGTGCCTTGTCTGTTTTTGTCGCGCTACAAGCATCCCCTCAAGCAAAATAAACCAACTCGCCCAGCAAAAATTTCTATTGAAAGACCATGTATATTTGTTGTTGTAATAATGCAGATTGCTTTTAGCGCCCTGTCTCGGTTTATATTCTTGTCGGGTTAGTGCATGAGACAAACTCTGTTCAAGGAGGCAGCGGAAATGATAAAGCGTTGTTAGCGTGTTTTTTGCAAGCGTTTGCGCATAGCGTGAGTTGTCTGTGCCAAACGTTGTCGCATGTCGTTTTGTTGGTCATGGGAAAACTCATGGTGACAGTAAGGCGAAGGCAGTGAGCGCACGTTGAGAACTTTATTGCTGCGGCGCGCACGCTTTCGAGGCTCCGACGATGCCATACGTTAGTGCTTACCTTCTCGGAGACGTCGCGTGAAGTGGGAGCGTGCGCTGTAGATGCACACCTGCGCGCCCGGCGCCTGGCTGCGTCGCTTTTGCGTTTAGCCCTGGAGGTGAGGTTTTATTGCTCTCAGGACGCATCTGCCCTTATTTTTGAGCCTTTCGTCTGTTCTCTTTGATGTGCGTTTCGGCTGCTGCGTCGCATAAACGCACCAACGTTATCCGAATGTGCTCAAGTAGTTGTGCGGTCGGATATGTGTTTGAAAGGTAGTTTTTACGTAGATGTATCAAAGGCTGAAGACACTTTAGACTTGTAGCGTTTTACGGAGGCTTTTTAAGAGAGCCTACTTATATTATATAGCGGTATTCTCGTTATATTTTGATGTTTATTGTCACTGACACTGGAATCAATTGCGCAATTAAAAAGCGAATATAGATAAAGGCGTGATGAAGAGGGGTACAGCTCAAAGACATTTCGTCTGTCACAGGTTTAAAGCGTAAGTGCCCAGTGCCCTCTAAATTGGTCGCATTTTTGTTTGCGGCCACTTCTGTCAGCATAAAATCAAACGTGAGCATAACAATAAAACTGAACAGTAGCGCAGCTGGTTTTCCACTTCTAAGTTGCGATAGCAGCTCTTTTTAACGGTAAGCAACCCGGCTTGAATCTTCCATCATCGAGCTAGTGCATCTGCAGTTTCGCGTTGATTATGCAGTACTTGACTGTAAGTGATCATTTATAGACACTACACTCGGACTCTTCAAATTTTAACAGGATTTATGTTTGAAGACTTTAAGGCAGGTGTTTGGCTGGAGGCCATCTTCCTATGTTTCAAACATTATTGATGAAATAGCATTAGAACGGCCTGTAGAAGCGTTAATGGAGATCCCCCTCTTTCAGTAGCGAGTGGAAAAATCCAACTCAGAAGCCACCGCCGGGGCTTGCGATACCAACGTTGCTCTTCCCTAGCAACGTATCGGGACCAATCATTAATTTAATTGCTACTTACCGCGCTGAGCAGTTTGCTCAAAGTGCCGCGCTTATGTTTCCACCTGTCTACCACGGTGGACAGCTGGCAAGCAGCGTGTGTGCAATCGAACGTGACGAGACATCGTCGTATAAAAAAATAAAACAGGAGTAAAACATAAGAAAACAAACTTGAGAAAATGAGTATGCGAATTTTAATCCCCAACAGCAGGACAGACAAACTGGTTCTAACGCATTCAACTATATACCGCAGATCACCTACTAGTGTTTCATTATTGATCACGATCATCTAAGCACGTATATAGGAGTTAAAAAAGCGCGGCTTTCCATGCGACACAACCTGCGTCAGTATCACTCAAGTCTTTTCTCAGGGATATAAAGCATGGACTGTGAATCAATTTCATTGGGAAGTGGCATTCACCTTAAGGCCCTATTTGAAAGAAAGTGCCTTCAGAAACAAGCCACAGCATGCATTTACATAATCCGCGACGAAAGACAAGTCCAACGGCGACGGAGACAGAACGATACTTGAAGGAGCCTGCTAGCAGTTTACCTAGTTCAGTAGTGTCACTAATGAGTTCGCTTAACTCGGCAAGATATAGCTGAGGCATTTTAAATTAAAATTTAAAAGCTCAGGCCTTAAGAAGCGAGAGGTGTGTGGTTTAGACGAGCAGCACGAGAGCAGCTATGTGTTGGAGGAAGGCGAGGGAAACTGATGAGACTAGCGAACTGTGGTGGTTCGAGTACGAGCTGACGATTCAAGAAATGGAGGTAGAAGGCGAAAAGGCAATAGCCACAACAGAAGCAGATGGTGGCTGAGGAGCGCATCGCCCTGCGAAATTTTATGTCGAATTCAGCGAGTGACAGGCAGACCCCCGCCGGTCCAGACTGCGATGGGCGCGTGCAGTCAAGCTCGGACTCCGTGGCGTTGTGCGCTGAGAACCCTAAAACGCATTACGACCTGTTGAGAGGAGATAGCGAGCACGACATCGGCTGAAGAGCCTAGCTTAGTAAACGGTGAGCCGGACATCAGGACAGCCTTGTCAGAAGCTAACGCGCACGCTGAATCTGGGGAGACACTCCCCGGTGCGTATGGCGTGTTTACCCGATAGAAGGTCGCACGTGAGACGGGACTGTGACATAGTTAGTAGACAACTTGCGGGGCGACGCAAAGGGTGTGGAGCCTGGCGCTACCATGTGTGAAGAACATGGTAGCAGAGAGGTTGCCTGACGGGTCCAGTGGATCAGAGGGCGTTTGCGAAGCGACCCGAGTCGGGAAGGTGAACGACGGGGTAGGCAGCGTGGCAGCTGCAGTGACAGTGACCTCCACGACCAGTGAGGCTCCTGAGTCAGCCCCCGACACATCTCGTATACCGGGCAGAAAGCGTGAGGCACTGATGCATGCAGAATCCGTAAACGGCTCCGTCCAAGACGGTGTAGTGGAAATCGGTGCGTGCGACGCGACCACCGAACTCAGGGAAGCGTGTCACTCATGCGAGAGAAGCACACAGGCTGAAATTGCGAACGACGGGATAAGAGTCGCGACAGACGCGTTTCTAACGATCGAATGCGGTTGGGTACTTGAGACGCACTTTGACGCGTCGACAGCTCCATGCGTAAACGGGCGTACAGACGCTAGGGAGGCCGAGGCGGTGCAGATTCCTCAACGCGACGCAACTGCCTGACTGCTGCGACCAGTTAGTTGAAAATATCACTGAGCCTGAAGCACGTCCCGCCGGCGGGCGCCGCTCGCCTCTGTACGCCTGTGTGTGCGCTCGAGTGCGACCAGTGGACTGTGGTGCGCTCCAGGGACAAAACACAGAAAACGACTCCACGAACTGCGTTGTATGCACCACCACACGAACTCGGACTAGTGATTTGTGTACGACTGCAAGAACTTGGACTTGCAGTGAACATAGTGCAAGCCGCCAAAGGGCAATAACACACGAGAACTGCGCTCACGCTCTTGGGGTGTGTAAGCGGCAAATCGCGGCTTTTTTTTGTGTTTAGTTTGGCTGGGCTAAAGAGCCCCGCAATCTTCTTAAGGCGGGGCGTGTAAGGCCGCTATAGGCAGCGCAAGGCCTTAGCAGAGCACGCGTCGAAAAAGAAGACGAAAAGAACTCGGCCGAATGGTCCCGAAGGCACGCGCGGCTGTTTAGCGCAGCCCAGCGATGGCCCAGGGCACCCTCCCCGCCCCCTCCCCCTCGCCCGCAAACTTGGCGAAACGGGGTGCGCGTGGACAGATTTTCTAGAGAAATCCAGCGTGCTCGAGAAGACAAGGGGAGAGAGACGTAGCTTAACGTGTGCTGTGACGCCTCCACTATAAAGCAGTGCCCTCGCCCTTTTGTGTAAACTTCGAACTAGGTTATTTCACAGCGTGTTGCGTCATGTTATGCGGTGCTAGGCGAGGCTTCGCGCAGCGATCTAGACAGGCCCTGGTTTTCAGCAAGCCATGCAGAGCGAGCTTGGAGCTCGAGCTTTCGTTTGTGACAGCTTTGGTAGCTGAGTGTGTAGCCCCTGTTTCTTCTCTGCATGTATATGTTTCTGTATAGTTTACTTTTTTTTTATGAAAGTCCAGTTCGTTTGTTCATCCGTGGGTCACCGTTCGTCCATCGTCTGGCTGTCTGCTACTACTCCTGTGCTAAATGAACAGCCCCTCGAAGGAAGCGAGGTGTGAAGAAGAAGTTCTGACATTTTGGCACTTCAGAGGTTAACATCGCTGGTTAACGGCTTGCCACCAATACTACTCTGCTGTTGCTTACTTCATAATGTCCCATCGGTGCCAAATGTGTATGGCCAGGCAAAAAACTTAGCCTTCAGCATGAAAAAGAGACCACTACTTTTAAACGTTTCCCTCTGGATCTCCGCGTTTTTAATAAATAAAGTCGGCCACTCGCCTGCACTTTGGTTTAGCTATTCGCAAGTTGCTATGGGCTAGGCCAACAATCCCAGCATTTCACACGCAGTGACTGAAGCAGATCCTCTTGGTAATACGCTGTCCGACAAGGTACAACCAACAATAATAAGTTTTTATTGCGAAAGCAATACTACGCCAGGTCTAACCGCTCGTCGCGTGGTCCACGGACCCCCCTCCTCCTCGAGGAGCCGGCGTCGCGCCTAACAGATGGTGTGACGTCCGCCCCTCCGTTGCTATGGCGACGCGTGACGTCAGCTTGCTCTCTCCACCGCAGCCAGGAGCAGCCTGTTGTGCCGCGCTCCTCGAGGAGCCTAGCCATGGAAGTCACCGACGAAGAGTCTATATCTGAATCTAGTTGCTCTACTGCTTCTGAACAGTTTAACTTGAGGCGACAGCCAAGCAAGCTAGGAAGAATGCAAGAAAGAGGTTACGAAGTGCCCAAGAAACGGAAGAACAACGAGAAGAACGACTGCGGAAACGACGAGAAGGCGAAGCAGCTAAACGAGCTGTATCGAGTTCAGAAGCGTGGATTAGGCAAGCTAAACAGAATGAAGCCAAACGGATGTGACCAAGCATAACAATGTATTGCTTTCGCAACCAACCAGATCCAATCAGAGCTAAACCACACCAATTTTTTTCTCACTGGCGCACTAGCCGCCTCTCCCGAGAGGAATTTCTGATTGCTCGCAGATGCCTGTTGGCATAAGCAATCTCAGACGTCTTCACGCGTACGCTGGCCAACAGGCATCTGCGAACATATGAAACGCATGCGAGGTCGTTGAAGAAAGGGGCGTACTGTTATAGGACTTGCGTAATGAGTTGCATGATTTACAAGCTTAAGCGCGAAGAAATGACTCGACGCATGCTTGGGGCGCGCTTCTAGAGACGGTGCAGCGCGCTCTGACAAGACATTAACTTCCGGCCCTGTGCTAAAAGAAACTTCGTCTTTATCTGTGTAGACATGCTTTCCTTTTTGGCGGCTTTAGAAATATTTGCGAAGGTTTTACTGCTCTCAGACTTTTGATACTCTCACATAAAAATGAACATAAAATGAGCTTTGCGTCTGTCTGAATGACGATCTACGTTACTCGTTTCTTGTTCCGAAATCGCTATTGTTATGTGCACAGAAGCGATGATCACTTCGCCTCTTCGCTACAGCTTTCTGCGACATGAGTTGGTCTGACACACCGGCGCTCCCTGTATGACTTGTGGGCCTAACAAATTTCGTTTTGCGACGAGCGCAATACACCTTCCGAGGTGAGTGGTGCTGTGAGGTTGCTTGTATATAACCGACATTTTGAGAGCTGATTACTCGGTGTCAGCATCGACCAGGCGTTCTAAAGCCAGGTCTGAGGTTTTTCTTCAGCACGAAGAACTGCAACATGCGAGCATCTTTAAGCACCGAAGTTGTCATTCCATTCGTTGTTATTCTTCTACCATGCCTGTGTTTGCCTGAACGGCCGCTAAACATCACCTTACCCGCTGAGATCGCGAACGGTACGTGTTTCCGCTCCTTCAGATGCTGAGGGCATGATATTAACAGAAATTTTATAGTGTCGTGCTTCCTAGCGAACAACTGGATGATGAGGCATTGTGATTATGACCGTAGTTAACAGAACTCTGCCAGAGGCGTTACCCCGCATTTTAGACTCAATACAGGTTTTTGTTTCTTCCCTTTCTATCCTTATATGGCTCCGGCTGCCGTGCTTCGAACTTAAGCGCTAGTGCTCTGCTAGACGTACATTGTCGCTAAGACATCGCGGCTGGAGCTGCAGTTATTCCTCTTTCCCTTGTGCGACGTCGTATGAAGCTTGACAGTGTTTGTGAATCATCTCCATTTGTGAATATCTGGAAAATGTTTAGTTTGCACCCGGTTGCAATGAGGACAAAATAATTGGTGAAAATGAAAACTCCACGTTCATGCAATTCTTTGAGACAATAAGGTGGCGTAAGAACTGTGCGCTACCGCCGTTAACAACATTCGTTACCTACTGAAAGAAGTACTGGTACACGTGATCTAGGAGAGCACATACTTGACAGCACTTTTACTTTAGCCCGCACCCACTTTTAGTGCTTGAAAGCGCCTATATGCTGATAGGAGTACGGTTTTCATATGTTTTCATATTGCTTAAAAAAAATTTCCGTTTTTTTATTTTTCAATTGATTTGGTGTGTTTGGTGGCGTCAGAGCAAGTCCATATGTTTTTCTACTGTACCTTACTTGTTATCATAACAGTCCGTACGTATTTTGATATTTCAAAACGGCTTCTTTTTGAGCTACTGCCAAGGCACTGGAAATTGTGCTAATCGGGATTGTGACTGTTCACCAAGATGGGGAAATTGTTTATGTCCCTTTGTAAGGGACATAAAGTTCTTTCTCGAATAGTGCCGTTGTGAACTATAAAGACATAGAAAATAAATTTTATAAGCAATCTTTTTGGCTAACGTAACCTTTCAAGCAAACCTTGTATAGCCTTGGGATCGCCATCTTTGATAACGTAAGGCGCACGACTGTCCGATTTATATTTAACAGATACCACCACACTGATACCCCAAATCAGCTACTTCTCCAAGTCATTCCACAAATGAATGAAAAAAAAACGGAACAACCAAACCTGCTTGGGTGCGGGGGGGGGGGGGGGATTGGAATGATAACAGATTAACCACAGGATGACAAGACAGAAGAAAGTCCACAAAAACACGAAGATTATTCTGGAGGGAAGTTTACACACGTCTTTTTCCGACGACATTTTGTTGTGCACTGCCTCCGGGGGCAGCCCTCTTCACGCCACTCGATTTCCATGTTAAGGTCTTTTCTCCACTGCACATCTCTCCACAGGCGCGCCTGGATGCGGGTTTAGCTACCCTTTCATGCGTACCAGTAGGTTGGCTGGGGGTCTAATCGCTGGCCATTTGTAGGCGAACACAGCTGATCCCTGCTGAGCCGCTGATCGCTAACAGAACCACGACGCTTCTCGGCCGCCTCTCGGGTTATTTCTTTTAATCAAGCTTAAATATTACTCAAGCCTTCTTTTCTCATTCCTTTTTTTTGCACCCGTAGGAAGTATTTTCATGCAGCTCTTAGCCATGCGAAGGAAACGATCCCATCGCTGTAAGGCTTGATACGCAGTCACAAAGGTAGATAATATTTCACGCTAACTAATGCCTGAGCAAGTGGCTTTGCAAAACCTTCTATGACTCGCATGCAGAGGACAGGAGGAGTATTGGTGGTATCTCTTCCTTCAGCATCGGTTTAATTCTTCGGCACAAAATGAACACTGCGATTTGTTCACGACGGATCCGTGAACACATCATGCTTTTCTGATAACGCTTTTTTCGTGTTTTCGCGGAGTTCACTAATGTTTAGCTTTTTACCTTCCGGTGAAATCTTTTCGGCGGTGATGGCCAAATGCTGCATTCAGATGACTGGCAGGTTCCTGGCAACCCGGATTTCTTTTTTGTTTTTGTTCTCCAAATTCTTTTTTTTCTTGAAATCGCTCGGACGGAAGTGGTTGCTCCGACACGCGTATTCGTTCAATCTATTCATCCCTATCTATCTCCTTCAACACCCTTTTGTCAGCATGCAGCAGTGATAGCGGCCGTCTTGGAGTTAGTCATTTTCTGGCGTTTTGACGTGATGTGTGCATAGCCATGGATAAAAATCGCCCCAAAAAATTCCTTCCAGCATTAACAAAAAAATTTTATACAAACAGTGCATTGATTAAGTACGCATGTTCTCTTGACCCTTTAGGGGACCGTGAAAGGCCTTACTTTCCTGCATTACGCTTATTCTCAGTTACTGCTTTTTTACAGGCGAGTGCAAATACAGAAACGACACGGTTCCAGTCGGCCAGCGTTTTAAAACACGCGTTCCCTGCGAGAGTGTTTTTTGTGATGGCAAGTCGAAGACCCTGCAAATTCTGCGGTATGCAGATTGATATTATTGATAACGTGATGCTCAAGTTGCTCTTTTTTCAGACTGAGTATAGATCAAATGCTTTATTAAAGCAACAGCATTAAACTTGACGTCATACGATTTTATGTCCTGTCACAATTTTCTAATGATTAGTAAAGAGGTCACGTGACAATTTGATGTGATCACTGCCTGCCCATCCTGGCCTGGCAGGTGGAAAACTAATTAATCGAACAAATAGACGCAATTGCCCTCTGCACACCGTAGCACTGAATATTATGCGAATGTGTGTCCTGCGTTGCTCACAAAAGTCGCTGATTGGTGGAGATAGCGAGGACGTCGCAAGACCATGCGACCGTGTATACCTGCGCACTTGGTTTTGAGCAGCCTACTCACAGTGGCTGGTGGAAGGTAAATCAATGCAGTAAAATTCAATTCAGACGCCACCTGTCTATGGGGAAGCGAAAGCTGTGAACTGAAAAAAGAAGGAGGGAACGCACCACCTTCAAAGGGCGACAGAGGCAGCCTGATGCAGATTCTCGTAAAACACTCTCAGCGCTTCGTCCAAAAAAGTTACGATTCCAGTAGAAATATTTTGTATGGGGTGAAACAACGCACATTGACATAAAACAGTGTTCAGGAAAAAAGTCGAGCATACTTGGGCAAAAATTTTAAATATCGGAACGTTGTAAGGTACTGCTATGAAAATATATTTTAAAGTTGTTCCATCGCTCCTATCGAGTAGTTTGTACTGCCTTAGAAAGCCAAACAGGAAAGTTATTTACGATACTATAAACATTACAGCGAAAACATGTAAACCTGCCGAATGGAGATATGCTTAAGTCTTGAGCGGTATAGCGGAATCGTCCGATGTACGTAGACATTGCGTTCAATAACTATTTCCTGTTGAAAAAAAAAAAATTTCTCTTCAACTACAGGGTATGTTTCTTTTAATGTTCTAGCATTTAGCTCTTCAGGTGACATAAGCGTCTATGTAATTTTGTACAATTATTGTTTGAAAGCTTTTGTGCTCTACGCATAAAACATCCAATAATTCGCAGCGTTGTCACTAAATTTATCTCCGCTTGTTAGCGCACCTTATTATGACCTCTAGAGAGTTCTTGTGCTGTAGCACCGACATCTTGCCGAATATGCTTTGGACAATCGTCGGCAACGCTGAAATGTTTTGGCAAACAATACTTAAACTGCGTCAGTAAAGGAAACTTCTTCTTTTCTCTACGTTTAAAGGCCTGCAACCATTTTTTTGCCTCAGCGTGATTATTTACCTTATCATTTAACATAATTATCCAGTGTGGGGGGAGAAATATTGACAAATAAACCAAAAGGAAGTGGGCAATACGAACAGAAAGATCGGCTTGTGAGCTGATGTCTTACGACGCGGAAGGAAATATCGGAAGCAGGCGACCCGGGAAGATTTATTATTGCTGCATTTTCCTCCCACCATGCCAGTCATATTTAATATACTGTCTAATGCCGCATTTGTGTTCTAGACATACGAGGGGGTACCCAAAAGAAACCGGACTAAATATTTTGGTCGGCAAAGCTTCTGTGGTACCGCGTTTTGACACTAGGAGCGCATAGAACGAACATTCCAGAGTCAATAAGCCGAGTGCCGTCGTTGAAGGAGGTCAGACTAGTTTAGGCAGAGTTTTAGAGTAACGACTGTCTTGTGTGAATGTCGTTTTTGCAATGGCTGATTTTTGTGAACAGCGTGCGCCGGTGAAATTCTGATTTTTGCTCGGAAAAAGTTGAATGGAAACTCTTGAAATATTAAGAAAGACGTACAAGGATGATGCTATGGGGACAACTCAAGTGTTCCTGAATCGAATCCTGAATCAAAGCAACAATCATGCCAATGGAAAACTTCAAATTCACCTCGCCTCAAGAAAGCTCGTCAGGTGAAACCAAACCTCAAAACAATGCTGATTTGTTTTTTCGACGTGAGAGGAGTCGTCCATTGAGAATTTGTTCCGCAGGGTCAGACTCAGACAGTTAGCCAGGCTTTCTACTTGGATGTTTTGAAAAGATTGGGCAACAGTGTGCGGTGGAAGCGGCCAGATTTGTGGAGGTCGGGTGACTGGTTTTTATATCATGGCAATGCCCCTGCTCACACAGCCCTGTCTCTACTACAATTTTGGACCAAAAATGGCATGACCCCTGTTCCTCAACCCTCAGACTCTCGCGACCTTGCCCCGTGCAACTTTCTTTGTATCCTAGTATGAAAAAATAGGTGAATGGAAAGCGTTTCGCTGATGTTGCTGAGGTGAAGAAAAAAACGACGGAGGCACTGTCAAGCATCACAAAAGATGAATTTAAACAATGTTTTGAAAAATGGAATGAAAGATTCGACAAGCGTATCATTGCAAGTGGGGAATACTTTGAAGGAGATTGAAGGTCTGTGATTAAAATGTGAACAAATAAGTTCAAACAAAAATAAGTCCGGTTTCTTTTGGGTACCCCCTCGTACAGGCGCCGGCATCGGCTCCTTAATACCTGGCGCTTTCTGTAGGGCACGGACCCAGTAATATGCTCTGAATGCTTGTGGGGTATTTCAGTTTTTCATATTGGAATTTATGGCCGATCTTGCCAAATAGAATGCCAAAGTAATTGATTGAGATATATCGAAAACATGTCATTCTTTAGATTGTATATTCAAGGGCCGTTGGAGCACTCGTTTTGAACGAGTAAGCATTTACTTTAAATGGGAAATTTGTGCGTTCCACTCATATGAGCAGTTTTTTCACTCCTGTAAAGCCACGGCAGGTCTGATCTGCATAAATACTGAACAGCTCGTTTTATGATGATTTTTTAAATACCTTCTCGCTTTATTAGTTCTTCCTTAAAGTCATTAACTTAAAAATGTTATTTAGAAGTTCATCGAGGCGTCTCCTCCTTCGTTTCGGTACGCTACTTTCGAACGGAAGCAGGGCTACTATTTTCCTCACAGCCTTAATGAAGAGGGCCGCATACGTACTTTCGAAAGCATTTCAGAGAATTAATCTCAATGACGTAGCATCTTAGAAAATACAAGAAATAAAGATGAACGACGGCGAGGCAAGAGTCACCACCAGCCTTGACTCACAAGTGGGTTTTTAATCGCCAAACAAATGCGCTCCAATCCAAAATGCCTTTACTTGAGCTAACCGCCTTTCTCAAATCTAGGAGAGCCCTGCAGTGAATGCCGCGAGTTTGACATTTTTCTTGCTTAAAGACCAATTTTGTTTTGGAATCCTAATAAATTGACTGGGGAGGTGTTGGAGGCCTAAAGGAATTGAGATTTAAAGCGTGCGTGCTGTACTGGCGCATCAGGTTTCTTGATAGAGACTCCAGTGACTAATGTTTACACTTTTTTGTATTATTTTATGCATACCAGTCTGATTCGTGTCAGCGGTTGTGATATATATGCTTTTTTTCCCCCTTTGCTTATTTTCAATCTTTTTGGGAGAAAGTACCCGCGAGATGAAAAGTGTTTTTTGAGAATATTATGTGTCCATATAGAACATAAGCTTTCGCGTCCTTGCACATTCGTAAGTGCCACCGACAAAGGATTGTTTCAGGGAAGGAAATTTTGCAGCAAGTGCTTATACTTGTAAGTGCTTGTACACAGACTTGCACAAAAAAAAGCCCTGTTCTGAACCTGTTGTAAACCTGATGTATTTGCTGCGTCTCTCAAAATATGCCCTACTCCTAATCCGAGTCCGATGCTCTGCAGGCGGTCAGTTTCACTCGCTCCATATCCATACTGTTGCTCGATGCGTTGCTGATAAGAAGCCGTCAAAACGACGGCAGGCATGCATGCTGCGAAGATCCCTCATGTAACAAGGAGATGACAGTACTGGTCCTCGCGCCAAATCACGCTGCATGACCGGCATGAAAGAATGGGACACTTCAAATAAACAAAACTGCGAATTCGATAAATTCCGTCTTTTCTTCATTTCTTTTTTTTTTTGTGCACTTGACTTTCGACTTTGCTGTTAAAATGAGCGTAAAGTTCGCGCGTTATGTTCAGTGCTTCATTGAGAGGCTAAATAACAAATAATAACTGGTAGCGTGATTTTGTGGAAATGTGACCGCATGGAGTAGCATTTGCATGTGGAGCAATGCGAAATATTTGACTTGCCTGCCCGAAACTCCTTTCAGGGAGACGCAAAGCACTCCTATGCCGCGTTGTGAATTCGGAGTTCATTTTTATAGCCTCTCCGAAGTATAAGTGCATGTGGCATGGCTGTTTAACAAATAATTCATGGATTATAAAAGATAATAGAGTTTATCGAAGTGTGGTCTGGTTAAATGTTTTGATGCACTTGATTACCAGGGCTCTTATTTATATTTGCAGCTGCGAAACTTCGCCTAGGCTCCATTTATTGAAGAAGGGCGCTCGAAGTTAGGTGGCATTTAGGTAGAGAGAGAGGTAGACAGGTAGGTACGTCTATTGTTGGTAGGCATAGGAAGACAGGTAGGTAAGCAGGTAGGCAGGCAGGAAAGCAGGTAGGTAGGTTAGAAGGGAAGTAGGCTGGTAGATAGGTAGGTGGAGGTAGGTAGGTAGGAACGTAGGTGGGTGGGTAGGCGGGTACGTAGGCAGGTAAGTAGGGTGGGTAGGTAGGTAGATAAGTACGTTGCGCACTTGTCGCTTGCACTCCGAGACACCCTTGGAGCGTGTGAAGACGGCGGTTATGTCTCAAAGGAGATTTCCTGGAGTCATGATGGCAAGCTGCTCCTGAAACCGGCTACTAAGGGAGAAGTAAGGCCGTCGTTTGATGCACATCGTTCACCGGTCGCAAGTCACAGAATCGGTCGAAGCCAAAGGTTAGCAAGCAATGCAATCATTTCACAACAAAGAGACAATACAGAGGATTTTCGAATCACTCGTAAGAAGACTCGCAAAGTCATGTACAAAACGATGCAGCACGTGCAAAGTTACTCAAGATTGGCTACAGTATGCACGGTATGATCTTGCACCTAAAGCGCTCTAATACAGGAGAGAGGCAAATATAACAGAATACAATACAGTTTGATCACGGCGCGACGCCCGGAGGACCACGATTTGGCCGTAGCTCGCAGGTCCGTGGCTGGGCGATTGGTGTTTACCCGTGAGTCATGCGGGAGCCCTTCTCCGAAGGTTAAACTGCGGCACAGCCTTGCAGACAGCGCCCAACCTCCTTCATATACAGGCGCTTGCCGCATCTCTTCGTTTCTTCGCCTCAAGGCAGTTGTGCATGTAGTCACAGTTTAACCGTACAACTCCTCTATCGCCCTATAGATCCGGGCGCTCGTCGCCATTGGTCAAGCCCGGAGAGTGTCTTCCAGAGAATTCGAGTCCCTTCTTTCGGGCCCGGAGCAGCCCCCCTCGAGTGATGTGGAGAGGGCAGCATGCACAAGGTTACGCGCTCTCCATCGGCATCCGTGGTTCGCTTCGCCAACGTTCTGGAATCGTCTATGCGTGCGCGGGCGAGATTCCATCTGCGCAGCGCCGGCTTCGCGAATATGTGCCGAATTTTGATACGTAGGGTAGGTGTGCAGGTAGAGCAGGCAGCCAGGCAGCCAGACAGGTAGGTAGGTAAGTAAGCAGATATGCTACAATATATATCCTGTTGTAGCTTATGATTTGAGATCTTTTTTGTATACAGCAAAGGTTGAAGTACATTTTTGTTCAGAAGTACTTGTATTTGGGCGTGTTGGTTCATAACTTTTCAGGAGGACACAGGGGAGTTTTCTGTTACCCACGTGCTTGTGATTCGCACAGTGACGCTGGGGCAAGCGAAGGTATATTAACGGTCTACGTCAAATAGAGCCTGTTGATAGTAAGCGCTCGTCCCTGTCTACTTCAACGCCCGTGTCTTTTTGTTGCGCGCCCCTGTGTCCTCCTGAAAAGAAAATACATTTTTGTTTTTCGAAATTTCGTCTCTCGGACCAAAGTAAGTTGTCTTTATGCGCTGGAGGCGATGCTGGTAATGCGATAGCAATACAGAACAGCGTTGACGAAACGGAACTGCAGTTGCACCTTGGTATAAGGCCGGTAAAACGTATCTGAGAGAAAACTGCAGCACTAGTTCGGTGATACATTCTACGAAAGAGAAAATAGTCCTTAGATATTTCTGTTCTGTTCAGATCCCTTGGAGCAGCTGTAAGCACATTATTTTGAAGCAAGGAAAAAAATTCCAGGGTATTAACGTAGTTAGACCGAATAGACGTGCGAAAGCATGAAATAAATTTAGGGCTTCAATGGAAAACCAGTCACTTCAACTTCATGCGCTTGCGAAAGCTTGTGTTTACTCATTATTTTGCTTTGCTGAGATGTCGGCAAATTTAGCGAGGTAATAGGCTAAAGTTAAGCTCTGATCGAGTTTAAGCTGATCTGATCTGTTCACGACGCACATGAACATTGATGAAGACGAGGATGCGGAATGCACAGCGCGAGAGTCATAGTTTCACAGGAAGCGTGATCGGCTGCAGCGATTCCATGTGCCCTCGTGCAGTGGCCACCAAAGTTGATCTGATTTCGCCGCCGCAAGCTCGATAACCGGTCGAGGCAATATTTATTTTCAATCTTCAGGTATCTGAGAGCATTTGGAGATACAACGGCTTTTTCAGCAAAGGTAGTGAAGTAGTGCTTTCGCAATAAATATTTTAGAATTTATTCTTACAGTTAGCCCTCCGACAGCGCTCGAACGGCTTTTTGCGCCGCATTTTATTTTGCCAGTGAGTGGTTTCTGGGAATCGTACTATCAGTTTGAAGGTTATCTTACTGCTGGTCCCTTCACCTCCACATTTGTATTTTTGGAAGCGACTAGTTCTTCGCCTCCATGTAGTATCGATACTTTACCTATATACGCAGATGAAAGTTTTTGCCACTCTTCACTTGTCATTTACTATATGCCGCAACCATTCTTGATACAGCACATTACTTTATGCCTCACGCGCTTCTAATGTGGACCACCCGACATCACCTTCACCTGATTCATTAGCAGAGTTTCCATGTGCCCAACAGGCAATCTTACCTTCTGTCCTCCGCTTGATCTGAAGTGCAGCATTTGTTGTCGGTCCCAAGCACACAACAGCGTGTCCAATCGTCATGCCCGGTACCATTGAGCCTTTCTAAAGTACTGAAATAACTTCGTATTGTGGTGATTGGCAATCGGTGGTGTGATCGTAACGTAGTGATGTGAATGTAATGATGCGCCAGTCGTTTTTGGCAACCTTTGTATGCATCTCGCGACGTTGCTTGCATATGTTACTGGCATGTTAGCTTCTACTCTGCAATGTACGCACCGAGGGGTATGTCATGCCATAATTTCTGACTTTTCCCCTCGACCCACGCCGCGTGTACATCAGATAAAGAAATTGAATTCAACTGAAATTAAAATTGTGATTGCAATCACGACCTGAATCGGCATTGCTGTAGGGATTGAAAATCGCTAATGCTGAGTGGGAATCGGTCATTAGTGTTTGGGGATCGATAGTTATAATTCATAATTGGGGTTCCTCCGTGTCGCCGCGCGTGACGTCATCACTGAGCTATGTGCCTCACAGCGTATGAGCCGCACTCTTTCCGCGGCGGCCAAGATAGAACATGATCTAGGTTAAGGGCAGAAAGTTTAAGCATAAGCACTTTGTGGTTAACCTTATCAAACGTTTAGCGAAATGTAGAGATATGCAATCGGCTTGTGAATTTTTGTTGAGAATAACATGCAGGAAATGCGCAAAGAGAAGGCGCTATGTTTCACAAAAAAAGTTCGCAGGAAACTATGCTGGCCAGAAGTAAAAAAAGAGTTTTATTATAGGAAGCTGAAAGTATTAGAGTACAAAGTATGTTCAGTTAGTTTGCAAGGAAAGCTTGTTAACCATTTAACCGCCAACCTCGAGCGAGCTGTATTCGTCATGGGAGATCGTAGCAAAATCGCCAATAACGAGTCACACTCGTCCGGCCTGATATTGCGGTGCTGCCACATCAAAAGACGAGTTACGGTCGTCAGTTGCATTGGTTGCGAATTTGAACACCGGAGGGCGGTAATCGACCATAAAAAAACGCATTTTGCGCCTTTGGCGCGTAATTGGCGGCTCAAAAGAGTCATTTCACAATGGCGTCATCTATGAGGAATGGCGGTAATGGCAGTGTCCCGAGAAAAAAAGCTGCTTCTTCAAGCAGTTGTGACAGCAGCATTCTGGAGAATATAGAATTTGTTTCTGAAAGTGACTCGGACTTTGTACGTGCTGGAGTCGGCTTCAGATGACGACAAAAGCGGCGACGACGGCGAGGTTTGAGTCGCTGCACGTGTATGGCAGCGTGTGAGCACAAAAAAAAAAAAAAAACCCGCCGCTAGCGCCTCCACGGTTTCATTTTTCTTCAGTGCCTGGGATCTTGCGGCAGCCCACTGACGAGCACTATATTCTCGGCTGATTTTAGGAATTTTTTGACTGGGACATCATTGATGTAATCGTCACAGAGACGATCCGCTACGCGGTAGAGTACTTTGCTGCTCGGCGATCTGCATGGAAACTGGCTGACCGCGATGACATCATGGTCTTCCTTGCTCTGATAATATTGCAGGGTATTGTTAAACCTCGAGTGGAAACGTACTGGTCTACAAAAGAAGTTTTGCTTACACCAGTGTTCAGGAAGGCCATGAGCAGGAATCGCTTCAACGCGAGAGAGAGAGAGAGAGAGACTCTTTAATGAAATGCAGAGAATTTAGCCGGCGTTTAAAAATCGCTGGCATGCTACTCTGCGTAGGAAGGGAATTTGGGAGAAAAAGACAGAAGGTGAGCAGCGTGGAAGAGGTAAAAAAAAAAACCCGAAGATAAAATGCGGCCATGAAATGGGTACTAAGATGCAATGGCGAGTATTGATGATGTAACCTATGGAATGATGGAGCGCATAGTCCGACAAATGGGCTGACGAAGTTCACTGCATGAAGAATGCATGAAGGTAACGTGCAAGTGAATTTAGAGCTTATCAAGATGTCCAATGTCTTTTAAATATGTAAAAAGAAAGTTCATTGCAAGTCTCTGTTGCCTGAAGCAGGCTAAGGGACCTAAAACTTTGTCCATTGTTAGGGGCACTGGGCAGAGCTTCTGCATGCAATGTTCATAGTACGCACGCTCGTTAGCATACGCAGGGCACACAAGTAGGATATGTTCCACAGATTCTATAGAGGCACAATTGTCACAATGCGGACTGTTCGTTTGTCCAAAACGGTATCGCAAGCCGTTTGTTTATGCAGAATTCAGACGAAGTCGGTGATAAAGTGTTTCCAGTTGTCGAGGAATTCTGGGTGAGAGTCTTGATCTAAGATGTGGGTCGATTGAGTGAAGAAATTGGTACTGATGTGTCGGCAAACTCCAAAGCCGATACGTTTCTTCGTAAGCAAAACTTTTAGCCATTTGGGACGCATCCGATTTCGTGAAAAAAGTTCGAATGTATCTCCGATGTTGATGCGCTGCCTCCATTTCACCAATATGAAAACCGTGGATGAAGGGACCCACTAGCACCCCAGGCTCTTGAAGTTGTGGCCCGGGATCTCAATGCTGAACGAGGCCTTCCTTTTAGGACAAAGCAATATATATGCACTTTCTTTTGTGTCACAGCGTATAATGTGAAATAAATACACGGTATTTTAATGCATTCTGCCCATTACTACGGCATGTACAGTGGAAAAGCCAGCCGCGTAAACTGTTTTTCTCTTTAAACTTTTTCTGTTAATTTTAACCAGAAAGCATCCAAATAGTATATTCTCAGAAACATAATTACATGGAGAAAATTATGGTCAGATAAAAAATTGATGGATCTATAGCTCAATGGTGAATATCTGTTACCTGATCTATGTGATGGAACCACCTTCCCAATTTTCCTATGTGAGGGCAGCATTTTATTCTGCAGTGACTGTTGAAAACTTTTCTCTAAATAAATGGATAAATATGTCTTTGTTTGCTTCAGCAACTTACAGTTAATATTGTGAACGCCACTTGATGATAAAGTTTTCAAAGAATCAATTATTTTTTTTCAATACCACCAGGATCAATAAAAATAGGAAGCATAAAGCCAAAGTTATTGCGCGGCAAAGTGCATGTTGCTTCCATATTTCATGAAGAAAAGCTGTGGGCTGAGTGAAAATACGTTATTCAGCACTACGGGACATTCAGTCGGGTGGAGAGGTGCACCAAATTCGTCGTGAAGTGAAATCGCGTTATTTTTATTAAGGTTCACAATATTCCAGAATCTCTTCGGGTTACTTGATAGCATGTTAGGCAAGGTTGTATTGAAAAAGCAAAGTTTAGTGTCATATACTGCTTTCAAGCAATCGGCTTCAGCTGCGAAATATGCGTTCCAGCGGTAAGTTTGGTTACTTGCCTTCGCGGAACGAAAAAGACATTTCTTTTTATTCAGGAGACGTTTAGGTGTTTAGCTAAACCACGGAGTGTTAGTAAAATAGTTGAATTAACTACGGTAGCCGTCAGCGCCTTCCAGAGATTGCGGTTTTCAGCACCACCGCGACCATCACCGTACTTCGAAAAGACAAAACTCGCTAAAAGGGCTGTGTATTATGCTGCTTCTTGATGCGGAAAAATAACTGCTATGGGAAGCGTATTAAAATTAGCACCGTCGGCACCATTAATCGGCCGAAATTTGTTGTGTCATGTTTCCAAAGGCCCGAACAGACCGGTGAAATGAAGTTTCCTTGCGCTGTCTTCGTGTTCTAGCTTCTGTTTTCCGCTCTAAAACCTCATGCTCCTCCTCTTGAGCACTCTTGTTAGGGATAGCAGCATTTTGGTCATTGAGAATGGACTGGTAAGGGAATTTTACGTTCAACAAGAACCACATATGCACTAAATGCGGGAATATTGGGCCGCCTGGCCAACGGTTCTGTCACCATGGACGGATGGTTCACTAGTACCCTTGAATGATGGTTTAGTTTGGTTTATGAACTTTAGCGTCCCAAAGCGACTTAGGTTATGAAGGACGCCGTAGTAAAGGGCTGCGAGAATTTCGACCGCCTGGGGCTCTTTAACGTGGACTGACATCGCACAGTACACTTGCTCTAGAATTTGGCCTCCATCGATATTCGACCGCCGCGGCCGGGATCGAATCCGCGTCTTTCGGGTCAGCAGCCGAGGGCCATAACCACTGAGCCACCGCGGCAGCCCTCAAATGAGAGTACCGATGATGGACATGAGGTTCCGAGGTTTATTTTTGGCAAAATCTATTGCTTAACTTTATCATGAGGCATTGGACTTGACCCTCCGCAAGAGTGTTTGTTTTCCTAACATTTCATCTATGGCGACTTCGTCTTCTTGAAACCTCTCTGCACATCACAGTCCTGCACTTCGGTCATGAATCGCGAAACATATATTAAATATTGTGTTGTGCGCTGGCCTTTTTCGGCTTCGTTATCACTACAGTCAGTGGCCCCGGCGATGCTCTTACACCAGGATTGAAATTGCAACATTTTCACGCATACGATTCTGCTTAGGAATATACCCAAGATATTCTGTGCAGGTATGCGCCCCGTTGTATTTCACCGCGGTGCCGCCCATCCAGATCACAATGTAAGGAACGTGTACGCAAGCTGCGGCGTAAGAAATTATTGTGAATGTAATTGCTAAATTAAGAGGGCGTTTCGTCTCATTTATTTACTCTTAGGCCCGACCGGCGAAACAGAGAGGAGTAGATGATTAAATTACAAAAAGCAGACCCGGAAGCACCTATGTGAGAAGTGTTCTCTCCACCTGCTGCATTTTGCAATTTATTATTGTGTTGGACCCGACACTAGCCTTGGCTATGGGTCCAGTACCATTGTACATAGTTTGCTTGTATTCATTTCTGTTTTAAAATAAAATAAAATAAAAAAAACTCACGGGGTAGTGCCCTATTCTTTGAAGCTAGATCGGAGTGTCTCAGAATGCGGAACTACGCAAAGAAATCTACCCAAGATGATTGATTACACATGGGCTGTGTGTGGTAAATCGGTAGAAACAAGTGAGCATCTTATGCTCAAATGTGATGGTATCTATGCAGATGTCGATGCACGCACGGCCACTATTCCGAAAGTCCTAGTGTTTAGAGGTAACAATGGTCTTGTGAATGAATCTGCCGCGGAAGATAGTGAAAACCGATTGGAAGATTCGGGTCACAGAAGCAGAGAGGTGACATCAGGTTAAAAGTGAAGGTTCAAAAATGTGTTTAAAGAAAATGACCAGTTTATACACATATCTATAACACTGTTATCAAAATATAAAGAAAAACATCCCAGCAGGGTGGGGAGAGCTACCACCCTGTTTCAAAGCGGATGCTCCTACCTTCCATTCATTCAGGCATATGAATTTCCTCCAACTTAGACCTCCCTTTTTTATACAAGCACACCATGGGATGTTTCGCGGCTGATAATTTTAAAGAGCTCTGGTAGTCAGATGCAACGCGGCCTTTTACTTGACCACACCTCCCTAAACTCTAAAAGGTTTTATGTAGTAATTGCTCAGATGGAGAGCCCACTACTTTCAAGACTACCTATATACTCTATATGTACGCAGTGCATATTGCCGCCCTTCCCCTATTTTTTCTTTCATCGCTCCTTCCTTTCTTTACCTCTCCCTGTCCTCTACCTGTCCCTGTATTTCCACTAGCCGCAACTCAGGTGCTTGAGGTTTCGATGGAAGATGCCACGGCAAGCAACATATTTTCCTACCATTTTTATTTTTTTTAATAATAAACAGCCGCTAACAACAACAGAAACAGTGCTTCTGCGAGGCTACTGCCTTGAACGCCGAGTTCGCTGCGCTGTTTAAGAGCTCTTTGTTTCTCCGTGGAATGTTTTTAGAGCCGCCAGACCGAATATCTTGTTCACGGCGCAAAATTGACCAATTTTCAGCCAATGTTCAATCCAATCACGCTGAAACATGTCATTTTGTTCTTTAACTGCTCAGTGAAGCACTGAACATAATGCGAGATTTGTGTGCTCTTTTCAACTACACTTGCGAGACGTCAAGCGTGAAAAGAAAGTACGAAGAAGAGGAAAAAGCTTCGTATTTGCAACATTTCTTTATTTATAAGATTGCGTTAGTTCATGCCTTACACACATCGGAAGAGGCAACGTCGCAGCTGATATGCTTGCATTCGGTTCGTTGACTCGTCATGCACAAGCGATTTTTGGGCAGCACCTCGGATACGGTCCTGTTCCACTTAACAGCCTACAACCAGCCCCAGTCTCAGCAGCAGCGCACCTGTTGGGAAACGCGTCGTGTAATAAATAAACAAATAGACATAATGTGCGCAAGATGTTCAGACCGGGTTTTTCTGTAGAAGTCTCGTTTTATAATTTTTTTGGTTATTTGCGCAAGGCACATTCACTAAACTCACCGTCCGTCGGTGACACTTTTGAATGTGCTAGGCTGCGTAATTTTCTGCTTTATATTGGCAAATACTATGTTAAAACAACTGCATGCTTCCGCCGTGTACTTGGAATAAAAGAGCACTAAGGCACACAGGCACGCAATGGGCACCACATTCGCTGTCTCACAACATTGCATTTATTCGCGAAAAACAGAGTATCTACATAATCTGCAAAAACTTTGCGCAGAACAAGAGCAAAACTGATGAAATCCGTAACGCATGTCTAGTAATACAAGCTATCCAACATGGAAACAGCTCAAAGGTCACTAACGCGCGTGCACTAGTTCTTACAGAAAGGATAGATCAACACCGCCCTCGTCAACGGATTAACGCGCCAGAACAAAACAGCTGTTTGAGCATGAAAAGGCACACACTGGAGGCATTCACTGTCGGGCTCCCCTAGTTTTGAAGAAGGCAGTTTTCCCAAGGAGCCGTATTTCGAGTCGGATCGGATATGCGTTTATTGATTAAACGCTTAATTCCCAATAAGTGCTTCAGGTTTCTGTTCTGTCTTTGTCGATTGTCTATTTGCAACGTTTTCTATAAGGTGCAGTACCAACTAGCTGAATCATCAAAATTACTTTCGTGAGTGCGTATGTGCTGCTCATCATTCCTGCTTTCAGAACGGTAGTAGCAGTAGTTATTTCTGCACAGTAACGCAGCGAAACCAATGGGCCGGACGCGTCAAGAGTGTTCTAAATCTCAATGTTAAGCGCCTTTTTAAGCGCCTTGTTTTGTGCCTTAATGATGTACATACATGATAAGGCCAAGAAATTTGAAAACTCAGGATTAAAGGACAGGGTCGATATTCATGGGGATTATAAATCTGCTGCCTTTATAGCAGTGAAAAAATTGTTTCAATGAATGAGAAACACCAATTTAAAAACACCAAGATATCAATGCTGTCTCGTTGAAAAATAGTGGTTCATCGGCCCTTGATTACGCAAATTGAAAAAGGGTACGTTTTCCGCATATCTTAAGGAGCTATTCGGCTATGTTGAGATGGGCAACAATTTGGAAAGTGAAAAAGTGAAACGCTACATGTCCACAGAGGTGATGGATGTTTCCACGCGCTCCTGAAAGTGTCAAAATTTCGTAGCTACAGTAAGTTCTAACGTATATAAAGAAATGATCTCAGCGCCTGTGGGTTTAGGGAGGGAGCGACAAAAAGTTTTAAAGTTTTACGTAAAATCTGACACTACACGAAAACTGTCGTGCATGTTGGGAGAAAAATACAGCTGGAGTGACTTTTACAGAGAAGCCTAGTTGAGACATTTTGGGTTCCATCCAACTACGGCGTAAGCACATGCTTCTGGAAACTGATCTCTCTCTTCATAATAGATAGGCTGTTTGGGCTTCTTTTTCCATTATTTTATGCTGAGAGTGCATAACTGTGGAGAGTTCCGAAAATGCAGCACTCATTTCAGTGTCAATGCTCTTGTATTACATCGTGCATTAGGTGACCAGGAAGTCTACATTGTAGAAACCAACCTGGCTGCTACCTTTACCTAAGTCTGTGTAAGTGCTTTCACTTCATACTGGCCGCTGTCACTGTAATCGCGTCTTTATTTACCCACGACGGCAGAAATTCACGTTACCTTGTGACGTCTCACGACCAGCCCACCGTGGAAGTGAGTAGCCTGCCCACAACGTTGTGAGCACCCTACCCACCGTAGGAGAAGACAATTAAATTAATCCATACCAATTCGATTCAGTTGGCAGCTGTCCACCACGGCGAGAAAGTAAACAAATCGAAAGACAAGGAAAGAGCTCGCCACGACCTTGAGAAGTCAGCGCCGACTCCACCAATAAGCCACTTTCGTGTCTAAAGGAGGACACGCATTCGCATGATGTGCAGTGCCATGGTGTTGAAACGGTTCCATTAAACTTATTTGAGTTAATGTAATTGCCAACGGCCACGGCTGGCAGGCTGTAAAAGCGCCTAAAGGTCGCATGTCCTTTTTCAGCCAATAGCGACTTATATGACAGACACTGGTTGCGAATTCACATGATATAAAATCTGATGCAATCGCATTAATAGAGTTCGACCTGTTATTCAGCCACGAAATAAAGTGCAACTTGAGTGTCATACAATGAAAAACAAAAATTTTCATACCGCTCAACTTGAACCTGACTGGACTGGGCATTGCACGAAGCCCGCTCGCAGGGGTTTACAAGATCGACTGACTGGCCATCTGGAATCATGCTCCCTTGGTATTCGCACTGACCTGTGGAGAAGCGTACATAGATGACAAGGGCTGTGCAGGAATATAAGGCATTTAAAGGTGCTCTAATGCGCGAAGACAAGCGTGCTTATTAACAGTGCTCAGCACCTTATTGGTTACGTTAAATATATTTTGTTAATGCAGCATTGCATTTAACGGCGGCATTTTGTCGTCTCTTTTACCGCATATTTTTGTCCATCTGTCCGTCCACACCACGCGAAAACGTTAGAAAATGGGTATCTATTATCACAGTCGCACACAGACAAAAGGAAGATGAAAAAAAACAGTTGCGAAAGAAATTATCGAATGAATACGCGTCTAGCAGCAACCACGCCTGCTGAAGCAATTGGTACAATAGCAGATATAGCCGACTATCTCCAACTTGGCCAAAATAACTGCCACGTGCAGACACAGAGCAGTTGTAGAACTACTAAAAAATACTATTAATTATTGCTTCGCGAAGCCCTGCTGCCTAGATGCGTTGAGAATAGGTGGCATTTGGTTCATGCGCAGAAATACCATCCGCCATGCTTACTTCGCATGCACCTTGTGCCCAGATGCCAGCAAGTCCTCGGTGGTAGTGCTGCGCGAAGCGCGGAGACAACATGATCACACGTAGCCTTTAACAGTGAACCATACTGTACGCACAGGCGGTTGCTTCAGAAACAGACATCCCCAGTAGCAACCCTACCCCCCGCTCTCATTAAAAAAATAGAGTAGGTGCGTTCCCGCAACTACCGCTGTCCAAGCGATTTGAAAGAAAATTTGCAGGTCCCCTACGAAATAAATTATGAAATTGAGGTTACAACAACCAGCCAAGCACAAGCACTAGCCTACCTTGCGAAATGATGAACTGACGTGTTGACCAAGGTGGCAAAAAAAAAAAAAAAATTTTCCGAGGGTGAAAAGATGTATATTTCAGAACCCCAGAAAAGCATGGGATAAGTCGTCTTCATTAAAAAGATGCTCGATGGTGCCACCGTGAACAAATATCTACTTTCCTGTTTTGCTACAGAATCAAGTCGGTGCTGCAGAAACCGATATTGCTCATGCCCCCCCTGTCACAGACGTAGATGCAAATGGCACTCCCTTACGCAATGGTTAGCGTAAAATTCGGTGGGCTTTTACTGTGTCTTACGTATATGTCGATACGGTTCAAAGCCTTGCAACGATAAGATCATTTGCTCGCACTGCTTCCCACTGGTGCAAAAAAATAAATAAATAAAAGAGAGGGTGCAAACGTCAAAATTTGACTGAGGTAAAGAGAATAACCCAGGAATAGACAGGCAAGAAGCGACCACTATAGCCACTGCTCTCTTAATGGGAAGAATCTCGGCAGGGGGCAGTGGTGTTTGGCACCGGATAGCCTGTTGAACAAAGCACACCGTACCGAACCCTGGTACGGGAAAAAGGGCAACGGAACACGCGTCCAGGCACACGTGTAAATGCGGGGCGGGGGACAAAAGATTCTTTTGGAGGTCGAGGGGCGTGAAGGGGACGGGCCACAGAGGGAGTGCGATGCGAAATCTCGTGCGGAACTTGCATCTGGAATGTGGCCCGTGTATCTGTAGTCTTTCGTCAGTCTTGTCTCCGCCTGATTTTTTCGTTATTATTTAAACCGCCAACCGTTTAAATTTGGATAGATTAGTTGAATTTTAACTAAAAAGTTTAATTCTGGATGGTGAACTGTTGCTACAACACGGGCGTGCATCTACAGGCCACGTTATACTAAGGACATATAATGCTAGCGTGAAAATTATTTGTTACTCAAGTGCAAAAAATTAACAGACACATGTATCGGCCGACCATTGTATCATAGAATAATGCTGCCGTGTTACTGTACCATACCACGAATAGTGGAAGGTGCGAATGTTCAACCTCTCTGAGGCGCATATTCAGCCAAACAATAAAGTGTTGCGTTGGCTTTAATAGGATCATAGGGAATTAGAGATATCATGCGCCACGTACAATAATAAACTATCAGTGTAACGTAATTCAAGCCGACGTAGCTTGGCCACAAGCTACTTCTCTCTTGCGCTTATAATCGAGAAGCTTCTGGCCGCCATATGCCACTCCTTTTTTTTTTTACTTCGCGAACAAGGCGACTAAAAGCTAGAGGAAATCAGTTGCTTCCGCGAGTAGGAATCATTGTGATATTTGCGGTTCTTACTTTCGGCGGAACCTGTTAGATGGTTTCCGCAAAGATTAGCTACCTTGCATTAAACATTTGTCTTTGTTATTGGAGTGCATAAATATTCTGTTTACTTGCTAATTCACTGATGTGAAACCTATGGATCATGAGAAGGATGGAAAGGGAAGAAATATTCAGTGCAAAAAGAAAAAGCATTAACTGTTAAGCGCAAAAAATATCTGCGTACTACGCAGTGTTTGAACAAGGAAAAGGAAGGCTGTTTGCATTGCTCTCGGCAAAATGAGCGCGCGGGCATATGATCGTAACCTATTCCTTCGGCCAGTAGAGTTGGTTTTCACTTCACAACGCTACCTATTTTAGCAATGCGGCAATGATCCCCTCTTGTAGCCCGTCTGGTAATCATCTCATCCTCATATTCGAGGTTTCTGCAATGTTGTATCCGACGGAGGTTATAATTTCTGAACCCTGCTGCTCACGAGGTACATATCATGTAGCTGGTAAAGATGGAACTACAGAGCACACGGATTAATGAAAATTCTCGATTTTATCGGCATGTTTTGCAGGGATTTCGCCCCTGAGTCGAGTGGCACTAACTTTAAGCTCCGGATTGAAAGCAAAGATGCTGAGTGGCATATAGACAGAGTGTATATGTCAGCCTCCACTCCAGTCACATATATTAACCCTCAGTAACTGTACAAACAGTTGGGAAAACGAAGGTTCAACCAATAAAAGAAGCATGTTCTGATCACTTAATTTAGAAGTCTTCGATACAGTTTATTGAAGTCTTCCTGCGAACTGAGCGGTAAAAAATGGGAAATATAGCCCGAGCGTTGTCAGGACTAGTCGAGCACACGAACAAAATTTAGTATGGCGAAGTACACTTTTTGCCAGCCTCATCTATTGTACTGTTTCTAATTTTACTGTAGTGCTAAAACATCTGAGCGAGTTTAACAGAGTGGCAAGGCTACGATCTTAATTGTCGTAGGCATGAACCGTTACACCAAATAAATGCTTGTTTAAAAGCGATAAAATTTCTTTTCTGTATCTTTGTAGTTCAAAACAGAGCATTGGAGAACTTTATGCTCTAAAAAATGAAATAAACCACACGTACAATTTTTTTGGGCATTAATATTGGTCCTTCTGTGGTGAAACGTGCACCACGGTTTTCATATTTTCATGTGCTCACTAGATGGCTCAAATTGAAACTAACTGAAACATATGGAGTTTTTAACGATTATGTGAGAATGCATACGCAAAATTTAAAGAAAACATGGACTCAGTGCAACGCCACATACGCAAAACGGAAACCATGTTTAAGCAACATGGAAATTCTATGGAAGCTACTGCACTCAAATGAAAAGCTGAGATATTTTGAGGTCATGCGGACTCCTTATTTCCTTCACTCTATGCGCGCGACTCACAGGCAACACTTTAATAGTATTGTATTGGGTATGTTTGCTACACGTACTAAAAAGCAGATTCCTCATGCAAGAGGTGAAAATTTCATTTTTCCCACCTACTTTTGTCCATTGTAACTGGCTGCCAAATATATGTTTCGGTAAGTCCAATGAATTGCGAAAGCGGCTCACGAAATAGATGTTTCAGTCTGAAGATTTATCCAATTTGGCGCAATGAGAGAGAAAAATAATGAAGCACCAACCACGATGTCATAGCGACAATGTGGCTTCTGCATATCACACGAACTTGGCTTCTGACTTCGAATCACGCCCGTCTGTTACTAACTTATGATGGACGCTAAATGAAAAAAAAAAGATAGCAGGCGTTTTAGCATGCTTAAAATACCGCAATAGCAGTAGTTACTGTGGGCTCTTGAGGTCCTTGCGTCTTAAAGGAATTTGACCTACAGGTCTTTACGGTAAAGACCTTTAACCTAAAGGCCTTCTATGCATATTACTTTACTCAGAAGGCGACTACCATGAAGGCCTTCTTTACCCTAAATGAATTTACCCTGAAGTCACTTACTTCGAAGGTCTTCGTGAGGTGAATGCCTGCCAGGTGTACGTGTGCCCGAAATCAGAAAATGCTCCTAATAGCGCTTCCACACTACAAAAAAAAATATTGAGTTTAAATGGCCGTTCAGCAAGTGTGGCAGGGTGCAACTAATGAGGGGCTGAAAGACCACGCCTTTATTTTCCTATTTCGCACTTGAGGATGACGCAACAAGTTCACTGTTACCATGATAGGTTCAATAAAACAGAGTATGAAGGAACAAAGACACGTACCGTTCGTGACCACAGTGGGTACCGAGAACGTAGACGCTTCGCACATATACATCCATTGGAGAAGACAAGCCACCAGTGGAAAGAGAACTCGGGTTCCTGAAGATGTTCTCATGCTGAAGTTCGCCGTGCTGAAGCGAAACCCCGAACCTTGCTTTAAAACTCTTCGTCGCTACTGACACCGAGTAGGTAGCTCCGGAAATGGTGATTACGAAAAAGCAACCGCTCAGGACTACTCACCTCACGAGACGTAGTGCTCGCTTAGCAAAAGCGAACATATGTTGCGCCCACAAGTCACACTGGGAAAGCGGTGTGTCAAATCAACACATGCCGTGCTAGGTTGTAGCGCGGATGCTCGGTGATCTTCGGTTCTGTTGAGGTACAAGTACCGACTATGACGCCACAGAGGAATAACATAGATTGTTATTCACGCCGACGAAAAGCATATTTATCTGCATGTCAGGTATTGAGAAATTCTGCGAACAGTAAAATCTTCCGAAATATTTCTAAGGCAAGCAGGAAGAGAAGCACGTCCACACACAGAAAAAAACGAACTTTCTTGGAACACAAGCACGAAAGTTAATGGAATGTCAGAGCGCGTTTCGCCGTGTCTAGAAGCTCGCCAAGTATGCCTCAAGTCAGTTGTGCACGCTCGTGCTTGTAAATCACGTAACTCGTTAAGCCCGTCCAATAACAAGACGCACGTTCCCAAAAGTCCTCTCTTGCGCTTCATATGGTCCTCTTTGGCGCCAGCGTTGGCCTCAGAGCGTCTGAGATTGCTTATGTCAACAGGCAGCTGTGAGCTGTGAGAGATTGCTCACAGGAGACTCGCTCAGTGCATGACTGAGAAAAACTTGCTACTGTTCGCTGCGCATAGGTCAGGTTGGTCAGGGCACTACGAAGAGCAACTGGTTCAATCAACGTATGGCTGTTGCTTCAATCTATTGGTCTTTCCGACAGCAACTTTCGAACGCCTCAGACTAGTGTGCAGGCGAATGGTAGTTTCTATATTGGCTGGAAAAGCGAAGGTGCCTGAGGCGTATTTCTAGAATAATTGCCTCTTGTTTTACGTTAAAGAGATCCGTTTTCGGTTTTCATAGATACATGCGGATGGGCGATTGTGAAGTCAGCAACATCAACATTGCACAGGGTGTAAAACCCTCAGCCTCTCACCTTAAACTAAGAAGCTGCATCGAGGCATTCTACTAGAGCACTGCACGGGCCTCAATCTGAGGCCCAAGCCCGGCCCGGGCCCGAGACCTCAAGCCCGAACTCGGCCCAGGCCCGCGGCTTCAAGCCCGGGCCCGGCCCAGGCCCGCTAAGTTATCACTCTGGCGAGCCCTGCCCGGCCCGTGAATCCCGGAGTGAAGCCCAGCCCGGGCCCGGCCGGCCCGTTCAAAGTAACGCTGGAGGTGTACTGCTCACTCTGAGCAAGTAGACTGCTACTAGATCGATAAGGAACTGGCCGGGAAAGGTTCTGAAACCACAGTTTGGCTTGCAGAAAGTTGCTTCTTTTTAACCCAGAAGGAAGTGATTAAGAGTAGTGCTCGCCAGGCCCGTGTTTTGGACAGTGATCTCGTGTAGGTGCGCAAAGATAAACTCGGAAGTTCCGAGAGCCAAATAAAAAGGGCTGTATACGCACGTAATAGAGTACTTCGCACTCCCCCATGATTTTAATCAGTTATATTTTGCCGGCCGCGAAGTATAAACATTAAAGCTACCTAGCAAGCAGTGGGATGACATTTGTTTAGTGAACGGGATCTCACAGGTTGAACTCATAACCGAACTGGTCGCCTTTAAGCATAAACGAAAAGCTAAAAGGCTTGAGCATTTCACGGTGTGTGTTTGAAGACTATAAGCGTCCTAAACTAATATGTTCTTCCCGAATGCATTTCTGATAGCGTATAAGTATGTTTTGGGATGACGAACGGTCAATATCCATTTAAGACCGGTTTAATTTTACTCTTACTGGTGGAGCAGAAAATAACGCGCGAACAACGTGATAACTTACACGGCAAAACACTTGTCATGACAACCAGGCTGAAGAAGCGAGGAGGGATAAATGCGGTTATGAGATGAGATTTACAAACTCTCGCGAGCTTTTGTGGCTATTTCATACAAAAGACGTTCCAGTCAGCTGGTCAAAAACAGAACCAAGCGCGCTTTAGTTAGTGAATTTTCTTACATGAGAAAAATATAGCTATAAAATAAAAGCTATGTTTTTCGGGCTTAAGGGCCCAAGAAGAGTCAGGCTCTGAGAGACACCGAAGCAGAGCGCTCCGGATCATTTCGACCACCTGGGTTTCTTCAACGAGCAATGATACCACAAAGTACATACATGGCTGTCATGCTTGCCGCCTAAACAGAAATGCGGCCGCCGACACCAGGAGCAAACCCTGGTTCCCCGGCTCAGTAATCAAGAGACTTGACCACTAAGCAACCGCCGCGTGGAAATAGGGAAATAAATAAGTCAATGAATAAAGCTTAGTTTTTTTTTTCTCAGCGCGTACTATAACTCATACCTCATCCGTGCCGCTGCTCCAATGCCGCGGTTGTGTACTTCACTCTACAATAGTCGATGAATAGTCGGACACCAGCCGTTTCTGTCCGGACCCAAGCCCGGCTCGGGTAAGCAGCTTTAAGCCCGAGCCCGGCCTGGGCCCGCTACTTCAGGCCCGGGCCCGGCCCAGGCCCGGCAAAACAGATCATTTCCAGGCGCGGCCCGGCCCGCGGGCCGGGCCGGGCCCGGGCTTTTGGGCCGGCCCGAGCCCGTGCAGTGCACTACATTCTACACCAAACTATGAGGAAGCCCCGTTGTTCATGTCTTCTGCCTTTGTCAGTTATTGCGATACTTCACAGTCTTGCTATAGTAGCAGTTGCTGCACTTTCCATCCGCACTTAGGCACTAAATAATCTGGTAAGAGTTAATTAGAAAAAGTGTACAGGGTATATGAAGAACAAACATTGACTCTAGGGCTTTAATTCCTCACAGAGAGAAGAAACTGATAGAAGCTGCATTTCAAAGAAAGTTCGGAATGACCTGTTTCACATAAGTGCGTTTTTTAGTTGACATTATTTTTATTTCATTAAATAACATGATTCAGTGTTGTAGGTTCCCACGATGCCATAATGAATAAAACACTTAAAAGCACTGGGAAATATTACATTAATTTCATGTTTCTCTTAACCAGAGGAAAAGATGAATTCCTTTTCCTCTTACTGCATAAAACTTATGCAGTACTTTGCTTTTGTGTAGGTACACAGCCAGAAATAATAATTTTCGCAAAGGTTTCGCAAAGGGCTATCATGTGATACTCAACTAGCTTTATTCATTAACGACATAAGCTCTAATCTCGATTTAAACATTCCGGTGGACGCTCTCTTTTTGGATTTTGAAAAGGCATTCGATAAGGTTCCCCATCAAAGACTTCTACTTAGCTTACACATTAACCCCCTTGTATTAGATTGGATACGCAGTTTTCTCACTAACCGGAAACAATTTGTGTATGCTAATAAACTTTCGTCATCTTGCTCCCCGGTCCTTTCCGGTGTCCCCCAAGGCACTGTGCTTGGGCCTTTGCTTTTTCTAATCTATATTAACGACCTGCCTAATAATATCACTTCTCATATCCGCCTATTTGCAGACGATTGTGTAATCTACCGCCCCATCCATAACACCTCTGACTCTCGCTTACTTCAAGACGACCTTAAACGTGTTGAAGCCTGGTGCAACACTTGGTTAATGTCCTTAAACACTAATAAAACGTCATTGCTTTCTTTCCATCGGCGCCAAAACTATCATCCGTTCAAGTATGAAATAAGTGCATCTGAAATAGCATCTGTTCAATCGTATAAATATCTCGGCATCACATTTTCTAACAAACTTAATTGGTCAGCGCACATAACAAACATAACAAACGAAGCCAATCGCACTCTTGGCTTCCTCCGTAGGAACTTGCGACTCGCTTCTGCTTCAATTAAAACATTAACATACCTCACATTTGTCCGGCCGAAGTTAGAGTACGCATGCTCAGTCTGGGACCCTCATCAATCTAACCTTTCAAACACCCTCGAATCAGTTCAGAATCGCGCAGCTAGATTTATTTTTTTTGGACTACTCGTATCACACCAGCGTCACTGCACTTAAATCTGAGGCTAATCTTACTAATCTCGAGTCCAGACGTTGCATCTTTCGGCTCTGCCTCTTTCATAAATTTTATCACAGCCAACTTGATGTTTCAGCTATCCTGCCAGCTCATCGCTTATCAAGCCGTACCAACCATCCTAAAACAGTCTACCCTCCCCCAGCACAGACTACAGCTCATCTTCGCTCATTCTTCGTGCAAACTGCTCGAGACTGGAACGGCCTGCCATTCGACTCCGTGCACCACTCCGATCCACTGCACTTCAAGGCTGCCATCCAATCTTCCATTAGTGACACATTCAGCCCATCCCTCATGTAATACCCCATTCCTGGGGCATTTGAGGTATTGATAATAAATAAATAAATAAATAAATAGTGAAGGAAAAATGCTAAGGCCGAATACGATATTCTGCAACGCGAAATTCGAATGGAGCTCAGATGGTGTTTCAGGCCCTCTGTGCTCATTGGTTTCCTTCTACATGTTGTCGGAACATCTGGCGAGGATATTAGTTTGAAAGTGGTATTATTTGATAAAGATCACACTATTCAGTGCACCGTGCGAGTGTGTGTTGCAGTTTAGCACGAGGCGTGATTGAATGCGGCGGTAGCCTCCTGCTCCCAGCATCCGTAGACTAATTTTTTGCTTTGCTGGGTCTTCGGCGCAACTGGCGGTGATATGAGTTTAATAGTAGCATAATTTGATGAAGACAACGATGTCCAGTCTTTGTCCAAAGTAACCAGGCTGCATGGTTTGCTTTTAGCTCGTACTGTGGAGCCTTTACAGCTTCCCTGAAGCTGAAATGGTCGAAAGGTAAGGACTGGGGATCTTCTAACCTTCCAACACTTTTTGATCTCTAGAAAAGCCACAAGGGCCCCACTATACAAGCTAGAAGCAAACCATGCAGCCTAGTTACTTTTGACAAAGACTGTACAGTGCACAATGTGCGAGAATGTGTATATTGGTACGATAGCAGTGTTACCCATGTTGCACAAACGGGACTATGAAGTTAGGACCCATATAGGTCCAATAAAATTTGTTATTCGGCTAGTTGGTGACACATACTTGAATAAAAAGGTAGCGCAAAATAAGACGACCACAGGAGGAAGACACCATAAACACGAGCGTTCGTGTTTCTGATGTCTTCCTCCTGTGGTCGTCTTTTTTTTTGCGCTACCTTTTTATTCCCACATAGGTTCTTTGCAGGTAGCCCATGCGAGCTCCGGTGAGGGCATGCGGGGTTTCAAACGCTGGTCCCAGTCGCCCTTCAGTGGGCTGCCGATAAGGGCCCCAATTGGTCCCATTCGGAATCGATGCTGGCCACTGGGGCTGCCCACATTGGGTCTGCATGCCTAACATAGGTAGCCCACCCAGCTCCCTCATCGGTCTTATTATGGAGATATGTGGGCAGTGCCTAGGAGGAGCGTCAGGTTTTCATCTCATTTAGCCTGTTGAGACGCGGGCTCTCAGTTGCCGTCGGGACGCGGATACGCTGTCGCCGACGAGCCGGAGCAATGAAGAGACTGGGGGGTTAAGGAGCAGCGTGGAAAAAAAAGGTATATGTATTTACATATTTACAAGTAGCGAGAAGCACGATACATGGCACGATGTATCTCAACCGGAAAAAGACAGACACAGGAGACGGGAGCCCTTAAATAGAGTCGGCACAGACTCCCGCCCCTTTTCGTCCAATCAGGAGCGTCCTGTTGGCTGATTGGCCGGCAAGGCTTGAACGCCAACCCGGGTAGCGTTCCCGTAGCTGTCCGGCCCGAACGCACAACGCGCTCCACGATGACGACGCGCAGGCTCGGAGAGACGCCGGCTTGGACGCCGTCCTTGGGGAGCGTCTCTGTAGCTCACCGGACGAACGCGCAACACTGGGAGCGTTCCGGTGTTAGAAATTCACGTTCACAACAGCTCGCCCCCGCCCGGAAAATCGTGCACGAAGGGAAGAGGTCCGCAGCCACTTCGCGAAGTGCCGAGGTCGGGGCTTAGTCTTTGTCCGCCGGCCGTCATCGGCTCGCCAACCGGTCTCTTCAGGTCTGGAAGGGAGGTGGTCTTGACCGGACACAACAGCAGCCAGCAAATGCCCTTCCATCTCCCCAGGGATCTGCCAGGCTTCTATCTTACCAACAATTTCGCTGACAGGCGACAGGTTCAATCGCGAGTGCACCGTCGCATCACAGACTTCTTCGCGAGTAGAAAAAAAGAAGACTACAAAACAGCAAAAAAAAGGTAACAGCCCGTCCAAATCCCTTCTATTCCTTTCCCTTTTCAGAAGCATCGGCTTAAGCCATCTGCGTTGGCGTTTGCCTTTCCTTTTTTGTACTGAACCTCGAAGCTGAATTGCTGCAGAGCAAGGCTCCAGCGCAGGAGGCGACCATTTTTGCCCGACATGCGTTCTAGCCAGGTTAGAGGACAGTGGTCCGTTTGTACGATGAACTTCGTACCAGACACGTAGCAGGCAAGTTTTTGTATCGCCCACACCAGGCACGCGCATTCCTTTTCAGATGCGCTGTATGCTTCTTCCCTGGCAGTGAGCTTCCTGCTTACATAAAGGATTGGGTGTTCGTTCCCTTGATCATCGGTCTGGCAAAGCACAGCACCCATTCCCCTGTTGCTCGCGTCACACTGGATTATGAACTGTTTTGTATAATCCGGGGACTTTAACACGGAATCCTTCATCAGGGATTCCTTTAGAGTTAGAAAGGACTTTTCTTTCGCGGGGTTCCAGGCGACGCGCTCTGGTTCACTTTTGCGCAAAGCATCAGTGAGGGCGCTAGCGATGTCCGAGTACCGCGGTATGTATTGCCGGTAGTACCCTACAAGTCCGAGAAAGGCTCTCACATCTTTCTTTGTTTTCGGCGGGGGGTACGTTGAAATGGCGAGCAGCTTTACCTCGGAGGGCTTACAAATCCCGTTTCCGACTATATGTCCCAGGTAGCTGACCTGCGTTCGACCAAGTTGACATTTTTCTGGTTTTACCGTGAGACCGGCGCTTTGTAGTTTAGATAGCACATTTCTCAGGTGAACCAAGTGCTCATCCCAGTCATCAGAAATGATGGCCACATCATCCAGATACGGCACAGCATAGGCCTCCATACCCCGCAACACATTGCTCATTAGACTCGAAAAACAGAACGGCGCGTTCTTAAAGGCCGAAACTGAGCACCGTCGGTGAGAACATTCCGAATGGTGTGACGAAGGTTGCGTACCTCTGAGCCCTCTCTGAAAGGGGAACTTGCCAATATCCTCGTACGAGGTCCAAAGTTTATATAAATTTTGCGGCACTAACCTGTTCAATCCTTTCTTCAATGTTAGGAATAGGAAAGATTTGGTGTTTTGTGAGTGCGTTAAGTTTTCTGTAGTCGATACATGGTCGCGGATCTTTTCCCGGGGCCTCAACGATAATCATGGGTGAGCTATAGTCACTTTCTACCTCTTTTATCACCCCTAGCTCCAGCATCTTGCGCACCTCACTCTCAAGAATGGCCCGCTGTTTAGGCGACATCCGGTAGGGCTTTGAACTCACGGGGCAGGCATCCTCTTTTAGCTCAATATCGTGCGTCACAAGGTTGGTACGCCCTGGTCGTTTTGAGAATATATCTTTGAATTTTGCGATGACCTCTCGGAGGCCTTGAAGCTGACGCGAATCAAGGAGATGCGGATTTACGGTCAGCTTCTCAATATCCTCGACTGAGAAATGTTGAGTGACGCTCTCCAGTTCGGGAATGTCCTGTGTAACCTCCTCCGGCAGGTTCACAGTCATATTCACGATTGCCTCGCGTTCCCTGTAAGCTTTCAAAAGGTTTGCGTGATAGATCTTGCAGATCTTTCGCTTGCCTGGCATTCTGACAAGGTAATTAGTGGGGGACAGTTTTTCCAAAATAAGTGCTGGACCTTCCCATTGAATTTCTAATTTGTTTGCCTTCGAAGGCCTGAGGTACATAACCTTGTCGCCCGGACTGAATGTGCGCTCTCTTGCATTTCGGTCATAATATACTTTTGCGCTGGCTCTGCTAGCCTCCATTTCTTTTTCCGCAAGCTTCCTAGCATTGTACATTCTCTCTAGAAGAGTCAGAACGTACTCAACCACTGTTGAGTCCTCGCTTCGTCCTTCCCATATTTCTCGGAGCATAAGCATAGGTGACCTTAGGTTTCTTCCATAAACAAGCTCGGCCGGAGCGAACCCCGTCGATTCATGCGGCGCTGTCCGAAGTGCAAAAAGTGTAGCTGGAATGCAGGCGTCCCAATCTTTCTTATGTTCATAGCAAAGGGCCCGAAGGACTCGCTTTATAGTGGAGTGACTGCGCTCGACACTATTGGATTGAGGGTGGTACAGCGAGCTATGAATCACCTGGATGCCGCACCGTTCTTGAATGTGGTTGTCAATGCGCTAGTAAACACGGAACCCTGATCGCTCTGCACCTCTGATGGGAAGCCTACACGTGCGAAAACAGACAGTAAACCATCGACCACAGCTGTGGAGGTTAGCTCTTTAAGCGGCACTGCCTCTGGGAACCATTGTCAGCAAATACTTATTTCCCTGATTAGTTAGCGGTAGAGGCCCGACAACACCGATCACAAGACGTTTGAATGGCTCCGTTACCACAGGAACTAGCTGCATTGGAGCTTTGACGTTGTCATGCGGCTTTCCTACTCGTTGGCAACTGTCGCATGAACGCACGAACTGCTCTACGTCACGGAAACAGTTAGGCCAGTAGAACTCCTGCAAGAGGCGTGCTTTGCTTTTCTTTACCCCTAGGTGAACCGACCAGCCGCTGCCATGACAGAGATTTAGCAAGTGCTGTCTGTACTTTGTTGGCACGACCAACTGATCGAAAATTGCCCCTCTTTTGTCCTGATAACGACGAATCAACAGCCCATTTCTTTTCAGCAGCGTGACATTCTTTCTAGCAACTCCTGCTCTGGCTGAACTGTGGAGTTTTTCTAATGTTTTGTCTGCCTCCTGGTCCTCAGTAAACTGCTCCTTGCTTACTGACAGCAAGCGCTCGAAATGGATGGACGACGGTGGTAACAACGAACTAGGTTCCGCCGCCGCTCTCCCTGTTTTCAACACTCTCTCTGACTCAACCGTGGTGTCATCGTCATCGTCTACGCCGTCAGAGCCCCTCTCCAATTGCTTTTCCCCAACATGCCCTGTTGTTTGATCTGCGTCTGTTCTAAGGGGCATGTCGTACTTCAGCTGGCTTGCTAACTCTCTCGCTCTAGAGCGGGTTAGCGCGCAAACGTCTCCTTGCTCAAATGTAGTTCCCCTCTCCCTGAGCAGCATCTCAGACTTGTTAGAGAACAAATAAGGATACTCCTTGGGTAGATTCTCGGAAACCGCCGCTTCCGTAGCAAGGATACCGAACGGGCCCTCAATACATACACAGGTTAAAGGAAGACAGGCCGTATCTTCCTGTACAACTTGCCTAATCCAGGCGCATTCCCCAGTGAAATCTGTTGCAGACACAGACGAGGGGTGAACTACATCCATGGTAGCCGCTGAGTCTCTTAGTACTCGGCATTTCTTTCCATTCACTGTGAATTCTCTCATGAATGGCTTAAGTAAAGCCAAGTTCTCATCAGCGTCGCTTACATAGGAAAACACTACACGCTGATTTGGGCAAGTTGAAGCAGTGCCCCGTTTGTTGACACTTGAAACATACACTCTGCCTTGGTGCTTCATATCTTTTCTTTCTTTCCCTTTCCTTTGCATCGTTGCGGGAATTTTCCGGCGGTCTCGCTTCGCCTTTTGGACGGTCGTCCCCTTTTTCTGTTCCGGCATTCTTAAAAACCGGCTTCGCACCTGTTTTGTCTGCTCTATGCCTAGCGGGGTACCGTTCCTTGTACGTGTTGCTTGTACCCTGTCTTTCAAGCAACACGCGGCGTGACGCATACTCGTCCGCGAGTTCAGCAGCCTTCTGAACAGTGTTTACCTCGGCCCTGTCGAGAATCCACAAACGCATTTGATCCGGAATTGTGTCATAAAACTGCTCTAGACACACGCACTCCACGATCTTTCCTGCGTCCCCGTGAACGCCTGCGCTCTTTAACCATTCCACTAAGTTTGTTTTCAAGTTATAACCAAACTCGAGGTAAGATTCTTCTTTAGACTTAGTGGCGTTTCTGAAACGCTGGCGAAAAGCCTCGGCAGACAGGCGGTACATCTTTAGGATGCTTGCCTTCACGGTCTCACAGTCCTCCGATTCTCCCGCACTCAGTCTCCCGATCGCGTCCGCTACCTTACACGGCAACAGGGCCAATAGTTGCTGTGGCCACCCATCTTTCCCAAGATTGTTTTTTTGGCATGTCCTTTCAAAGTTCACCAAAAAAATACCAATGTCCTCGCCTAGCTGGAAGGGTTGCATGAAATCTTTGATTTTGATTGTTTCCCTTCCTCCTGGGCAGGGGGATGGTGGCTGAGCGACGCCGGCTTCGGCTCTTTTCGACTCCGCGTCCAGTTTCTTTAGGTCAATTTCCTGCTGTCGGCGTGCTGACTCGAGCTCCTTCTCTCGAAGCTGAAGCTCGCGATCGCGTTGCTTCTGTTCCAGCTCGCGCTGTTCCTTCTCAGCTGCTTCCCTTTTCTCTTCAGCTGCTTTCCTTTCCTTAATCAATTCCCATGTCTCTATAAGCTCTTCATCGTCCGCTCCGCAAGAAATTATTGCCTCTATGATTTGCGGTTTCCGCATGGCCTTCCCAAGCTCAACCCCTAATTCTTTGCTGATCAAAATTAGATCCGGCTTTTGCAAAGATTTCAGGTCCATGATGCGCTCAGACACTCGACCGATCCCCTATCTCTTCTTAGCAATGCGTACAACAATCAGTACTCACAACACTGCCAAAGAAAGCCTGCCAGCATTGACGCTAAATTCAAAAGCCTGGCAAAATACCTCAGGGAAGAAAGGTCGGACACTCACCGAGCCACGATCATGGGGTCCACCAACGTGGGAGCTCTTGCAACTGCGAACGCTGCTAGGCGATGCGAAGAGCTGACTTCGATCCCAGCGCTGCCATCCAGTTGTTGAGACGCGGGCTCTCAGTTGCCGTCGGGACGCGGGTCCGCTGTCGCCGACCAGCCGTAGCAATGAAGAGACGGGGGGGTTAAGGAGCAGCGTGGAAAAAAAAGGTATATGTATTTACATATTTACAAGTAGCGAGAAGCACGATACATGGCACGATGTATCTCAACAGCAAAAAGACACACAGGAGACGGGAGCCCTTAAATAGAGTCGGCACAGACTCCCGACCCTTTTCGTACAATCAGGAGCGTCCTGTTGGCTGATTGGCCGGCAAGGCTTGAACGCCAACCCGGGTAGCGTTCCCGTAGCTGTCCGGCCCGAACGCACAACACGCTCCACGATGATGACGCGCAGGATCGGAGAGACGCCGGCTTGGAGGCCGTCCTTGGGGAGCGTCTCTGTAGCTCACCGGCCGAACGCGCTACACTGGGAGCGTTCCGGTGTTAGAAATTCACGTTCACAAGCCCCACAAAACCGGCATGGGACCGATTAGGGCTCTTAATGGCAAATATAAATTGAGGCCAGCCCACAAAGTCCTCACATGGCGCCGGTGTGAATACCTTTGGGGCAGATGGATGGAAAACTTTATTAAGCAAGTGAGTTTGGACCGTACAAGGTCTCAGGGCCACCGCAATATAAGGCGCTTATTTTTTCATTGCCAGCCTGACTTGAGCATACCACCAACATCATGTTTGTAAGCACTAGCCCAAATCGGCTATGTAGGCTGCCCACAATGAGCCCATGTTGCTCCTTGTGCAGGTAACGTATCCAATTATTGGTCTTTACGCGGGCAGTTATTTGTGTTCCAAACTATAATGACTTTTGGAGAGTCTCGGGTAGTCCAGTGTGAATGGTAAGCGCGCACAGTCACTAGTGCTCAAGGCCTGATTATTTTACACAACTGAGTTCAGAGTGAGAGCGTAAAGCATATAATTTGCAGCAATCGAGTAAAGATGCTGAGAATTGTATTACAAGTTACCTATGGGAGCAATGTATGAGTGTGCAAAATGAAAATTTGTGAATTAAAAAAATGCCAGCAATATAATATGGATTCACATCGGTGGTTTAAGCCTTGCTGTAGCTGATGTAGGATCGCCTGCGGTAATGCATAGCGCACAGCAAGTACAGGGCCGACATCGGTATTGGATATGCCCAGATTACCCCGAAGCAGACCTATTTGGGCAGCTTGTAGGTGCGCCCACTTTCCAGCCCCGGCACGGCCGTTGTGATATCTTAGCGGTTAGGTGGGCAGTACCAATCAGGCCTAACAAGGTTTCACCAGCTGAGAGCCCACAATTATGTTCCTCCTACCCTCAAGCACCCTACAAAGAGCAGTAGTGGAACAAAGGAGCAACAATAGAGCAATGGAACTTTTATTTTTCCCGCATTTTGTACTATTCCCTGCTAATGCTTGCCGTCCGCGCTATTTCGGCATTCAATTTCGACATTTTAACTCTTATTATTGGCTGTAATTAATTTACTAATCATCTTAGTGACAGTTTTTTTGCGCGTCATCCTCGCACTGCCCCCATCAATTACAACCACTTGCTTGATGCCACCTCTTCTGAGAACGCCACAACTGCTACGGACGCGTTTTGCGGACACGACCCCGCCGACATAGTGTAGAAATGCTTTGGCATTAATAATTTGCTTTCGCTTGCCGCACGGCTTTTGGCGTTCGGTTCCTGATCACTAGGTCTCGACGGTCGCATTTAGATGGAGGCGACCTACAAAAAAGTTCCGATGTTCAGCGATGTCAGCGCACGTTAGTGAACTACATGTAGTCTGAATTAGTCTCAGGCGCTCCACTACGGCGTTCTTCATAATCCGTGTGTCGACTGGGATTGTTAACGCACTGCAGAAAGAATGACACCCCTTCCTTCTGTACTGTCCTTTATTTTTCGCGGTTGAGTTTCGTCATTCTACCTTCTGCCATTGCGCCAGAACATTTAGATTTCTGAATCAGTGGCAGACACCGAGGCGCAGGCAGCGAAGGGGTTTGCAGCACTGATCCGAATTTTTGCATTGAAATTGCGCAAAACAAAGGACAATTTGGTTAGCAATAATTTTTTTGAGATATGATGGTCGTGAATGAAAGGCGAATGCAAGGGCTGAGCAAAAAGACGAAAATTTCACTATCGATAATTTTCAGCCAAAAAATACCTTCGCTTGTTATGAAAAAAAAGGTTGGCTGTGAGTATTCCTGGAAAGGGACTTTCACTATTTAGTACCAGTGCTTCTTGTAATAACTCTGCTCAAGTATATGAGAAAATTGAACACAAACTGGCCATTCCATATGCGAGCAACACTTCCCACTTCCTACTTGCAAAAAGGCGCAACGCTAAGAACTCAGCGCTATACCATAAAGCGTGAAATATTTAAAATAGCAACTGTCAGTAATAAGTTGGCGATGCCATGAACAATGAACATAATTTGCTCGGGTATTGTGCATAATAATTATCCTGCTTTTATTACTAATAGTAGGGTTTCAATCAGGGAGTAATTAGTTAATAACATACAACCTGGCACAGCCATTCGGCTACACAGGAAATTTATGCAACTTTCTTGTGTTATTCAGCGCTGGTATGCTGAACGCACACATCTTTGTCATGTTATTTGTCGTATCTTTATAGATACGGAAATAACACATGCTCATATTTTTAAAAAAGCTAGGATATAAAAAAGGTTGATGCCTACGTAGGAAAGAAATATGTAATGATTTGTTCATGTTTAGTTTGTAGCTCTGAACAAAACTCGTTACTTTGTGGCTAATTGACAGGGTCGCACCACACACGCTGCACTGAACACTCGTTTGAGTAACCAGCTTTTCAGGTATTATTAATTACTTAATTAATTTATTATTAATAAGTTACACGTTGATAATTCACACGTAACCATAAAGTTGTTCAATCAAGTCAAAAACCACAGAGGTAATGTGTGCCACATTTCAGAGGTACTTAATGCCTTATTTTTTCATTGCTGTTGGCGATTGCGCCAAGTTATTTTGGGTAAGCTACTTTTATAATAGCGTATCATGCAGGAATTTTATTTTATTACCCTTTGAAGCTCATCCGTTCTGCTGCAGGGGAAAAGTATGTTTTTCTCAAGACTTTCTCAGTTCAGGGAAATTCTTTTAGAGCAGGATAAACTATTTTTTTGCGACCGTGTAGCGGGTCTAATATAGAGATTTATTCTACAAAATTTGCTCTTTGAATTTCTTCTGCACCTTGGGGGATTCAGTTATAATAATTCGCCTTTGAGAGAAGCAATATTTATTTCGTGCTAAACACAGTAGAAAAAATCGCCCATTATTCCCTGCTTTCATCCTCCGTTCCTGCTTTTTTCGCTTTGGTATCATTGTTCATATATCATTATACACCGACGGGGAAGAGCCCGACAATCAGAGTAGAGACGTTGGTGCTAAGGACACTCAATCACGGCATCTTTAATAGACATTTAAAGTACAGGGTTTTCAGAGCTTATAATTGTAATAAAATAACACCAGTTATGTGAAAATAACGTTACGTGTAACGTTGGCTTTGTTCTCTATAATCGAAATTTCAGAGTTAACCAATAATTCAGAGCACATTTTTATCGAATGCGCTGCTTTAAACAAAACCATAATGTTGATTACTTCACAACGACATGATCCAGGTGCATTTTCCGCGGTGTTCTCGAGCAAATATTTTATTATTCCCTATACGTGCAGATGCCTTCGTTCCCACAGACTATTTTAAAGAACACAGAATCAATCTATTATACTTACCGGCTGCTTAAATTTGACGCAAGTAGATCTTGCCTCTGCGCGCGAATCTCATTTTTAGGCGAGACTGCGGCGTTCCCTTCGGTGTCTGCGATATAAAATCAAGCTTATATAAGTCTACCATATTAGTTTCACTCGTGAAAAGCCATTGCGTTCTTGCCGTCGTTGTCTTTTATTTTTAAGACCAACGTGAGCGCAATAAGTCACTTTCATGATCGCCTGCACCTTTAAAGATGCACTGATGAGCTGTTCAATTTGGCCTATTGCTGCAAGCACTATTAATGCAAACAAGACCTGTACAGACTAGGAAGGGCCGAAAGCCAAATCGTCAGCACCGGCCCATTCCGCAATAAAAATTTCGACGTCAACGCCGACTTTTGCACAAATCTCAACCATGCAATAATGGCAGCAACAAGTCCTTTTTGCCAAGGACGTTATTGATTTAGGTGGACTGACAGGGAGATTATTAAATTCTATATCCTTAGCGATAATGCGTGCTTTGCTGCCAGACTCCCTTCCACTACACAGAAAGAACTAAAAATTAATTTCTACAGATATCAATAATTTCATACAGGTGATCTCAGGGTCCCTCACAGGTTAGTTCAGACGAGTGGACCGGATCGCGGTTGGTCAGCGACAGCTACTTTCAAGGGACGCAAGCTTGACAGGTCTGAGTGACCTTGAGCAGGGTGTGCCGAGGCCGCCAACGCCATGTCTCCGACCAGAAGAAAATCGCAGTTCCTCTTTCAGTCCACCCGTTTGGAACAGGTTTGTTCAGCATATGGTCACGAAGTTGTGACTGCAGTCCGGCGAACGGAAAACGGCGGGAATCGCTTCAAAAACAGAACTCTTTATTTGGACTGACTGGCGCCCGCAAAGAACTGAATCACTCGGCGGCGGCGTAGCAACAAGCGTGCTCGGCGATCGTCGAACAGAACAGCGCCTCCAGAATGACCCCCGCTCTCGGCCGTGCTCTTTTTAAAGCTGATAGCTAGCTTTCGAGGTAATGCTTGGAAAGTTACTGGCCGCATTTGTTTTTCCAGTCTCGGACTACTTGCTGACAGGTCTCGGCTTCCGCTCTGACAGGAAACATCGTCATGGTCACATGAACTACTTGCCATAGGCTGCTCGCCGCCGGAGCCGGGCTCCCCCTCGGTTACCGTACCAGGAAGCTGTCATCTGCTAGCAGACGACGCAAGCCGCGGCCACCACGACGCCGAAGCAACGCCGTGCGCTCGATCATGATACTGAGTCGATTTGCAGACCATACTGTCAGTTTGGCGTAGGTACATTACAGAACTCAGCTTCGGAGGTATGCTTGCCGCTACTGCTTGCGGCGAAGTTCGCACAAAGTAGCCCAACTCGTTGCGGATAAGCAGAGAGACGAAAACCTTCGCAAAAATGTTGACAACAAGCGCTATAGCTGCTCCAGTATACGAGTGGTTCACCTGCGATGCTTTCAGGTAAGCGTACAGACAGCATGCCGCAAAACAAGTGAACAAGAACCTCTTGACGACACGAGCAAACAATACGTGTTCGCAGCTCCGAACGCGCGTCCGAGTGCGGTGGATTTCAAGAAAATAAACGAAGATGCGAGAACAAAAAGTCTTACGATGGCTCCGAGAGCAGCTCCGGAGCTCGTGTGAAGGTTTAACGCACGATATCGTCCTCCAGTAACACGAAAAGTACGCAAAATGCACACGGAGTCTAACTCAATATGGCTGCCAGCGCGGCGCGCAGCTGTCGTCTGCTGCCTTCCCCGCAGCCCCAAGTAGACCGCGGACTGCCATTGGCGAAAAACGAACGCGTTGCTATGGCGATGCACGCAGGTGGGCGGAGCTTTCGGGCTGCAAGAGAAAAACAAATACCGGACTCGAGTCCGCAAGTAGTCCCGGACAGTCCGGGACTGAAAAACAAATGCGCCCACTGCAACACTTTGGAACAACGTAGAGTCGGCTCCGCTTGGAAGCGATCAATCGAGATAAATCTAGGCGTGTATTGCATCACAAACAAAGCGATAAAGCGGCGGAACCGGCAGCTTTCAAGAATGTACTAACAAACACTACAAACAATCGTGGCATTATTCCCATCTCAAAGAAGCATCCACCTGATGCTTTAGTACATAATGAAGCCACAAACAACTAAAACGAACTGTGTAAAAATAAACACGAAGGGTGTAAACACAGCGTGGTTTAGCGCACATAATAGGCATTTAGACGGGCGACATGGAGAACTTCTGGTCGTACGTGGTGTTGCTAGGATGCAGTCATTTCTTCAACGACGACTTCATAGTCCAGTTCACCTAGCCGACTAAGAACCTTGTACGGGCCGAAAAAGCGGCGCAAAAGTTTTTCACTCAATCCGCGGCGGTGAATGAGCGTCCAAACCTAGACTCGGTCTCCTGTCTTGTATTCCGCGTTGCGTCTTTGTAGGTTGTAGCGTCTGGCGTTGGTCCGCTGCTGGTCTTTGATCCGTAATCTGGCAAGTCCTCGGGCTTCTGCGCGTTGACTGTAGGCGGCGACGTCGACGTTATCTTTTTCGGTAAATCGGGCAGCGTGGCGTCTAGCGTGGTTGTGGCCTCCCTGTCATGGACGAGCCTAAAAGGCGTCATCTGGGTGGTCTCTTGCACTGCGGTGTTGTATGCGAAGGGGATGTAAGGCAGGATAACCTTGTGTTCGGCGTCGACATACATGGCGAGCACATCGAGTACGGTTTTGTTCAGGCGCTCGGTCACTCGGTTGGTCTGCGGATGGTATGCAGTTGTCCTGCGATGGCTGGTTTGGCAGTAATGGAGGATGGCTTGCGCCAGTTCCGCCGTGAATGCTGTTCCTCTGTCCGTGATGAGCACATCGGGGGCGCCGTGTCGCAGAAGAATGCACTCCACAAAAACTTTGGCGACTTCTACTGCTGTTCCGTTCGGTATGGCTTTTGCCTCGGCGTAGGGGGTCAGGTAGTCGGTCGCTATAATGATGCACTTATTTCCAGATGTTGACTTCGGGAAAAGGGCGAAGCAAATCCATGCCGATCCTTTGAAAGGGTCTTGAGCTGGGGTTGAATGGGATTCAGAAATTCTGCTGTTCGGGTTGGAGGGGTCTTTCGTCGTTGACAATCTCGGCACGTTTTCACATAATGTGCGACATCGGCAGACAGTCGGGGCCAGTAATACTTGTCATGAATGCGGCGGAGGGTGCAAGAAAACCCGAGATGTCCAGCTGTCGGCTCGTCGTGTGAGGCCTGAAGAACTTCTCCGCGCAGACTTGCAGGTACAACAAGGAGGTAGGCTGTTTTGTTCGCCGCAAAGTTCTTCACGAGGACATCATTCTGTAAACAGAACGAAGACAATCCTCGCTTGAACGAAGCGGGGGGTGAAAAAACCTTCCCTTCCAAGTAAATGATGATGCATTTTAGGTCGGGGTCCGAGCGTTGCTGCTATGCAAAAGAGCTAGAGCTGATGGGTCGCAAGAAGGGGTCCTCATCGTCGTCCGACGGCGGTGCATCGACAGGGGCTCGTGACAGGCAGTCGGCGTCAGAGTGCTTGCGTCCGGACTTGTAAACGACGGTGACGTCAAACTCCTGGAGGCGCAGGCTCCATCGAGCGAGGCAGCCGGAGGGTTCCTTCAAATTGGCAAGCCAGCACAGCGCGTGGTGATCGCTGACCACCTTGAATGATCGTCCGTACATGTAGGGGCGGAATTTCGACGCAGCCCAGATGATTGCAAGGCACTCCTTCCCGGTTGCCGAATAAAGGAAGGAAGGGGGGCCCTTTCGTTTGCGTGCACGATTTTTGGTTTTTAGTGCTTGTGGTCACTACCTGTGATACGTACAATATATTCTTGCTATTTTCATTGCCTAGCTGCCAATCGTAAGCCACGGTTTTATTGCGCGGCTACTGAACCTTACTTCGGTTTTCTGCATAATAATTTTTGACCTATCTTTCTGGGCTGCCTATATAAGTCATTGATCACGCTTCGCAACCCATCTCTACAGCAGCCGAATGCAACTGCATAATAATTAAGAAGCCAAGCAGAATAGAAACAGAAGATGTTGGTTCCTAAAGCATGGTCTTTGCACTGTTCTTTAAAAGCAATTTTAACGAGGGGAAGATAAAATAATATGTTAACAAATAAATAAAAGACCTCGTGATTTCTTTAAAGTTTCAATTGTTGTGACCGCAATGAAAGACAAGCCACTGCTTAATATTCTCCTTGGTTTCCTGAATCTCATTTCCGATTGAGACTCGCTCAACGCGATTCTGAGGAAGCTTTCAGTGCAGAGCGTGTTTACATCATGGCTAATGCGCGGGAAGCCGTCGTTGAAGTTCTCGTGATCGCGGAGCTAAAGCGCTTTCAACGTCACTAAAATACCCGAGATGAATCTAAAAAAAACAGCATTGCGATCAGCTTGCGTTCATGGTGTCCGTATAACTTCGCATTCTGTCTGTTAGTGTGCATCACAAAAGTTGAATACTCATAGTTTACAGAAAGGCTGATATTTCTTTGCGGCGTTTTGAGACCAGATATTCTAAAGATTCGACGGTGTAACGTAGATTAGCAACGTTCTAGGAGGAGTTTCTGAACGCCCATGCGGCTGATCCGTAAGTAAAAAGCACATCTACTCATATATTGGCTTCTTTCTTCAGTTCAGGTAACCCATCTATAGGCATTTCACACACTAAAGTTGGCAAGAAATTTTTGGCGTTAAAATCGTTGTCGTTTTTTCCTTCTACTTTTTAGACGCAGGATTATTATTGTCTTCTTTGTATAAGGCAAGTTAAATGATTTTTTTACTTCATTTCTTTGTTCTCAATATACGGTATTCATGAAGGTATATTCTGAAAAAGCTAAGGGCGTTGATGACAACGCACTTAGCTCAATTGGGACATTCTACCTCATAGTAAAGCAGAGTGCGTCAGGGTGCTGCTGTGTTTCTTTCCAACTACTTTTAGCCTTGCATTTAAAAGCCAATATTTTTCTAGTTCTGGAGGCACTAACCACACAGTAATCACTTGCTTCGTATACTTTTGCTGCATGGTAACTTGGTACAATTTGCACGCACTCCACTATCAAAGTGTAAAACTTAAATTGGCAGCAATTTTAACGAGAGAACATTGAGGCCATTCTCATATTAGTTACTCGCGCCTTTACTCCGGTTTAATGACTTCTGAAACAGACTTACGTCCGAAAAAATTTCACGTCATTCTTCTAGCGAATATTTAGCACATAGAGTGTTCACATAGATTCTAGAGCATCTGTAGGCAATATCTGGGAACACATTGTTAAAAACAAATAAACGATTACTTACTTTCTCCGCAGATGCAGAAATAATAAGAGCGACGAAGACCGCGAACATGAAGATCCTTTGCAAAGTAGGCATGGCTCCTCTGAAACAACAAATCATTATCAACGCATTCAATCTAAGCTAAGTAACATTGAAGTTTTAGTTTATACACTATCTAATAATTTATTTTGAAGCTCACCGCGTGTGCAGGTTTAATGGTTTCTCTCTATGCGCCAGCCCACATCCTAGACGAAATATGGTTTGCCTCAACACTATCTGGGCCAAAATTTTGCCGTAGGACATTCATTACTTACCTAGTGCAAGCAGAAAGGTCATGCTCAAGATAAAAAAAATTTACATGGACATCTCATTACAATAGTCTTCGGCAATGTGAAAACATTCAAAGCGCGTCAGACCTTTAGCGGCAATGACTTGTGCTTGTGAGACATAGGTTGCTGTTCTCAGGTGGCGCAGATAGTGCTTCGGAGGTAGTCTATGTTGTATGTACGCCTGCTTTTCTCCCTGGTGTTTTTCTTTTAGCCTTGCAGCCACCGCCATCTACGACCTGCCACAGTAGGGAGGTGGAGGATTCACGCAAACGAAGGTGGTATTCCGACGTCAGCTATGGTATGGTGATAACTCCTCTCCCCAGGCAATCGTCTTCCTTCGCTCTGGAATCATGTTCATTAAGTAAGTAGTATTGCTCGGGTCAGGCTATGTCATTTCCTGCCAGCCATTCAGCGAAGTTGTTAGAAGACGCCACTCGACGGCAACGAATTTTTTTCTCCGATGAAGCTCTTTGTTATATTGCATTGAAACCATCGTCACTTACCCTGGAATAAGGAATAAGAGTACTGCTGGAATTTTAGGTTTTGGCTACAGTAGAGTCAGTCATTAAACACTAAGGAACTAAAAAATAAAACACGAAATTTAGCGTGACAGAATGAACGTAGAAGAAGTCTGTTGAAGAGCTAAACGCCGGCGTTTCGGAACCTGTAACTCACCTGTTGCATAACTGGTAAGGCGGGAAACAATAAATTGCTTAAAATAATGAAGTCTATAATGCCCTGCAGAAAATGCATTTTTTTTTGTCCATAATAGTCACTTGACTCTGAGATATCTATCACTCTGCATCATAGCTTAAATATCACTACAGCCAGCCCACTGTGAACAAGGGGCTGAACCAGTCTACCTCACAGCGTACGCACGGGTTCTGCTTGTTCTGCTGAGTGGATGTATAAAACCAAACTAAAGTACTCCCCCTGTGCACTTTTTTTTTGTGACGTCTGTGGTTATTCTCAACATTACCTCAATCCCTGATTAGATCCCTACGTGACGCTAAAGAGGATGTTGCTCGTCTCCCAGAAGAAGGCCCGGACCGCCTGCGCATGGGAACCGTAAGCAAAAAAGAGAGACGTCCCGCCGTATGAAACAATCCATTAAGAGAATTCATTTGGACTCCTAATGGTGAAAGTGACACTGGCTCTAGCGGGTGCTAGTGTGCCTTTCTAGGTCTCAGAACTACAATAAAAGTCCCTCTTTAAGTACTTTCTAAACCATAGCTTTGGATGGACAGTTACCAGGCGATTTAACCCATTTCATAACCGACGTGCACCCAAACAGCTTTGTGATAGCGTCAAGTGCATGACGCGTCACTCTGCCATGACGCGCACTGATAGCAGCAGCGGATAAGCAACCGCTGCTTATAAAAGAAGCGTCAGACGAATAAACGCTGATTCCTTGTCCTGCACCGGTCTTCGCTGGTTCTTTGGTGCGGCCGCTCGGCTCCCGCACGCTACTACATTACAAGTTTCAACATTATTCTGCCGCAATTAAGTATTATGAGGCGTCTTCGACACCTGCCTCAGTGGTATCATTTTGACTCTATAAAGGGACGCCGAATAGTGAAACTGTTTTTCAGATGCTGTAGTCTACTTCAAATAAGCCCCACATTGAAACGAACAGAGTTTCACCTGAGCTAACTTGAATGCTCAAATAACCAGTCGTTTTTTTTTAAAGTATGGTATTGTGAACTACCGCAGCAGCGTTGTATCTGTCCACTGTATTTTTCACAATGTTGTTGATCGTACGCCGTGTAAGCTGCTAAGTACTTAGTAATGGGAGCACATCATTGCAACTCAAGTTAGCATTATGAAGACAGGGGCTGAATATAAAAAGAAAAATATCAAATAGATGATAAATAAATACATGATTACCTATTTTAGCTGGAAAAATCAGCACAGTTGTAGAGTTTACCGCTACTTTATGTGCAGCAACAATTCATCCGAGATAGAACGTGGTAGGACTGATTCGTTAAACACAGCCGAGTAGTGACAGTTGCCTGGACGAAAGAAAATATTCTCACCTTTCTTTCAGGATTGCACCAGCATGTCTACAACGTCTTTTCTCTGAGTTTGTGTTTTTCCTGCGGCCATGATACATATTGAAATATTATCGAACATTAAATGAAATGAAAAAGCTTATTTTTTTTCAAGCTTCCATGTTAATATTGATATTGGTTAATTTATATTATCTATCAATCTGATCGTGCTTTTTGGGGTCATTTAGTTTAAACGAGGAAATCTGTCATTCCTGTGTGTTAAGATATGAAAACTAGTGCCGTAAACATTGCATCTTATTGCCAAGTGTGGGTCTCGCTGTAAAGTAGAAAATAAAAATAACTTGTTATTGCAGAGCCCATCTCTTCCCCATGCCTCACGCGGTTCTCGAACGGGCCTCGTCGGCCTGACTTCGCGAATTCTCCTTTTGCCATTTCATGTCATTTCAGGTTTGATCCGTGTATGAAATTTGCCTGTGTTAGCGCGACTGCAGCATCAGCTGCAGCCAACCTGACACCTCAGCCACTAAAACGTACATCCAGCGATTCGGACGTGCTGCTTAAGGTATTCAGTCCGAACAGCGTTGTGGTTACCACACGGTAGAGAGGGGAGATCAGAATCTCTAGAGTGTGTTACTAGGAAGGTTCCTACATCAGTGCCCTCGACACAAGCACAGTACTCGCCTGCACGTACACTTGACCTCTTATTTTGGCTGATAGTAAAAAATTTACTTTAGTGCCTTAATATAAGGATTCCCAGTAACAAGTTTTCGCAGTTTCTTATAGCACCGTTCACCCCCCTACTACGCTGCTTGTTTTTGAACATGGCTCGAGAACTTTAATTTCCTGTATGATTGCAGATCTTCTGTTTTTTTTTTTTTGTAAAAAATTTTCAGTCGTTAACTTTCAAAGCAAACGTATATTGGAGCAACCCCCTATAGCTGGCCTGTGTCAACATTTTTTGTTTTGTTTACTCGATTCTATTGTGCGTTGGTCGGTTGAATCTAGTGCCAGTATTTTTTGATCACTTGAGTAATTCTTTAGCTCCCAGTCAAAGCTGTGTCAAAGCATTTTGTTTCAAACTTCGCGTCAAAATACGTTGCAAAAGAGAAGAGAAAAACGACCACTCATGCAAGAAGGCTTACCTTATCGCAACTCCTTACAGAAACAGCTGCACAAGAAGTGGAACTTAGCCTCCTGATTCGGTGGTGTCAAGAACAAAATCGTATAGCAAGCCGCAGTGAGCACCTTTCTGAGAGTAGCATAAGTCTTTTTGCGACCCTTTCAAAAACGCGCTCACTCTTTCTTCTCGTCAAAGATCTCATTACTCTGACCTTTTCTAGTTGTGAACGTCTGACAACCTAAATATTATGGTCGTTGAATGCTCCCCGCATTTATACACCTCTTCTTTGACGGCCATGTGCTTTAAGCTTCGCATCAGGAGGTTTGGTTCACCTGATAACCATGCGTGAAATGCAAGTACTTGTAACCGAGTTCTAAAGATTCTTTTATAAGAAAGGTTGCAAAGGTGAACAGATGCCAATAGGAGAAGAAGCAGGATGGTAATAATCATACGAATAGGAGTCGCGGAAGATGCTGTAGGTTCGCTATTATGCTGTTGGCATTGACGGAACTCGCATAGGCATTGATGTGATGCATGAGAGGGAATAAGGCGATCTATTGGTTGTGAAAGACATCCAGACATAAGAAAAGAAAAGGGCCAGAATAAAAAAAATTGACTTGAGCAGGAGAAGAAGACTGAAGAATGAATGAAGTACACCTAACTTATTTATAGTTGTTTGCGCAAATACGTTCAAGGTATGAGTGTATAAAAAGGCCCACACCTGACAGTCCCAGTCCATCGCTATGAAACGTCGATGGTTGTCGGTTGCATCTTTTACAAGTGTGAAATCCTGATGACGACGCAAAGAAGTTTGTCGACTATGAGCTCCGAAAGCCCGCTTCTACTTCTACGGACGAACCAGCCCTCATAAGGATGAACGCGCTCACAAAAGGACGTATGGAGAGGCGGAAGAATGGATGGACTATAAGATGGGCGGACGGGTGAAGAGCTTTTTAAAGTTCACTTATTTATAAAAAGAAAATGAAACTGACGATCATGTTATTATCGCTTTTACTGAGCATGCGCTCAACTGGGTGGACACAAGCCAACAAAAATGACATAACCGGCAAGATTAATAGTCTTGCATACTGTGTAAATATGGATCGCATTACTAAAGGGTGTTTCGTACGGACATGCGGGACCCCACTGTGGTGATCAAGCTGTGGAAGTATTTGGTGGTGAATAGAGAAAGTATAGTATCCCAAACTCTAGGGGGGATGGGGGACATCAATTCCCCTTGCCCCTTTCTGAACGCCCTCGAAGAGAGCTCAAAATAAAGTAATATTGTCACCTGTGGAACGGAACTTGATAACAATATGTTAGAGATTCATCTTAGATATCCTTCATGTATTCCGTGAAAAGTTGAGTGAGTGGGAAAAAGAGAACATCGTAATACGAAGAAGGTTCTGTCCGTAACTTCTCTGCTGATATTCTGATGACTCTATGGAAAATGGATCATCGTACCTGTGACATAAGTACATTGTGTCAACCCCCTTCTTGTTTCCGAGTGTGACGAAAATAGGCGTACAATTGAAAAGCCTCCCTGGCGCCAAATATTGCTTGCGTGCACCTTTCACGCTTCGAGAAGCTTAGAGAAAGTACCCCCGGTTACCGACAGCGCGCGGAAGAGCCGGGTCGAAAGAAGAGACTTGTATTTTCTGGAAACCTCTCTTCTAAGGTGACCAACGGGAGGCGCGCGTGACCGGGGAAGGATAGAGGTGCTTGTACTTCTGATGTCAAGCGTATGTGCGCTTCTGCTTTGGCGCGAAGTGACAGACACGGAGCGCCGTTATAGAAAGAATGTTTGTGCCTTTGGGCAGCTCTTAACGTAGTTGCAGTGGTTCTAGCTTCGAAGATGCCCCCTTGCATTGCTCTCAGGTCAAGATCACTCGTTCAGCCATGGACCTGCGAGGCTGTGTGCGTCAGTCTTCGGGACAAATCTGTTCCGATCCTCCGGTCTTCGCACTCTCGGAGAACGTGGTGGAGAAATTGTTAGTGCGAAAACATTTCTAGGCTATGTCGATGGGGTCGTGTCACCAAAACGTGCCCGTAAAACGTGTGCGCAGCAGTTTTGAGGTTCTCAGAAGAGGTAGCATCAAACGAATGGTTGTGAATGATAGAAGACGGCGTGAGGATTCTGCGAAAACAAATTATGTCGATAGAATGATTAGTTAATTAATTTGAGCCAGAAATGTCGAAAAACATCGAAATAGAGCGGACGTCGATATAGTGAGTTGGTGGGGAAAGAGCCGTGGACAGCAAATTATCGGAAAAATAGGCAAAGGAGCGAAAATAAAGTTCTAAACGGATTGAAATGCATTTAATGAGCGATTAATAATCGAACAAAAAGTTTCATTGACCTTGAAAAATTGTCAATTGATCATCAGAAAAAGGCATTGGATGGCTGAATAGGCTGGACGGGGATATAGTAAGTGGGCGGGAAAGCAACCACGGCACCAAATTTGAAAAAAAAAATGATTGATTGAGATAAAACAAGATATAATCGGTGTAAATAAATCCATCTTTAGTTAAAGCTCAAAATAATTACGCTAATTCAGCATTTTATTTATTTAACGAAGAAAAACGAAATGATAAAGAAAGCAAAGAGAGGCGACCAGTGCCGAGGAGGTGTCAGTGCTTTCCCATTCTCCCCAATGCGGGTTGCCGTAGGGATCTTTAATTTTTTTTTCCCATTTGGTTGCGTTTCTTTCGTGTTAGTGCACTATGTGGGAAGAAATCTCTTTGGGCTGTCGCCACTGTGTAGCGTTGCTGTATATGCGTTGCATATTATTGCGAACATTGTGCATGTGTTCTTATGAGTGCTATGTAAATACTCTGTTTCGTCTGGGCTATATAAAGCTTGATTTAGTTTGTGGACCTTTGACTGCAACCCATCCTTTGGCTTCTGACCGCTGAAAGCTGGACACCAAATGCCTGCTCCCCTTTGTCAATCGGTCGCCGGTTTCTGGCAGAGCGCGCCACGATGAGCGTTGAGCATCTGCTAAGAGATCGGAGCTGGTACCCCCACAAACTATAAGGGCGTCTGGGAGGCACGCAACGAAGCTTTCGCAAAGAAGTTTTAGCCGTATAGTGATAACTCGAAGTGCCGCGCTTAAGTGGTTAGTTGAGGTTGGCCGTGCAGATGTGTGCTACTTTTATTCAGTTGAGACTCCATATTAATCTCAGGCATGTAGTTGAGTTCAGTGGTGGGGAAAATGCCCCCATTTTCTTCATTCCTCCCTCACCCCCCTCCCTCCTTCCCCAATAAGTTCTTCACCATCCCTCGCCCTCACTGTGTAAAACTTTCGCTTCGTGAAATTTCCCCACTTCGTAAAATTTGGAACTCTCCCTTGCCTTCACCCTCAAAATCAGAAGTTTTAATTGCAACTTGTTCTTTCTTATTGTTGATATGTGCCGATGGTGGTACTCAGTCGCACAAGGCGAAAACAGTTGTACATACGGGCGCTTTCAGCTGCGTCCAGCCGCGCGGGATCTTTGAGCATAGCATTCTGGTGTTCTCAGCAGCCAAAAATGTTTCCAACAAACAACGGAGGTATTGTGTCGTGCTATAGGCGATAACTGGCAACAGCCATGTAAGTCTGGTACTTCACCCGCCAGTGCCTAAAATGAATAGTGCCGCCGGAATCGGGGCCTTGAAAAGGTCAGAAAATTTCACGGCACCCAAAGTAGCCAATTACTGGGAAGAGCCATGAAAATCTCTACCTGAAAATTCTAAAAGCTGCCAGTTGAAGAGACACTGCGGTAAAAATTCGGGCCAATCTGTTCATCGATGCGCGCTTCATAAGTCTGAAGGCGACGAAGCGAGAAACTACTGCTCACCATGCGCACAAGAGGGAGATTCGGACCGCTGACCCGTGCTAGAGGTCAAACCTGATGAGCCGCGGACAAGCACGGAGTGCATGCAGAAAACCTGACAACAGCACACATTACGCTGGATCAACTCTGAATGAAACATTTCACTCTGGAAAAGTTGCATGACGGGCTGCAATAGAAAGAAAAACACAACATGTAAAACAAGGAGTACACTCGCAAATGATTTTCTTCGCACATGCATGCATGCATCAAATTACAGGCCGATCAGCATAGTGTCCACTGCCTACAAGATAATTACTAAAGTAATTGCTAATAGAGTCAGGCCAACCTTACATTTCAATCAGCCAAATAACCAGGGAAGCTTTTGTAAAGGCTACTCGATAGTAGAACATATTCACACTATCAATGAGGTGACAGAAAAATGCGCATGACCTAACCAGCCGCGTTACTACATAGCTTTCATAGATTACGAGGAAGGATTTTACTAATTCTCAACCTGAGTAGCCATGCATTCAACTGTGGAATCAGAGTCTAGTTAAGACATATAAATATTCTGGAAGTTATCTAGAACTGCTTCGCAGCCACCATAGTCCTCAGTAAGGTAAGCAATAAAAGTGGCAGGGGGTTAACGTAGTTAAACCGAATAGACGTGAGAAAGGCATGTGTTCAGTCTTCAGTTGGAGGGGACACTTAAGCTCTGCCTTAGGGGCATGACGCGACTGCTTTAGTGAGTTGATGCCCATTAATGAAGAATTGAACATTCTCCACTTAACATCCACAGAACGCGGCGAGCCCTGAACCACTGCCAGCGCAGTGTCGAAGAGCTTAAGCGATGCTCCACTGCACTGAAAGGTGATTGGTTCTATCATAGCCACCGGTAGAGATTTAGTGGCCCATGTTCCTCTTACCGAGCAATCTCTCGCGACCAATCATTAATTGAACTGCCACATGCCACGGTGGTCACTTTGCTCAAAATTAGGTGGATAGGCTGTGATGATGCGCTGGTCACTATTTTTTCTTTTACTTTTCGGAACTATTTCCGTGCAATAAAAAAATAGCCTAGTGCTCTCGCTGAGCGGCCATTAATGGATATCTGTCCGCGCGGCCGCGGGTTCGACTCCCAGTCATGAATATTGATTAAATTTCTTTTTCTCTATTTAATAGTTTGACCGCTAACTCAGCTGAAGGTCAAAACTAGGCGCCTGGTGATCGAACCACGAGGTCCCGTAGTGAAGCTTTTGCTTCAAAAGTACTCATCATCGAGTGGTGGCACCGGAGATAGAAGAGTATTGGTCGGATCTTAACGGAGTGGATAAATAGGTGTAGAAAGACATCGATTAGGAGCCGCCAGCGTTGCGGCAAACGCTAATGCTTTAGAAATTCTCCGATGCGGTCTCTGCAGTGATATCTAAGTTTTTTTTTTCCTATCCATTCAAATTTTTCTCTCGCTCTCTCTCGCTCTCTCAAAGACAGACTAAGAAGATGATGATGACCTATCTATCTGGTCGAAACTACTCGCCGCTATCTCGGCTGCCTTTGCCTTTTGCTGTAAAGACATGTAAATTGATTCTTTCAGCTACAATATCAGTTGAAATCAAATCACATTGCTTAGGTCTCAGGTTTCCGCAAAAGTGCTCATCCTGGTTGCTAGAAGGTGCCCGGAAAGATATGGATATGCCGTAAGTATAAAAATGAAGGGCTGCAGGTTTTCTATTTAAGAACGCCCTCAGAAATTACCGGCCACAGCTAGAACAACGTACTCGTTATTTTTCGATCACTGCATTTATTTCAAGCACGAGAGATCTGAGTGGAATGGGTGCTTCAGTTTATGTAAGGTAATCGCACGTATGTACGCAGGAAAAGAAAGGTTTTCTTTCCATGCCAGCTATTCAGAACGACAATCCGTGTTGTGAGATTCTAGGAGAGAAACGTTCGAGGCACTTGTGCTGCTGCGCTAGGATCAAGTCAGAGAAGTGCAAGGTCGTTTCGCAGTTGTTGAAATATTATGATCCGTCATAGGTAGTACGACTACACACAACATAAAGCACCACAGCATAAGGCCGTGGATGCCGGATAGTGCCCCAATTTCCGCCGAATGAAACCAATTTTGTTTTGGCTAGAAATATCCAGTGATCGCCTTGGAATGCTTTAGTGATCACAGGTAATACTTGATGATGTGTGGCCCCTGTGGGTCCCACTTGGGCAGCCGCTCTAGCACCTACCTCACCCCTGATGGAGAGTAAGTGGGCAAACTCACATTGACGTGGCCCCTCGTAATGCAACGCGGATTCGATATCGGCGCTCCTAGGGCTAACTCAGACCACGTTGCTGCATCTAGCCCACGTCGGTGTCTTGCTGACGCTTCAGGGTACATGAAACATTAACGTGGGCTCACTGTGGCAAAATCCTGGTCAAGTAAATGGAGCTACCTCCACAAAACCGCTGTGGACCCTAAATCGGTTTTGGCGGTGCTTGACAACTGGCGGGCCCGGATGTTGCCCACATCAAGCCCTTGTCGGTTAGTTGAAGGCAGACGCAACGTGAATGTTCGATGTATGCGAGAAAAATCTCGTGAAGCCTTACTGCGCCTACCTAGAGGAAACGGCTGTAGGTCGAACGTGTGCCTTGGCGGGGCTGGAAAATGCGCGTGCGCGCACGCTGCCCAGATCGGTCATATCGGTGAGTTGAGGGATGATGAAACATAAATGCGGGCTGAATGCAGGAAAAAACGAAGCAAGCCCAATGGGCCGCCGCTGCAAAGCCGCGGTCGGTCCCACATTAGCCGTAGCGGAGCTTAACACACCGAGTGTGTGCATGCGACCGTGCATGACTTCTTTCAATTCGCGAAATTAAGTCATAATGCTGATCACTTAATCTTATCCAAGATCTATACGATAATTTTTAGCATATTCACTCGGTTTCATAATGTGCATGGTTAAGGCTCTCACACTAGTTCAAACTGTGTAAAATGGCCACACCATGATCAGAAAAATCTGCACCACTTCACCAGGTCGCTTTGAACTGTCTTCAACCCTCCACACTTTATTATATTGCGAGACACGCATATATGAGCAGCTTCGAATAGGTCAAGCATGGCGTCGTTGATGGCAGCACGCATTGCCCACATGCTGTAGTACTTGCAAGAAAAGTTCAGCTTTGCTGCTTATGTTGGCCTTACATTTAAAAAAAAAAATCATCTTTGACATTTTTCCGTGTGGGCACAACGGAGCAACTGAGTTCAGGCTCTCATTAAAATACCCACATCGGTCCACCGGCGGGCCGCATGTTTGTAAGCCCAAATCGGGCTTGCCGCCATTGAACTGGCACAGGTCCCAACTCGGTGCTGGAGGAGCTAATAAAAATGAAAATCAAAACTTCTTTCTTGCAGGGTTGCCCACATCCGTCTAAAGTACGACCCATGGGAGAGCTAAGGGGCCTTCATTATGCAATGCACGACGAATGTGTGCAGCCTTACATGCGCTGCGCACATCAATCCCTATTGGGACCCACCAGGATGTTTGTGGGCAGCCCACATGCGGCCCATGCTGGCCCCTGTTTAAAAACTCACATTTGTCCCACAGCGGATCAGCTATGCTGCCCAAATCGGACCGACAAGTGTCCAAACTTCAAAGCCCACTTTGTGCTGTGTGGAAATAGTCAGTCAGAACAGTAAATGTGGAGAAATACTGTTCAGACATGCGCCTGTGGAACTAAGCATATTTCTTTGTCATATGAGTGTAAATGTGCGCCAATCGTGCTTACATCTCACAATGAATCCCACAGCTGTAGGATGAAGTATGGCAAGCTGTGAATATGTTAAAGCAGGACGTGGACTCTAAATAAAATAAAGTTCCTAAAATACCGTTTCTAAAAGTGGTAGCATGTGTTGGTACCCCTGCTCTTCTATGCAGTCACGGAGTTTCTTTGTGAAAGCCTATTCAGAAGCACTCCAAAAAACGTGGTAGCAACCACGATTCTGCATGCCGTATATCTGGAAATGGTAGAAAATTTGGCGCATTTTAACGATTAATACCTTTGCGGTTCAGCATTCTTTCGAGGCATCTCTCAAATCGACGGAACACATTTTCTCGCCTTATAATACCGCTCTCCAGCATGCCTTTATGTCCGGAAATAATGATGGAAAAAAAAACATTTCCCAGACTGGCTATGTGGGCGCCTTGCGTCAGCATTGGCCTCCTCTGCGGTTGTCCCTAGCAACCGGCGGATTCTTCAAGCGTGTCGATGAATCGGCGTCTCCTTTCGTGATAGGTTGTTTTCCTAGAAAAGGATATAGCATGGAAGAAGAGGACCGCCTACATTTGGCAATTTTCACGCATTAGACTGTTTGGGCTGAGCTATATAAAAAAATTGCAGTGCAGGTTTGAGGATGGGAATTTCGCGATGATAGACAGCACTGTTTTAAAAGCAATACAAAAAATTGATATGAGGGGACAGTTAACATCCCCCTAAAGTGTATGATATAATAGCTTTAATGGGTTAATGCCCATAATTGCCAAATTGGTTTCTGTAATTAACATTCATACATCCCTAAAGATCCTTATACAGCTCCTGGTGCAGTGGTGCAGTGGAAAGCAATGCGCCACTGGCCTGCGATGGCAGCTGCTGCCGTCGATGGGGCTTGTGGAACCCAAATTGTTTTACGCGGAAACCTAGTGCGGACAATGAATAATTTAAGTGCCGCCTGCCACGGGGGTCAGTTTGCGCACAGTCCGGTGAGAAGGTTGCGATAACGTCACAAGGATATGTTACATAGCCGGCGCACCTCACTCCAGGGTTGCCTCTTTAGAGACTTTTCGTGAATTTTCCGCTCACGGTCAATGACGACGAGTTTGCCAACGGCGGGGCCGGATTTCCTGCTAGAAGAGCTCCTATACGCTGTCGCGTTACAATGGCGCATTGTTACGGTAGCCGCAAGCGAAAGGTGCCAATAGTTCAAAATGGCACGCTGGCTAACGACTGAATTTATAGTAGGGGTGTCGTGGGCGTGCATCCGTGCTGTTTTAGCGGCGATGAAAGCGCTTGTGAGGAAATGGCTCCAGAAGTTTCACACACGGCTTATCAAAAACGCTCTGAGAACGGATAAGCATTGGACTGCAACACGCGATAAGAATCGGCTTGTCACTTCATGAGTTCAGTTCCTGCGCACGCTGAGAAAAAGCAGTAGTTTAATTGATGAATGTCTCAAATCTATTGGACTTCGCAAGTTCGCCAACCGTCTATTGGTCGCGAATGAATGCATTTTTCAAGACTATGATATCAGGGTGCAGTATAAAGGAATTATTAAAAATATCATTAGCATAATTTGATTAATTAGTAACTAAACAGTGCCCACCTTCTGTAACTTTTGTCCGCAGATTCTAAAGCACACTCAGTATCGGCGGCAATCACGGGATCATCAGCGTCATTTTTTTATAAATATGCTAACTCTACAGTCACCCTCTATATACATTCCATCACCCGTCCGTGCGCCGTTCATCCTTCAGTCGGTCTGTTATTGCGGCGAAGTAGAAGCAGACTTCGCGAGCTCATAATCCACAAGCTTCATTGGCATCCACATTTTCACACTCGCAAAAGATGCACCCTATAACCATTGGAAATCCAGAGCAATGGTTTGGGACTGTCAGGTGTGTGCCCTTTTATACACTTATACTTTGAACGTAACTTTGCTGACAAGAGTGAAAAACTTCCGCCTACGTGATTGGTACATTCAACTCCTGCTCAAGCCAAAATGAGTTACTCTGTCTTTATAGTATATCCGAACGTACTTCACATCCAATAGACCGCCTCATTTCCTATCATGCACCAGATCAATTAGTATGCGAGTTCTTTCAATGACAGCAGGATAATAGCGGACCGCAAGCATATTCTGCGACTTCTATTCAGCATTTTAAATCTAAAGCTGTTACGTTTCACACCAGCGACGTTTGGAGCCTTTATATGAGGAGTGGAAGAATGCTTACGCTTCATTTGCCCTGTGTTCTTCTTTGCTACCTTTCTTGCTTGCAAGAATATTTGCAGCCTGATTATCAGCGCTTGCCTTTCATGCATGGTAATTATGTAAACTGAATCGTTTCAAACTAAGGTCGACATTTCGTAGCACCTTGATGTCAGGAAAGTGTTGTTAAACGAGGGGCACATTCAATGATGAGAGATCTAGGTACAGGTGCACGCACACCTGAAAAGGTCAGATTAATGGGATCCTTGACAAGAAAGAAGAAAGAAAGAAAAGATTGCGAAACATTCATGGCGCTCTCAAAGCTGTGCTGGCTGCGCCTTTCGATATGGCTGCACTATTGGCACCCCAAAATGAAACGCCGTTCTCATCGTCTTCAGTGACCGTGTCTGTTAAGGATTTGCACAAAGTAAGACTGCTTTCAGGGGCGGCCGTTTTCTCCCTTTCCAGAAGGTCTCCAGATGCGAAAAAAAACATTCATTTGCATGGTTGCCATCGGGAGCTGAGGAAATCCTGAGGATATCAAATATATACTCCCACAAGATCTGACACGCCGGAGCCAGTTCGAGTGAGTAAAGCAAAAAATCTTGATGCACGCCCAAACTGTTGCTACTAAAATGTACAGTTTCTTTTAAACTTACAGCGTGAAGAACGTTACAAAACTCGCAACATTTGAAGCCGTCATACAATATAAGTTTTTTAACCTAGTTAAAAATGAGTAATTCAGTAGAACACAAATTGCGAGAGCTTGTTAATGGCAATCCTGTTTAACGCGCTGAAGTAATATTGTCACGATCGAGTGAATTGAGACGTCAGCAAAGTTTTTCAGGCGACCGCTGCACTCGTGAGGAGAACGCTGATGACATTTGTTAGAACCTTGTTTGCACTGCACTGTAAATAAGCCGATCATCTCAAGTTCTTTTTGAGTGAAAACTTTAAGCAGCACATCGAAATCGCAGGATGCAAGTTTTCATGGCTGAGGTGTCAACGTGATTCTCATTCTAGGTAATCACAGTAAGTCACGGATGCCACTTTCGCGCTAACGCACGTATATTTCATAGACGGACCAAACCTCAAATGACACAAAATGCCCAAAGGAGGTGACTTCTGTGTAAACCCTCAGCCTGTGAACCATGGCTGGTGCACGTAGTGTTGACTCATGTAGGAAGAAAGTTATTCAAACAACAGCAGGCCCACGTATCAAATAGACAACCTCACACAGGACTAGTGCAACTTCGGAAAAACAACCTCGTTCTCACAAGCCCCGCGAATCGCCACCGATAAAAGCAACGACCCCTTCAAATTCTACCGCATTGGATACAAGTAACTCCACGTTAGCTAACTTAAACACGTCACTAGGGGGGCAATAAAATTTTAAAGGCCGAATTTCTTGCCACAGAGTGTTGAAGCAAAAAATGTTTTCTCTAGACAATGGCTAGAAATATAGACACGAGGCGTTATTTTGTGAGATTAGTAATAATAATTATCGTAGTATTTCAAGAATATGGACCAACCTTGCTCACCTTACTTCGAATGATGTTTTGTTGTTGCAGAAGAGCTATGGTTTTCTCTAAAGGCACCGTCGTGTTCGCGCTGATCGTCGCACTTAGTGTTTGTGCATCCGCTGAAAAAGTAAGTAACTGTTCTTCGGTTTTTACGATTATATTTCAGGTATTGCCTTAAAATGCTGTGGAACTATTCGAAAGCATGACTCCCTAATAGTCAGCGAAAAGAATGATGTACTTTTTTTTCTTCAAAAGTATCGATGTTGCCTAATAACGTACGGTTAGTGTAAATGCGCGCTGGACGAGCAAACATGCAACCTCATAAGACCCGGCATTCCATGCTAATATATGAATGACCTTGCTGGGATTTCGTTAAAATCTCTGCCTCATGAAATTGCCGCACATTGGCTACGGTATGCAGGCGAATAGTAGAAAGGCTACAGTGCTGCAAAATTTTAGCAAGCTATTGATTACTGTCTGGATTACTGCCTTTAGAAATAGGAAAAAAAAACACTATTACACGCAAGGCAAAAGGTCGGTCATAATCACCAAAATAAAAATTAAAATTGGTTTTGAGGAAAGAAAATGACGCAGTAAGTGTCACACATACATCGGTGGACATCCGAACCACGCCACAAGAAAAATAACACAGGAGGGAGTGACAGAAGAAAGAAAGAAAGAAAGAAAGAAAGAAAGAAAGAAAGAAAGAAAGAAAGGAAGGAAGAAAGAAAGAAGGAAAGGAAGAAAGCGAGAGAGAGAGAAGAAAGGAAAGGAAGAAAGGAAGAAAGAAAGAAAGAAATGAAAGAAGAAAGAAAGAGGTCCCAATCGCCGATGTTTTACCTCTTGCTAAGACGGAGAACCCTCCAAGCGGGCTGAGTGCACCAAAAAACCTTGAGGCTTTTGATGACACGGAAGCGGAATCTCAAAAATCAGGTCGTTTCACTCTTAGAACAAGAAATCATTTTGATCCTGCATCTAGAAAGTAATGAGAAAAAAGCAGGGAAATCATTTCACGCCAAATTTTTTGTGTAGGCATTATTGCCCTAAGATGTTTACAGATAGCATATATGCGTTGCAGAAGAACTTGCAGAAGAAGAGGCGCTCTTTGTGTCATCCCCTTTTTTCCTGTGTGTGTGTCTTTTGCGCCATTCTGAACTACAAGCATATATGCACTGAAGAATGAAGCCAAGGGAAGACAAGAGATGATTTTTTTCTAGACAGGCAGCCACAAGGACGTTCAAAAAATGGTTTTAACACGTCCAGCATGTGCGTTAGAGCGACGCAACTTTAAATGTCTGGCATTTAAATATAGCAAAAAAAATTAGCATTCCTCTGCGCTGAGAGCGTTAAGTGCTCTTTTGGGAGGTGGGGATGTGGATATCTACCCTAAATGTAAGCGGATGGCGAAATGTTTTTCCTTACACTCATCTCGAGAATTTCAGGTATCTCTGAAGCTGCTTAATCTGTCAAGGCTATGAGTTCTGTGCCAACGGCTCTCCATGTATTTTCCCCGATGTTAATACACGCCGCTAATAAAAATTCGACAGAATCCTATTCTGTAAGGCACCTCCCAACATGCGTGTTATTTAATATGAAATTCAGAAAGATTTGGCTTTCCAGTGCTCTCACAAAAGATATTTTGTCCAAAGTGACGACTTCTTTTCTCAATTTTATTACGCTTATAACCTATCTTCCAAACGATAAACTGATTTAAATAACAATCAAATGACGGGTTTAGCAACCTGCAAGTTCTGCTGCTTTTCTGTTTGGCTTTTAAATTAGTATGCAAAAAGAAAACAAAATTGACTGAGGCCTCGGGGAACGAGCCATTAGACATAAGTGTCTTTCTCCCAGAAATTTAAAAAACAATTTACGGGCTATAAATGCGATTGATGCGGAGGGGAATGTGTTAGCAAGTGGGCTCTAAATTGGTGTGCGCGAGAGCGCATTGACTCGTGGCGCCCTCTTTGAGCAGTACAGCAAGCTAGCCAATGCTCCAGGGCTTGACTGATGCCTCCGGGAAGGAGCCATTAGAAATGAGTGTGTTGCGCAATTCACCTGAGAATTGTGCTAAATACATTGTGCTAAATACACATTATGCTAAATATACTGTGCTACATTTGTGCTAACAAAATGTGCTAAAAACATTCTGCTAAATATACGGGGTGTATGCTTTTTGGGGTAAAAATATTCCTTTTGCGGCATTGTACTAGAAGCGTTGGCAGACACCAGATAACATGTGAATCGTCTGAAATAGTAAGCTGTTCCACTAATTTTTAATAGTGAACTTTTAACTAGTAGAGCTGGCGCTCAGTTGCATTTAGATATTTGTAACTCGTCTTTAGTAACAGCCATACCAGATTTTAGAATTTCGAAAACACGATTACACTTGACGCTCTTGCTTCGCAAAATTTGTCTTTTTCGACTAGTTACGAGCACTGGAGCGTTTGGCTGAGGCCTCCGGGAACGCGCCATTAGAAATGAGTGTGTTTCGCAGTAGGCCAAAGAATTAGAACATTTTGAAAAATTTTCGAATTAGGCTTTTTGGGGTAAAAATATGTCTTTTGCGGCATAGTACTACAAGTGCTGGCGGATACCAGAAAACCGTTCAATCGTGTTATGTAGTAGGCAGATTAACTAATTTCTAATAATTAAGTGTTTAAGTGATAGAGTTAGGCGCCTAGTTCAATCTGTGATCTGTAGCAGGCCGTTACTAATAACCATATGATTTATAGAATTTCAAAATGCCGTTACCCTCACCGCTGTAGCTCTAGAAAATTTAGCTGCCTCGTGCGAAAATACATGTGCTTTCCACAGCATGCAGGCAAGGCAAACCCTCTAGTGGACCTAACTAGTCGAAAAAGCCAAATTTTGTGGAGCCACAGTGCCAATGGTAATCGTGTTTTCAAAATTATATAATCTGGTATGGCTTTTGCTAAAGACCGGCTACAAATATCTGAATGCAACTGGGCGCCTAAATCTACTAGTTAAAAGTTAATTATTAAAAATTAGTTAACGAGCTTGCTATTTAAGACAATTCCCATGTTTTATAGTGTCTATCAACGCTTCTAATACTATGCCGCAAAACCCATATTTTTGCCCCAAAAAAGCCTTTTTTTTGAAAATTTTTGAAAGTGTTCGAAGAAATACCAGGTAATGGTGTGTGCAGACTTGCGAACCGCTTCACGGATGACCCGCACGCGAGAGCGTGAGTTGATAGCGGGCTCGGCATCCGGTTCGGACGTCAACAATTCAGCAGACCATCGACGAAAGTTCACACGTCCTCTTGATATCGCCATACTCGCATTCAGGCATGCACGGCTCTGGAAGTTCCGTAGGAGTTTGGTAGCTTCCAACATGAATTCCGGCCAGAAGTGTAGTATACTCTCATTATCAGCGCCGTATTGAAGCACCCGAATGCGATAGGAAATTTTTTCGTGCAATAAACGATCCTATGGTAGGAGCCATGCATGTATTAAGAGTCTATGGATGCCTAGCACGTTCTGTATGAAAACCGATGCGGCAGAAAACAAGCACCTGCAGTTGAAACCTCTTCGCAAGTGCTAGAAGCATTAAGATCTCTCCCTCACTAAGCGGTGTCTTTCATCCGCTTTCGCTTCGGAGTAAAAAAAAAAAAAAAGAGACAGGATTCGCGCTCATACACCAACCGAACAATGAAACGTTGAGCATGTGAACGCAAAATGTATGCAGCGCATGAAACTATGCTAGACGCACACCGCAATTCCCAAGGGACTACAAGCACACCAGAACGAATATCGTTCACACGGAGCGATGCCGGCTTCATTCGGAGTAGCTAGCCAGTGAGCGAGCGCATGTTAATATGCCAGACTTGTACTGATCGGGCTGGAACATCCGCTGAAAGAACCCGTCCTCCTTCAAATCGGCAGTGTTAAGTGGGAGCTGGTGTTTCCACCTGGGTTGAGACCCGGTGGCTGCCGCCACGGCTGACGCTCCTCAATTTCACTCAGGGAAGTCACGTTTACGTCACATGAAAGCAGCTGTTGTGGGCCATCCGCGATCCGGTCTGCTCTTTTGAACCCACTGAGGTCACTTATACAACATTATTGTCATCAGTACAAATGAGTTATTTGGCTCTTTCTCGGTATACTGACGTTAATCCGGTAGAAATAAACACATTTCTCACAAAAGAATTGGTATTTAAAATTCTTCCTGCTGATATATTTAAACAGATATTGTACTTACCGAAACGGATGGGCTGTCAACATTATTAGGGGAATGGCGGTGTGGTGTAGTCTATGGGATTCGCCAGATGTTAACGCAAAACTCTTACTGGCGTAATGAGCCGGTGGTAGCGGCATCTATGTATTTTTTTATCTTTTGTTGCCCACACAACCTTAACTTTCGGTGATACTGATCTAGTGAAGATTAGAGCACGATAACATGTAGATATAGTACAACTTGTGCTGGTCACCTGTGTATGCTTAAAAATGCAAGCCATAATGAAAGCTCGACATATTGCACTCGTGTTGGTTTAAAAGAAAACTATCAAGAGAATGCGCCGGATTTTTGTGATGAAACAAATATCCGGTCTAAATAGAGCTTCGATTCTGCCCCGCAGCGACGGAAGGCAACGCCGCAGTCACGCTTGAAAATGAGATTCCAAATTACACCGGGGTCGCACGCACAGGCAAGAATTAGCTGCCGTGACTATGGAGAGAGGGTAAGTACATATATTGATTCTGTATGGTTAAACACCGCGGAGATAACGAGGCGAGATGCACGCATACGCAGGAATTTGTTTTTCGGTTGTCAACGCTCCCAAAATGCCCGCTGGAACGCACTGCGATATAGTATTCACGTTTTACTAACATCCGGATTCTCTTGGAGCGTCGCTTGAAATGGGATGCCTTGCAGTGCGTCTTTGATACTTGGATGCCACCACCAACGGGTTCGCCCTTTGAGAGAAGAGAAAAAGAGGTCATAATGGAGCTAAATGAAAAAGAGACAGAAACAATAAACAATCAGCAATGTGCTTATCGTTAAAAAATTGCAGAGTCGAAAAAATGTGCGCTGAGTCAGTGTTCATCATAAAAAAATGCACTACAGGGGACAATGCCAAACGTTGCATCAATATTCATAAAACTGGCGAAAAAGCTTGTGCAAAAACAGGCGAAGAACTTGCCGGAGTGCCTATTTCATGAGCCTATAAAAGTGTCGTGATATAGTGTCGTTAACACCAACATCTTTGCAGTGACTGGTGTCCTTGTCGCAGTAGCTGTACAATATTGTTTTGTATGAACAGCTGTATCGAGTTGAAGCAAGCAGAGGATGAAAAATAAAGTGATACTTGGGTGATGCTTTTGCTATGCAAGACAGGAAATAAATATTGCTTTTGTAAAAGGTGAATTAGTATAAGAGAATCTCCTAAGGAGGAGCAGGTTTCCGAATATCGAATCTTATAGATTAAATATCCACCTAAGAGCCCTTGTACGACCGCAAAAGAAAAATCACGAACTAAAAGAATTTTGCTGAACTGAGAAATTTGTGAGAAAAATGTGCCTTTCCTCTGCAGTAGAACAGATGCGCACCGGTGGATGATAATAAAAGTTACTGCTTAATTTGCCTTTCTAGACAACCTTGCGCAAATACAAAATGGTGGCAGAACTGTGAGCAACAATGTGAAAAAGTGGCAAGGTTTTAAATTAGTTAAGCCGAGTAGACATGCAAAAACATATGTTTAGCCTGATTGGTACATGGGTTTGCTCTGACCGAGGTTTCTGACCTGTTCGCACCGTAGATGGAAGTTGATGAAGACGAAGATGTGCAATGCACAGAGTAAGAGTGCGTTGCAGTTAACACGAGGCGTGATCGGCTGCGGTGATAGCATAGTTCCACCCTGTGTTTGCGATGTCTGTGTGGCAATCAACCTATAAGAGAACAAGTCAAGACAACCTTCTCGGCCTTCAGCTGCTAAAGGCCTGGCGCTACCTAATCTCGTTGTGAAACAACTGGTGTCCAGGTTCTTGTTTCTCGGGTACCGAAGCTACCCTTTTCTTCGTACATTTCAGGAACGGCGCCTCTCGTCTGCTCTTCCAAATATAATCGTTTCTTCTAAGGCGTTTCTAAGATGCGCTGTTAGCAGGTGCTTTCGGGAATTGGTTAGGGCTTGTCGATTTCTGACAGCACAATTTTCAATGGCGTACCTCACCAATGTGAAACTCAAGATGTTGAATCGGACATAGTAGACATTACGGTTCCAGAACCAGCGTACGGCGGAGGACAGAGTATACATTAAGATGTTCTAAAACAGGATAAGAAAATGATGCTCCCAGCGGGAGTTAAAAAATTCTTCTACAAACTCCATAAAGATGCCTTGACTGTCAAAACATGTATATATGAGAGAAGCGTGTTTCTGCCACGGGGGACTGCATACTTCATATGCTGAAAACCAGAGAATGTCAAATCTAAATTCCTCGATTGGTGGGACGCTGCATTCTTCTGCGACGCCCGGCAAAGTACTCGTAAAAAAAGGCCCCTCGCTCACACCCAGAGATTTTCGGTTTCTCGCTCTTAACAAGGAGGTGATTCCATTTGATGTGCTTTTTTTTCTTGGTGTGCATGTGACCTGGCGGTTTTGAATGGCTGTCAGAATTGTGATCCTAAAGTATTGCTTGCGCGCAGTTATTTCGTAGAGTATATATGTCAGCTGCGTGGCATCCCCAGAAAAGATGGCTACCGCGAAGAAGTCATTGAAGTGATGAGTTTGCTTGTTAAAATACGTAAAGTCCGTAATTTTTGTTGGCGTGTGTCTGTACTTGCGCAACATGCAGTAAAGGAAACAAATCCGGTAATAGCATAGTGCTCTCGTGCAGTGGAAAGCGAAGCTAACCTGTTTGCACCCAGCAGGTTGAATGCCCAGTCATGGCAATGTTTTGTTTTTATTTCTTCACCTTCAGGGTCTGGAACACCACTAGATTCTTGCACGGGTTTGACCGCGCCGAATAGTCCTTTCGCATCAATATACCAACTCAAATTGCTCTGAAATTAGGAATACATTTGTCCTGGCGCTTTAAACTTAGTTAACCAAGTTAGTTATCAACGACTAATTGCTTTTAAGAGCTGGAGATTAAGCTTCGTATTCAAACAAGTGTTTAATGCTATTTAATATGCTTGCGACTATGCTGTTTGGTCGTAATTGAGGCAGTATACTCCACACCGACCATCTAAACATGGTCACAGCAATACTTCGTAATTTCGCACGCACGGCAAGAGTATTTCTGATATCCTATCATGTTTGTCTGTGTCCATATGACTTTTCGCCCTTTCTATCAAACTGTTGCAAATCATGTGAAAATGAAAATTAGTATTGCGATTCAGTATACCAACGCGAAGTAAGACCTGGAAATTGCATAATTTCCTTTATAGCCGTATGGCTGCGCTGACCATTAAGTTTATGGTTATTCATTCCCTTATTGAAACCTTAATACTAACAATAATCAAGACGCTTATTATTCATAATACGGGAGCGAATGTTGTTCGGTGTTCATGGAAGCGCCAACTCATTACTGACCATCATCATCAGCCTGACTACACCTACTGCAAGGCAAATTCCTCTCTCATATCTCTCCAATTAACACTGTATTTTGCCAGCTGCGTCCAAAGTGTCCCCGCAAACTTCTTAATCTCATCTGCCCACATAACTTTCTGCCACCCCTGCTACGCTTGCCTTCTCTTGGAATACACTCCGTTACCCTTAAGGACCAGCGGTTATCTTGCTTTCGCTTTACATGTCCTGCTCAAGCCCATTTCTTCCTCTTGATTTCGACCAGGATGTCAATTTCCCGCGTTTGTTCTCTTACCCACTCCGCTCGGTTCCGGTCTCTTAACGTTACACCTATCATTATTCTCTCCGTAGCCCGCTGCGTTGTTTTTTACTTAAAGGGACACTGAGGAGAAATTGAAGTTGGCTTGTACCGACAGAATACCAGCTCCTGATTACAAAAACGCCACTCAAACTGACAACAAAGCTCTTGTAACGTAGAAAAGAGCGAGATCCAAAATACAGGTATCGCCGCCACAGGCCAAACTCGCAAGTACAAGCGTCATGACGTCATATAACAAAACAGTGTTGCTGGAACCAATGGTTCTAGCAACGCTAGGACACGAGAAGCACAAATCACTGAGGCGCAGCCAATGCATGCGCAAATCTCCTTGACGTCGCCAGATGGCGCCACGTGCCGGGCAGCTACGCGCTCGCCTGAAGCATCGGGACCAATCAGCGCCTGCTCGCCGGCGTTAGGCGGGCTCCCGGTATTCCGCTAGCGGTATCAAGGTACACGGTATGCTAAAGGTGTCTATTTGCGAGAACTTCGTTGACGACTTCGAGAACGAGATCCATCGTAACGCTCACAAAACGCCGGTGCAAACGTAAGCGAAGCGACTGTAGCGACGGCCGCAATAGCCGATAGATGCCTTCAACGTGCGGCCGGCGGTAGCTTTCTTTTCGGCTGCTGCTAGGCCGCACTGCTGGCAGCCAGAAATCACGGAGTCTGCATCACGTGATGTTTACGTCACTTAGTCCTCTGTCGTCATAGCCGAATCCCAAGTTTGAATCACAGCGGCGGGAAAAACCTTTTCAACTTCGAATCCAAATCTCTTAGAAATAAATGCATTTTTCGCTGCCGGCCAAGTGGCAACAAAGCCATGACATGCCGAACTATCGGATTTTGCTATAAAAAATATATTAATAGTGCTCTCCTCAGTGTCCCTTTAAGCTGAACCCTTTTCGTTAGCCTCCACGTTTCTGCAATTGGTAGCGAGGTGCTGGAAGTGGAAAGGGAATAGGCTTTCTTAGGGCAGGTTGTGAGCGCCGATGCGAGTCATCATAGGAAAATAACTGGAAGAATAAAAATGGGGTGGAGCGCATATAGCAAGTTCTCTCACATCATAAATGACAATTTTTTTATATACCTCAAGAGAAAAGTATACACCACTCGTATGTTACTGGTAATCGTTAGTGACACTCGTTTTCAAATGTTTCGTGCTCTCTGGAATAGCAGCGAGTTCTATACCATTACGCACTCTTCCTTGTAGAAAGTTGGCAGAGTTGACAGTTTTTTATATATACTTCTGCAAACTTATTGCAACACACATGATCCTGGTATAAAAATTACTCTGAATAATATGCGTATATTAAGCATTCATTGCAAATTCCCTTTATGATGTTACTAAAATCATGTTACTAAAATCGTATCATGTTACTCATGTTATCATGTTACTAAAATCATCATGTATCATGTTACTAAAATCAGCTATTACGAGGAGTAACTAAAACTCACAGCCAACATTTTTTTTTTCATAAGCAGCGGAAATGTATTTTCGATAAAAAAAAAAACCGTCAATAAAATTTTTGTGCTGCCACTCAGTCCATGCGCTCACGTTTGATTAACTACCAGGATATGCGAAAAAATTATTGCTAATCAAATTTTTGGTTCCTGTTCTTTTCTAGTGTGGTCCTTCGGTTGAATGCTGCCTTCCTTATAGGTGCGGGCCCAGCGGTAGCTGCTACTGATTCGAAGACTCAATGTCCCGAAGCAACCGCAGAAGAAAGAATGGCAAGGCTGCGCCGTAAAAAATAAACTCCAGTACAAAGGGAATGTGCCCAGTTCTTTCAGCAGTGGTTTTACACCCCTTGTCAACACATGGACTGTGAGGAGCGTCATACTGTAGCGCCTGGGAATGATTCATACCAACTGGGGTTCATTACAATCGCTGACATTGCAGAACAAACGAGCGTTTTTTATTGCGAAAGCAATGCTACGCTCATGAACGACCTTTTGGGTAGCGGCGGAACGTAGCCACGTTTGACCTTTAGAATGACCTCTGGCGTCATACCAGGGTGAGAGATGGGCTACCAAATCGAGTCGTCACGCAGCGCCGGCCGGTAGCCACGCGTGACATTTAGAATGACCTCTGACGTCATGTCATGCCTAGTGACGTCATAGCGGACGTCATACCAGGGTGAGAGATGGGCTACCAAGTCGGGTTGTCGCGCAGCGGCTGCCGGTAGCCTCGCGTAACCTGCAGACGCGGCGCACTGCGTTCCCGGCGCGCCGTGTTCCTTCCGAGGCGCTGCTCTCGCTTTCGCAACCCACGAGGCTCAACCAAAGCTAAGCCCCCGCCAACTTTTTTATTTCGCGTTCATCCAAAGAGGACCGCCGCGAACTAGGGATCAACAGCCGAACGCCAAAAGCCCTGTGTCATTGTGACGAGTGCTGTGCATTAATCACAGAAAATTTGCAAGCCGCTCGAGCTCTCACCCGCTGCGGTGGTTCAGTACATAAGGCCCTAGTCTACCGAGCCGGAGTGCCCTGGTTCAAACCCGACCGCGGCGGCCGCGTTTCGATGGAGGCCGAACGAAAAAGGCGCTCGTGTGCTGTGCGATGTCAGTGCACGTTAAATGTCCCCATGCACATGTTCCCCGAGGCCAGGAGCGATAAATGTAATCTTTGTGGCGTGAGAGGGACCCTCGACCACATAATATGGGAATGCCCGGACATTGCCCTCCGACCCCGACGATCAAGAACTCGAATTAACTCCAGCTTACTCCTTCAAAGACATTGTTTTACTTTTTCTATCTGGCCATGGTATTTATCCCCGCGCGTGTACAAGTCTATCAAAGGCGGAGGAATGGCTTCTGCTTCCCCTGTATACTAATATTTGCTGTGCCCGGCCGCTCTCAAAAACTTCGACTCTTCTTTCTACGGCAGCTGTCTTTAAACATCTACCACATGGTGTGGGCCTGCCTCTCGAATCCTGCTATCCCCCCTCACCCCAACCCAACCCGTACAGACTGGGAGGCGACCCTACACGGCTGCTCTCACCTGCAGGCCCAACGGACCTTGTTCGGGCGAGCCCGGGCGGCGGCCGACGCCACTGGGGTCCCGAACTAGGGACCTCCACCCAGTACTTGTAAGGGTTGGCACTCCCTGGGTCAGCTCATGCATAACTTCCTGAAGTGTATCCGTACATAAATGTTTTACACCACCACCACCTCCGACTTGGCAGGCGAGTGAAAAAGACTGCGATTATTTATGCGTGAAGAAAGAAAAGGTAATGAAGGAAAGGGCAGCGGCCTGTAGGCTGGCGCCAAAAGTTTCATTACCATTGCTTGGTGCTAATATAAGAATGGAAGGTTGGAGGTTGGAGCGGATGAAGGATGATTAGATCCCTGTGACATACAAATGAGACCTGTGAAATTCGTAATAGAATACATTGCACCTGCTTTATCCCGAATCTTTAGCTTAGCTCTCGAATCAAACAATTTTTTGATGGTAGGAAAAATGCTAGGATTACTATAATGCCAAAGGAGGCGGCGTAGTGTGGTGAATAACTTTAGGCCAATATCTAACCTTCTGCTGTTTTAGAAAGGACTTTAAAATGTTATCTTTCATAGATTTAGTAACTTCTTTGATTAAAATAACTTAATAACTTGTTGCCAATATAAGTTTCGGAACAGACGGTACAGAAAAATGGCCTTACTTCGACTTAAATAACAGTTCACAAACACAGATGCAGGTCTTTTTACTCTAGGTCTGTTCATTGCCTTACTCAAAGCCTTTGACTTCATCAAACTAGCATTTTAATACGTGAGCTATAACAATATTGAATACGGGGCGGGTCTCTCAATTTATGTATAACAGTATGCAATGCGTCGGTGTAAATACTGTTGAATCCTCTTTACTACCCCTACTAAGTGGGGTACCGCAGACTACTGTCCTAGGCGCGCTATTCTTCAGCCTACATATTAGGAATATAATGCATAATAATCAGTCAGCAAAGTGGTTTGTATATGCCGATAATAGTAGGCATCTTTTTGCCGGTACAGATTCAAATTATTTGGTTCTTCAGTGCAACAGAACGCTCGAGAGACTGGCATGGTGGTCCCAGCCTCACCGCATCCTAGTTAATCCCACAAAGACTAAAGCTTTACTGCTTATATGGAGAAATAAAATATTTAAGCTGTAAAATTTGATCAATTATATGAATGACCATATCTTGATAGTAGATGAACATAAGGTTCTTGGTGTTACTATCAACTGTCACCAATGCTGGGATCACCACGTCAGCTATGTGCGCAAGATGCTCCCTGCAGTAGCAGGCACTCTGCCTTGGTGTAAAAATATCTACCTGAACTAATTAAACGGCAGTTATATCATTGCCCTATTCGCACCTCCCGTAAATTACTTTTACCTTATTTCAAGCTTCACAACAAAACAAAATTTTAATAAAATCAATGTGTTTCTGAGAAAACGTTTTGCGTATTTGGTAAGCGCTGACAACAGACAACCACAAAGAACTTATTCCTTAAATACAAGATTAATATAATCCTGCACAATTATGAACATTACGGTTTAAAGAGACCTTCTTTCTCCTGAGCAGTATCTGCAAATTTCTATAAACTTTTGGCATTTAAAACAGTGAACAAATTTATACATCAGGAAGCTTCCATATTTTTGGGTTGCCGATTTCCGTACCAATACAAGTTTCAGTCATAAAATCATAGCCTGCCATCATTTCTACACAAACACCCTCAAGTGTCTTTTGAATCCAAGAAAAAATTCAAAACTTTTGTAACCTTAGCTCGAATTATACGCGTCCCTCTAATAAGTTGAAAACTTTTTTGGTGCATGATTATCATTTGTTAATGAGTTCAGTGGTACTGTATTGTGCGCTCCTGTATTGTGACTACTATGGGACGCGAGTATTTCTAGCATATTTTCCAGAGCTCTTGGTAATGTTATGACTGGCGACATCTTCAAAATAATAGCAGCATTAGGTAGGTTAAGCACCTTTTAAAATTCTCGGGATGAGAACAGCATATAACGCTATTGAAGTGTTTTTTTTTTTGCGTAAGAAAGTAAAGTTGCACGAAAGAGGTCATAAATCTCTCGCTATCACAATTGGTCTTAGAAGAGATGAGTTTTTGTTAGCAAAGTGCAATAGTGAACCGCACGTCGCTTCAAGCGTACATTTGCGATAGTTGACGTGAAGAAGAAGGGATTGAATTGATGAATATCTGAAAACCTAACAATGTTTCTGAACTTCCCCAGCCTGAATTAGTGGCGAGACAATGGATACTTCAAGATTACGCTTGTAAAATGCAGACAAAGCGTACATATAAACAGATAATTAATACGTTTTCTCTGATATTGACTTTACCACGGCCGCAAATTTGTTACCCTGGTACGGCGACTCCAACGCACAATCACTAATGGCGATAATAACGTGATCAATAGGCTCATTTTCTCTTAAAGGCGTGAAGTAAAAAATTCGCCAAGTATATACACATTCCTTCACCCTTCCATCCCTCCTTCGGTTCTTTCATTCTTCCACCAGTCCGTACGTCCTTCTGTCGGTACATTCGTCATTCCGTCGATCCATTCGTCCATCAAAGTAGAAGCAGCTTTCGCTGCCTCTTAATCCACAAACCTAATTGTCGTCCTCATTAGAAATTCAAACGCGTAATAGATGCAGTCGACAACCATCGAGAAGCCTCAGCGAGGGATTCGGACAATCAGGGGGCGTGCTCTTTTTGTACACTCATATATTAAGTGAAATTTTGCGCACTGCTATTAAAAGTTGTTTTATCGGTACTTTTTTCATATGTTTGAACGTACTTCACATCCGACAGATCCCAGCTATCCCTTCCCTTGCGACACGACAATGCGTATGCCAGTTCCATCACTGCCAACAGCATAATAGCGCGCTTGTATCTTGTTGCAAGACTCCTATTCACGACTTGCAGTTGTTGAAAGCTGTCACAGCCTGCGACGTTTGTAGCTCTAGTATGAGAAGTAAAATATTGGTTGTGCTCGTGTTGTTTTCCATTCATCGTTGCGACCTTTCTTCAAGAGAGAATGATTACATCTCGTTTACAAGCGCTTGCCTACAGGCATGATTATTTTACGAGCCACATCAGCTGAAATCAAGGTGGAAGCACCTTCCTGTCAAGGAAGAATTTTATCAATGAATAGTACATTCAGTCAGCATAGCTTTAGGTAGTAAGACATGGGCATCTAACAAAAGGCAGAGTAATGGTATTCTTGACGAGAAGAAAGAGAGAGCCTATTTTCGTAGCGGTCGGGGAAGAGTTATGGCTGCTCTTAAAAAGGCGCTGGGTACGGTTTGCTACATGATTGCACTCTCGACACCGCAGAATCAGAAGCCTTACGTCAAGTTCTCGGTCCACTGTGTTTTTTAAGGAGTTCCGACAAGGTGAGGCTGCTTGCAAGAGTAGTCATTGTTTTCTCCTCTTCCGAAAGTATTTTGGCGCAAAAGTATGAAAAAACGCTTTGACATGCCAGCCACAGGAAGGTAGAAAAATCCTGAAGACGTCAAATAAATAATAGCACTAGATCCGGTCGGCCAGGCCACAACACAACCGAGTAAAGAAAAAAATGTCAATGCAGAATAGAGCGTTTTTACAAACTTCACTTTCTTTTAAAGTTAATGCTTGAAGAGTTTGTCTAAAAAGGGGAACATTCGGTATCGTCAGATAATTTAGTGCTCAGGAACAGTGCTCAAAAATGAACAATGTAGTAGAAGAGCGCACGGTGCGATAAGAAACTATGAGAACTTGTTGCTGGCAGTCATGTACTTAACGCAATGAAGTGATGTTTTCGCAATCAGCCAAAATGAGAGGTTAAGAGAGGTTAAGAGGCGAGCGCTGCGCGCGTGAAAAAGCACTCATTACATATGTAGGAACTTGTTAGTACTGCACTGTAAATAAGCTCAGCATCGCAAGTCCTTACAGCGTGGTGATCAAAACGCTGTTCTGATTGAAGACCTTAAGCAGCACATCCAAATCGCTGGACGTGAGTATTAATGACTGAGATATAAGCCTTGCACTCACACTAGATAATCACAGGAAGCTGTAGATGCTGCGGCATCGTTAACGCATGGATAAACCTCAAATGACATCAAATGCCAAAAAGCAGAAGTCAGGAAGTCAGCCCGAGGCCACCATTTGCAAACCACGTGCGAGATGCGTAAATGACGAGCTTTGCACTAAAAAAAAAGTTTTTACTTTACACTTACAGGCAGGCCCGCACTTGCGAATACTATGCGATGTTTGCAGGTTTGATTTTCACATGAGAATACGCAGGGGCGGTAACATTTCCTTATTTAAACTAAATCATATTCCAAACAGCACTATAGATATATGATACAGTTTGCGAACACCAGTATTAGAACGGAAGCTTCCGATGGAAACAACTCTTAGCTTTTATTTAATTTATATGTCGATATATCTCATGGTCGCTGGAAAAGCGCACACACCGAGGAACGGCATCGTAAACGTGCAGGTGTATACCTGAAAAAAAGAAAATTTTGCTTTCGTCCACTCAACTCTTACTGCTTGGCTGTGGTTAATGAATTTTATTTACCACGTTCGATCTTACACGGCTTCTTGCTGCTTCTTATGTAGGGGTAAAATTTGCCACTGTGCTCACTTTGTTCATGCTTTTTCGGTATTCATTTTATTTGTTTGTCCTTTATTAATCACTTTTATTTATTTACTTTTTGCCTGTCAGCGTATTGTTAACTTTAGACGCGATAAAATACCTCCTTTATCAAGTATTTAGCAGTTTCCACGAATTACGGCCAACAACATTGTTGAAAATAAACAAGGCAAGATACAACGCTACTGCGGTAGTTCAAAAAACGTACCTAACAAAAAGAAAGGTTATCGGGGCATTCAAATTAACTCAAGTGAGATTTTCTTCATTTTATCCTGGGATTCATCTGATGTACACGATAGAGAAAAGTAGTTGATCTATTCGATGACTCTTCTTAAGGGGGAAGTGAAACCACCGTGGCAACATCTTATATGCTGCAGACTGCAGTTAATGTTTTTTGCCTACACGTGAAGTGAGCCTTGCGTTAAATCGGCTGGTAACTGCTGCTACGTAGAGATGCGTAAAAAGTAATTAAAAAGAAACTGTTGTGGCACACTTGAAAGACAGCCTGGCACGCAAGCAGCGGCCAGTTCCAATCGGGAGTTCATATCAGTTATCAGTATCCTTAACAAATTGTATAATACGATGTGACGTCTCCCTTTATTTGTTGCCGGTTCTCACGCAAATAAAGAATGTCTTGCAGAGATGTTTTTGGTATCTTTGCCTTCTCGTGGGAGGCGAGCGAAATTCCGTCACCGCTTCCCGTCGGAATCGGGTCAGCGTGTGACGTAATGTGAGGTAAGACGGAAACAATAAAGAAAACAAAGCAGCGGTTAGGATGCTAGTTCGGTCTTATACACCCACGCAGGAGTACGAGCCAAACCTGTGCGTATGCTGTGAAGCAGACTGGCTTCAGCCCTCAGCCTCCTAGCTGGTCACAGTCAGTTGGCTGGTGTGGCATGTAAGCCCGTATGTAGCGCAGTATACACTAGGGAGTCAGTTGACTTCTATGCACAAAAAAGGCATTTTCTCCTGAGCATTATGGCCCTGATATTTTAATCAGTTTAATAATTCTCGCCTCACCAGTTGCCCCTCACGTGAGCTACAGGCTAAGAAACGGCAGCGTTTAGCGCTTGCACAGATCTTCTGCGCTCTTTCTACCGCACTAACTCTGATGTTATTTTTTAACGACCCTTAGTCTCTAACGGTTGCCTCTTCCTCTACTGTAGGCATAAATTAAAACTGCAACAGTACTCTGTTCCCTTAACCCAGTGTAAATGAAGATGGTTATAATGCTACACCACTAAGAGCCTCATCGGAGTAAACATTGGTTAACATTCAATGGCGTCTGGTACAAAATTTGCAAATTTTCTGGAAAGAAGTGACGTTCTCAGCCACGAGCAATACCGTCTCTTGAATCGACATGACGTCTCCAGAGCGGACAATGACCATTGACTAGAGGAAGGTGTTATCACCAGACCATAACTGACGTCGCAGTTCCAGCTTCATCTTCGTGAAGCCTTCACCTGCCTACCCTGGCAGGTCGTAGGATATGGTGCCTGAAAGGTTAGAAGAAAATGAATGAAACAAAATCAGGCCTGTACAAAAAAGCAGCCTCTGAAGAACTGTTTGGATCACCTGAGAACTACGACCTAAGTCTCACAGGAACCACAAGTCACTTCCGGTAATCATCTTAAGTGCATTGAATCCGGTTGCATTGCCAAAATGTAATGTAATTAAGTGTCTATGCAAATTATTTATATTGAGCATTTGCATTCTACTTGCACCTGGAAGGTAGCAAATGTCTTACTACAAAACTTTGTCTCATAGTGTGTTGATGCAAATATTGTTTTGTCTAAAATGTGGGCTGCCACATAAACAGAATCGTTATCCCTACACGTTTCGCAAGCATAAAAAAATAATACGTGTTATTTAAATGAAAGGCCTCATCACTGCCTATCTTACTTCAATGCGTTTATAATGTTTTGTTGCAGAGGAGCTATGGTTGCATTGAAAAGGATCCTCGTGTTCGCGGTCCTCGTCGCGCTTTTTATTTCTACATCCGCGGAGAAAGTAAGTAATTGTTATTTTGTTCTTAACAATGTTTTAAAGGATATTGAATACTGATGTTCTGCATTCTATGAAGACACTACATTTCCTTAAGATTGTCGAGAAGACTGATCCGCTTGTTTCCAAAGCATTCGTGTTTCCGAAGTTAAACGGCCGTGGTGTAGGCGCGCTCGACGACCCCACCTGCACCCTCAAGAGTCCTGGCGTGCACTACTAATATGAGAATGGCCTCGCTGTTCTCTCGTTAAAACGGCTGCTTATTAAATTTACCGAATTTGATGGCGGTGTGAAGATATGAATGCAAATAGTACCAAGGTTATTATGGAGCAAAAGTTTATGATGGGATTACTATGTGGATTAGTGCCTCCACAAATAGAAATAAAATTCACTAGTAAACACAAGTCTAAAGGTCGTTGGCGACAGTCACCACAGTAGCTGGGCGTACTCTGTTTTAATATGACACAAAACGTTCCGAGTGGGCTCATAGCATTGACGGAAAAACACCTCTATCATTGTGCAACTACCCGTCCGTGAGTACCATACTTTCAGAGAATACGGAGTTAAAAAATCAAGAACCCTGACTGATACAAGAGAAAACGACAATGACTCTGCATCTATAAAACTGGAAAAGAAAAAAACGAAACAAATTTAACGGCAAAATTTCGTTCCGATATTACTCAGCAAAATGTTTAAAATTGCCTTACCTCAATATGTTATGAACCAAAAAGAAAGTATGGATGCTTTTATACAGGGGTGCAGCCGCATGGACGTTGTGAAAGTCGTCCGAGAACGTTCTGCATATATGTTGCACCAAGTGTATGCATGTTGCATTTTAGAATGTCTGGTCCCTAAATGTCGCAAACAAATACAACCACCTGTGCTGTCGACCATGAGCATTCAACTCTTGTTCCGTGAACTCACAGGTTAGGCTTCGGAAATTTTAAATACATGTGGACCGCACTCCTATTTTGTTTAGATTTATCTGAGGCATTTGATTGATATTGAAATCGAGTGTTCTAAAGACGGCTTCCGATGCATTTTCAAGCCGGGCAGAGAAAGCTTCCTTGGAATCGAGTTGAAAGAGACCCAGTCAAACATCAGCATAATAAAACCTTGAAAAATTTAGGCAGTGGCTTGTCTCCATGGTGCTGTCACAACAGTATAAGCAGGTTAAGGAAATAACATCTTTTAGTTTATGTTGTTTGCTTATATCTTATCTTCCGCCAGGTAAAATGGCTTTCAAAAAAAGTCGAAAGAAGTTGCTTTAGTTACCTGCAAGTTGGACTCCCGGTCCGTAGTTGTGGGGGTGAATTGCAAAGCGTGGCCAATGACTTACACACGCAGAGCAGAACTATCGGTCTAAAAATTAATATGTAGAAAACCACAGTAATATTCAGTCGACTCGAAAAGGAACAGCAGTTCATGGTTCATAAAGAGAAGCTGAAAGTAGCACGGAAATACGTATACTCAGGGCAAGTAACAACAGCAGATCCGGATCAGGAGAGAGAACTAGAGGAATATGCATGGGGTGGAGCGCATTTTGCGACTTCTCTCAGATCAAGAACTGCAGTTTAAAAATAACCCTCAGTAGAGAGTGTGCAACTGCTGTATCTTACCGGCACGCTCCTACGGGGCAGAAATATATAAACTAACGAAAAGCGCTGAAATTAAATTGATCGCAACACAACGAGCTATGGAGAGGATAATGATAGGTGTAGTGTTAAGAGAGCAAAAGCGTAAGAGGGGTCATGGATGAAACGCTGGTTGTAGACATCCTGGAAAAATTGCAGAAGAAATGGACTTGGTGAGGGCCTGCAATGCGATTGCAAGGTGACCGCTGGTCCTTAATGGTGACGGACTAGTTTCCACGAGATGGCAAACGTAGAACGGGTGGCAGAAAGCGAGGTGGGCGAATGAGATTAGGAACTTTGGAGGGATAAGGCTGCCGTAGATAGCACAGGACAGGCTAGCACAAGGCAGGGCTAATTGGCCCTTGTGCTGCAGTGGCTATACTGAGACTAATCGGGGTGATTTTGTCGGCGTCCGCCACTTATGTCGTGTTCGTGGAACTTGCAATGTCGGTGCTCGTTCTTGTATGTTGTTTTGTCCACATGTAAGATGCTTATGAGGTTCATTGTGTCACGTTGTAGTGACGGCAGTCCAGTGGTCAGGAAGACACAAGAAAGACTTGCAAACGAAGCTCTTTATTTGGGCTGACTTGCGCCCGCAAAAGAACTGGATCACTCGGTGGCGGCGTAAGCAACAAGCGTGCTCGTCAGTCGTCGAACTACGAATGTGCGCCGCTCGCGGCATCGCTCAATTTAAAGGCGGCAAGGAAACTTCCAGATAGCAGGACAAGATCATCTACAGTAATCTGGAAAAACCTAGATGCAGCCTTTCATGGCTCCGATCAATCGAGATTAGACTGGTCGCTTCTCGCGTCACGAACAAAAAATGATAACAGCCCTTTCCTGCTGCCTTGAGCGTGAACGAACACACACTGCAATGATACGTGGCATTACCCCCCATCCAAAGAAGCATCGTCTCGATGCTTTAAAATGAGAATAAACACGGACAATGAAAACTTCCAGTCCTTTAGCGTTCATAATATGGCTTCAGGCGTACGACATGTACGACTTCCGGGCGTGTGCGGCGTCGCTGAGATGCTGTCGTGCCGTCGGGGATGACTTCGTAGTCGAGGTCACCGATGCGACGGAGAACCTTGTACGGGCCAAAGTAGCGTCGCAGCAACTTTTCACTCAATCCACGTCTGCGAACTGGCGTCCATATCCAAACACGATCACCTGGCTTGTAATGCGTGTCTCGTCGGCGCAGATTGTAGCGTCGGGCGTCGGTGTGCTGCTGGTCTTGAATGCGAAGCCGCGCAAGTCTTCGGGCTTCCTCGGCGCGATGAAGGTAGGCGGCGACGTCGAGGTTGTCTTCGTCAGAAACGTGCGGGAACATTGCGTCGAGTGTTGTCGTGGGCTTCCTGCCGTATACCAGCTGGAACGGGGTAAACCTGGTTGTCTCCTGGACGGCAGTATTGTACGCGAAGATCACGTAGGGCAGAATGGAGTCCCACGTCTTGTGTTCGGCGTCGATGTACATGGAGAGCATGTCTGCGATGGTCTTGTTCAGACGCTCTGTGAGTCTGTTGGTTTGTGGATGATAGGCAGTTGTCCTCCGATGGCTTGTCTGGCTGTAGTTTAAAATGGCTTGCGTCAGCTCCGCTGTAAATGCCGTCCCTCTGTCTGTGATGAGCACTTCGGGGGCGCCGTGTCGCAGGAGCATTTGCTCGACAAAAAATTTTGCGACTTCTGTTGCGGTACCATTAGGCAACGCTTTTGCTTCGGCGTATCGGGTCATGTAGTCGGTGGCCACGATGATCCACTTGTTACCTGATGATGAAGTCGGAAAGGGGCCGAGGAGGTCCATTTCTATTTGCTGAAAGGGCTTAGTTGCAGGTGGTATGGGTTTGAGGAGTCCGGCTGGTCTAGTCGGAGGCGTTTTGCGTCGCTGACACTCACGGCACGTTTTCACGTAATGGGAAACGTCGGTAGCTAGCCGCGGCCAATAGTACTTCTCCTGGATGCGGTGCAACGTGCGAGCCATCCCGAGATGCCCTGCAGTCGGCTCATCATGACATGCCTGCATAATTTCTTGCCTAAGATTCTTCGGCACGACAAGAAGATGTACTGTCCTGTTGGGCGCGAAGTTCTTCTTCAGGAGGAGATTATTGTGAAGGACGAAGGACGACAGTTGGCGCTTGAACTCCCGGGGAGGCGATGCAGTCTTGCCTTTCAAATAATCAACTAGGCTTTGCAACTCAGGATCCGAGCGCTGCTGCTGCGCGAAATTGCTGGCGCTTACCGGTCCTAGGAAAGCATCGTCGTCTTCTTCTTCCGGTGCTGCGTCTACGGGGGCTCGCGATAGGCAGTCTGCATCGGAATGTTTGCGGCCAGATTTGTAGACTACAGTTATGTCGAATTCTTGAAGACGCAGGCTCCATCGAGCAAGGCGGCCGGAGGGATCTTTCAAATTGGCCAGCCAGCAGAGAGCATGGTGATCGCTCACAACCTTGAATGGTCGTCCGTATAGGTAGGGGCGAAATTTCGACGTGGCCCAAATAATGGCGAGACATTCTTTCTCTGTCGTCGAATAGTTGGCTTCGGCTCTCGACAGTGAACGGCTAGCGTACGCGATAACTTTCTCCTGTCTGCCATTTTTCTGAACGAGGACCGCTCCTAAGCCCACACTGCTTGCATCGGTATGAACTTCGGTTTCGGCGTTTTCATCAAAGTGCCCGAGCACAGGAGGGGACTGTAAGCGGCGGTTCAGCTCGTTGAAAGCTTCCTCTTGCGGCCTTTCCCATTTAAAAGGCACGTCAGCCTTGGTAAGTTGGGTCAAAGGCTCAGCGATGCGCGAAAAGTTCTTGACGAATCGCCGGTAATAAGCGCACAATCCAAGGAATCTGCGTATAGCTTTCTTGTCATTAGGCTGTTGAAACTCTGCGATCGCAGCCGTCTTCTGGGGGTCTGGGCGAACTCCATCCTTGCTTACGACGTGACCAATGAACAGCAGCTCCTCGTAGGCGAAGTGGCACTTCTCTGGTTTCAGTGTCAGGCCTGAAAACTTGATCGTTTCCAGCACTATCCGAAGCCTTCTGAGGTGGTCTTCAAAGTTTGAGGAGAAGACAACAACGTCATCTAAGTAGACGAGGCAAATCTGCCACTTCAAGCCTGCGAGCACCGTATCCATTACTCGCTGGAACGTCGCTGGTACTGAGCAGAGGCCGAATGGCATCACCTTGAACTCGAAGAGTCCGTCTGGCGTGATGAACGCAGTCTTCTCGCGATCTCTTTCGTCGACTTCAATTTGCCAGTATCCGCTCTTCAGGTCCATCGATGAGAAGTACTTAGCGTTGCATAGCCGATCCAGTGTGTCGTCGATGCGGGGGAGGGGGTAGACATCCTTCTTCGTAATGCTGTTGAGGCGGCGGTAATCGACGCAGAAGCGAAGGGTGCCGTCTTTCTTTTTCACTAGGACAACTGGTGCTGCCCAGGGGCTCCTTGATGGCTGGATGACGTCGTCACGTAGCATTTCCTCAACTTGATTGCGAATAGCTTGGCGTTCTAGCGGCGATACGCGGTAGGGGCTCTGTCGCAGTGGTCGGGCGTGTTCGTCTGTGACAATGCGGTGCTTGGCAAGCTGGGTTCTTCGCACATTCGATGCTGATGAGAAGCAATCGCTGTACTTTTGAAGAAGACTGCGTATTTGTTCTTGTCTGCTCCGTGGTAATGCCGGATTGATATCAAACGTTGGTTGATGGCCTTGGTTAGATGGTTCTAGGGGTTGGTCGGGTAGGGCACATATGTCTCTGATGTCTGCCAGCTCGTCGAGGAAAGCGATCGTCGTACCTTTGTTTAGATGCCGGTATTCTTCGGTGAAGTTGGTTAGCAGCACCTGGGCTTGGCCATTTCGGATTTGGGCGACTCCCCTTGCGACGCCCAGTCCTCGATCAAGGAGTAACTGGGTGTTCCCCTCGACGACGCCTTCGGCAGTTTCGACGTCTCCAGTACCTATGCAGGCGAAGACATTTGATCGGGGCGGCACGCTCAGTACTTCGTCAAGGACGTTTAAGGGAACGCGATGAGTCGCTGTCGTCGCTGCAGATATGGCTTTGTCCGTGGAAAGCTTGATCGACTTGGATCGAAGGTCGATGATCGCCCGATGTTCATTCAGGAAGTCCATTCCTAAAATCACGTCTCGCGAGCATTGCTGTAGGATCAGGAAGGTTTTCGCGTAGGTTCTCCCATTTACAGTAACTCTCGCGGTGCAGCGTCCTGACGGCGTAATCAGGTTACCACCTGCGGTGCGGATCAGCGGGCCATCCCAAGTTGTTGTTACCTTCCTGAGTCGGACAGCGAGTGGCCCACTCATGACGGAGTAGTCAGCTCCGGTGTCCACCAAGGCAGTAACCGCGTGATCGTCGATCATAACTTCAAGGTCACTTGTTCGCGTTTTCGCATTGCACGTTGTCTTCGGTGTACGATCTCGGCTTCGTCGAGTAGTGAGGCTGCGGTGGGCGTACTGCGACGTTACATCACTGGGCAACGGTAAAAGCTTCAAGTCTGGCCGCGTCGTCGTCGTCGGTGTCGTCGTCGTCGGAGCTGTCGTCGTCGGAGCTGTCGTCGTCGGAGCTGTCGTCGTCGGAGCTGTCGTCGACGGAGCTGTCGTCGTCGGTGTTGTCGTCGTCGGTGTTGTCGTCGTCGGTGTTGTCGTCGTCGGTGTTGTCGTCATCGGTGTTGTCGTCGTAGTTGAGGCATGGTCTTGAGTACTCGTCGATGGAGGATCTTTATCATTGCGCTTAGAAGCAAGCTCACCTCCAGAGGCTGCTTTATTTAGTTTAACCTTCGGGGGCTGGGGGAGCGTCCACGCATGGCGTAACCTCGGCTAGGAGATACAAAGCGCGGGGATGATGGCGACGGGGAACGTGATAGGCGGCTCGGCGATGAGTATTCTTCCCGACGCAAAAACTCCTCGATTTCGGCTGGTCGCTGGCCGGGTCGGGGTCGTGGAGCGTCGTAAGAGAACCCTCGGATGCCCAGTCTTCTGTATGGGCAGTGCCGGAGGACGTGACCGGCTTCGCCACAGTGGAAGCATAGTGGGCGGCGCTGGTCGGGAGTTCTCCACTCGTCGCATTTCCTCGGCTGCGCGCGTCGCTCGTAGGACGGGCGGGTTGGGGCGAGTGGGCGGCGGTCCAACGCAGCTGGCTGAGGGCGATAGGGGCTTGGGTCCCGTCGTCGAGGTGCAGGACGGCGCACAGCTGCGGCGTAAGTCATGGCTGGGGGCTGCAGAGGCTGTGTGGGTGTCGGCGTCACACCCAAGGCCTGTTGAACTTCGTCCCGGATTACGTCAGTAAGTGGTGAAACCTGCGGCTGCGTTCCATTTGGCAGCAATCGTCGGAGCTCTTCTCGTACTACTTGGCGTATAACCTCCCGCAGGTTATCGTTGTTAGCGGCGTCCAGGCAGTTTGCTGAAAAAACGCGCTGCTGGCGCTCATATTGGCGGGCTCGGGCGTCAAGTGTTTTTTCCATCGTGGAGGCCTCTTGTATGAATTCCGCCACGGTTTTCGGTGGGTTCCGTACGAGGCCGGCAAAGAGTTGTTCTTTAACTCCTCGCATAAGCAGCTTGACCTTTTCTTCTTCCTTCATGTTCGAGTCGGCACGCCGGAAGAGACGCTTCATCTCCTCAGTGTACACTGCAACGGTCTCGTTTGGGTGTTGTATGCGAGACTGTAGCAGCTGCTGGGCTCTCTCCTTTCTCACGACGTTTGTGAAAGTCTTGAGAAGCTGCTCTTTAAAGGTTGCCCAATTCGCGAGGCTGGCTTCCTCATTCTCAAACCAGACTCTTGCTGGTCCCTCCAGGGCAAAGAAGACGTACCTAAATTTCATGGCATCGTCCCAGTTGTTAAAGACAGCCACTCGGTCGAACCGCTCCAGCCATTCTTCGGGGTCGGCGCCAAGCGAAGCGTCGAAGGTTGGTGGCACCCGGGGCTGCTGCAGAATGATTGGAGTCGTCGTCTGGGGCAAGCTCATGGTGGACGTTGCTGCTGGCTTTCGCTTCCGGGTAGGGTCCGGCAGATTCCCGAACTCTGGTGCGTCCCCTTGCAGGCGTCGGCTAGCGCGGTGGACTGGACTCAGGTCCTGCGGTTGATGACTCAGAGGGCTGGCGTCACGGCTTGTAGGGGGTGTCCGGTACATGGAAGGCTACCCCGCACCTCCACCAGATGTCACGTTGTAGTGACGGCAGTCCAGTGGTCAGGAAGACACAAGAAAGACTTGCAAACGAAGCTCTTTATTTGGGCTGACTTGCGCCCGCAAAAGAACTGGATCACTCGGTGGCGGCGTAAGCAACAAGCGTGCTCGTCAGTCGTCGAACTACGAATGTCCGCCGCTCGCGGCATCGCTCAATTTAAAGGCGGCAAGGAAACTTCCAGATAGCAGGACAAGATCATCTACAGTAATCTGGAAAAACCTAGATGCAGCCTTTCATGGCTCCGATCAATCGAGATTAGACTGGTCGCTTCTCGCGTCACGAACAAAAAATGATAACAGCCCTTTCCTGCTGCCTTGAGCGTGAACGAACACACACTGCAATGATACGTGGCAATTGTAAAAGGCGCCTTTTAGTATTCCTGAGAGTGCCGCATTTCCACGTCTTGGTGCGCAGACTCCGCTTGCACATAATTATCGTTAAGTGTTGGCCTAGGGCCTTTATGTGCGAGTAGACATCAACAGGAAATTAAATGGTGATCGGTAAGGCAAGGAAGCAGGCAGCTATTCGGTTCCTCTAGCCTGCGGTTAGTGTCTAGAGTGAAAGGCACACATTTGATTTGAAAGCAAAATTTTTGGGGAGAAGCTGATTTAATATTAAAAAAGAATGTCAAGAGAGAGAGAGAGAAAAGGACGGAAAGGCAGGGAGGTTAACCAGGCGATGCCCAGTTGGCTACCCTACACTTGGGGAGGGGAACAAAGGGGAAAAAAGGAAAAAGAGCGGCAAGGAAATGAGTTTTCTAAGTGTCCAGCGACCACCATGTCACAGGGACAGAGGGCGCGCACTGAAAACTTAAAGATTATAGGCGGGAATGCAACCCCGAGTCCCTTAAGAAAGTCAGGAGCGCTTTCACCGCTTTCCGTTGTCTGGAAGGTTGAGCCCAAGGCCCCAGAACGTTAGACTCTGTTAAAGGACGCGAGTCCAAGCGGAGCAGAGAAACACTTAGGACACCGCGCTCTCGCTCAAAACGAGGGCAGTCACAGAGGAGGTGGCTGATCGTTTCGTCACAACCGCACTGGTCACACGCAGGAGAGTCAGCCATTGTGATCAGATGGGAATAGGCGTTTGTGAACGCCACTCCCAGCCACAGGCGGCACAACAGCGTAGTATCACCGCGGGGGAGGCCGAGTGGTATGTGATGTTGGAGCAGGAGGTTGAAGTGATGCGAGCGGGGTGACCAACCTCCAGGGGCAGACCACGACGTTACAGTCAGGTTTCGGGCGAGCAGTTGAAGGTGCCTTGCTGCGTCAGCTCTTGTCAGTGGTATGCGGACAGTGTTGGTTGTATCGTGAGCCGATCGAGCAGCATCGTCAGCTAAGGCGTTACCAACAATGCCGCTATGACCTGGTACCCACTGGAAGATGATTTCATGATCTTGTTCGATTGCCTGGTGGTGCAGATATCGTATCTCCGCTGTAAGTTGCTCATGGTCGCTATGTCTCAAGGAAGATTGAAGACATTGTAGGGCAGCTTTTGAATCACAGAAAACAGCCCATTTTTGAGGTGATTGTTGTGAGATATACTGTACTGCCGCAAGAAGCGCAGCCAGAAGTAAAAATATGTTGCGCCTTAGCTGCAGTGAAATTTTATATGGGAAATAATGAGCACATTTTCCTCGTATTGATGCAACAGTACAGAGTTATCTTTTTTAATCCCGGAATGGGCAAAGCTGTATAAGTCATTTGCCAGAAAAAAGACAGGTTTAGCGGATATTTTCCCTGATCGTAGTTGGCTGGTGGCTACGTTAAGGAAAAAAAAAGACGAATATTCCGACGTTTATTAATCGATTCGATTCGGAAGCGTTACACCAATGAAGACCCAGAATCCGATGCATGTAAAACAGATGGTGGATGGGATAAAGAAACTTACCATACCTCAGGCATCGAGCAGGATTCTAACCCTCAGTGACGCCAAATGATTAACTTCGCAATCCTGTACATTAGAGAGCCTGTCCATCACCGCTGCCTTCCTCTCCAGCAAGACACTCGCGCTAGGGCCTGAATATAGGCGGGTTAACCATCCTCCGTGTGCGGTAATCCAAATGAAAGAGCAGCAGCCGCTGGCACTTGCCGGCCCAAGCTCGAAAATGTGTCCATTTCGAAGCCGACGATGCATGGCGATGCATGGGACTTTGATCCGCTCTGACATCTATTTTCATCAAATTGGACAGTATCCCAAATGATGGAAAAAATTGCAAAGGGTGACATGCACCCTTTTCCATGCTATTAAACTGCGAGCCTCTCTCACTAGTTGACGCAGCTGCTCCAGCTAGTGCCACAGCGAAACAGTGCCACAGCAGCAGCCCTGCCATCCTCGCTACTTTGCGTGGCTGCAAAAAACGGGTGCCACGAGTCACTGAATTCATAAATTTAGAGTCAACTTGCTAACGCATTCCACTCCACATCAATCCCATTTATCGCCCATGAATTTTTTCTTTCCACTGCAGCAAAATCGGTAAAACAGGCTAACCACTAGAAATAAGCTTCTTACGCATTGCGCCAGAAAATTAGAAACCGTGCGGCATATAGGGGTGTTCAGATGAGCGAACCGATCGCGGAAGACTCGAGATGCGGAGTGTGGCGCGAGAGCGGACCCGTCAGCACGCCCTTTTCTCGAGTATTCGCGCGAACTCACCAGGCCGTCGTGGTAAAGTATGTATTTTGTTTTCATATCGACATTTTTGCATTGCACGCGTAAAAAGTTTTTAGAAAGACGGAAATTATTACTATGAATTCCGAGCGAGAATATCGTCTAATTGCATTATTTCTGGCGCTTAAGCACTCAAGTACGGTATTAAAGTTCTGGTGGTGAAAACCCACGTGATGGAACAAAGGCACGGATGTAATAAGTGCGCATGGGGGTCCAGCACGCGCTCTATGCAGATATTTTCAATACCGATAGGAAGAAGTCAAGCGTCTCCGCATGAAACCTCTACACAAGCGCTAAAATCCTGGCGATTTCTTCTATGCCGACCGGGATCCTTGAATCGCTTTATGATTGCCGCAAAAACAAAAAACAAAACACGGCATTGAAGCTCACGTGGGAAATTAACAATATACGAGGTCTGTTAGAAAAGTATCCGACTTTATTTTTTTTTTGCGAACACCTGATGGATATGAAACAAGCGCGCTTGCATCAGGCGACCTTGAACCTTCATGCGCATGCATGAATTTTTTCCCGCCTGCCGATAGCGTCAGTAGCTGGGAAGCAGCGTTTGAGTGAGGCAGTGTGCAGTGCTCTCGTCGGTTTTTTATTGCAAGGAAAATGGCGGAGTGAAAGGAGCAGCGCTACTGCAACAAATTTTGCCATAAACTTGGCGACAGCCGAGTGGAAACCATTCGAAATATTCAGACGGCTTTCGGTGCAGATGCTCTGAGCAGCACAAAGTTTAAGCAGTGTTACAATTGTTTTAAAGATGACCGCACATCGGTGGAGAACGAGCCACGCTCCAATCGGCCATCAACATGCCGAAATGACCAGGTCATTGCCGAACTGAACGCTATGGTGATGCGGGACTGTCGCGTGACTATCCGAGAAATTGAGGAAGAGGTGGACATGAACAGTTTCTCCGCACATTCTATTATCACCGAAGATTTGGCCATGGAGAGAGTTGCGGCGAAATTCGTGCCGAAGCTGCTCACGGTGGAGCAAAAGCAGCTTCGTGTTGAAGTCTCACAGGACATGCTGGATTCCGCAAACAGTGACCCCGACTTCATCAACATCATAATCACTAGTGACGAGTCTTGGGTGTACAGGTACGACCCGGAAACCAGATCCCAGTCGTCAGAGTGGAAGCATTCCACGTCACCAAGACTTAAGAAGGCCCGCCAATTGCGCAGCAATGTGAAAGTGATGCTGACTGCTTTCTTTGACACCCTCTGTGTGGCAGACCACGAGTACGCACTCTACAGGGTCAAACAATGACGAAAGAGTACTACAGGGATGTCCTCCGTTGCCTACGTGATGCTGTGCGGCGCAAGAACCCGGAGCTGAGGTCAACAGGAAATTGGCGCACCCATCGCGCCAATGCTCCTGCACATTCCTAGCACTCGAATCAGATTTTTTGGTGAAAAACCAGACTCCTATAGTTCAACAGACTCCTTACTGTCCTGATATGGCCCCTGCGATTTGTGGCTGGTTCCCAAAATCAAAAGACCATTGAAAGGAGCGCAATTTCAGACAAGGAAGAACATTATGGCTGCAACGACAGCTGAGCTAAACTCCATTCCGAAAAGGGCCTTTTCGGAATACTTCCCACAATGGCAGCACCGCTGGGAGAAGTGTGTGGAGTCCCAAGTAGACTACTTTAAAGATGACTACGTTTGCAACGCTCCAGTTATGCAAGTTTTTTTTCAACGGCCAAAGGTCGGATATTTTCTAACAGACCTCGTACAATACTTTAAACGCGTGAGCGCACAGACTATACGGCGAAATAAACAATGCTAGACGCGCACCAAATTCCGCGGTGGCTATAAGCATGGAAGACCGAATACTATGTGCGCGCAAGAATGGCGCGTGCTTTCCTGGTAGCAAGCCAGTGAGCGAGTGCTTGTTAATACATAAAACATGTAGTGATCGGGTTCGAACATATGCTGAACAAACCACTTCCGCCCCCAAACAAACGGTCTGAAAGAGCAACGGCCAATTTCCTTCTGGTCTGGGACCCGGCGGCGGCAGACTCGGCACACGGTGCGCAAGGTCACTCAGACCAGTGATGCCAGCCTCACATGAAACCGGATGTCGCTGACCATACGTGATCCTGTGCGCATGTCTGAACAAACATTAAAAGGACCCTAGAGGCACCTGCATAAAAGTATTTTTATCAGTAAAAATAGATTCTTTCTGTCTTTGTGGGTAGCGGAAGTTAGTTCGGCAGCAAAGTATGCATTGTCGCAGAGATCATCGAATTTATTAAGCCGGAAGCCTTTAAAGCCTCATTGTTGTAAGCAGGAGTTTACATAGAAATGTCACGCTTTTCAATTGGTCGAAACGGTCGTGACGTCACAGTGCGCGAATTTCAAACGGGGCCAATTGTTACTTTGGCTAGTAACCATGCAACCAATTAAAGGGATCGTATAGTGATGCTCCAAGTAATTGGTACTAAGTTTACTTAATTGCTTAACACCCTATTAGCCTAATTTACCTTTCTAATAAGGCCAGATAAATAAATAAAACAGAGTAGAAAATTGGTCGAGTTCGGGAGTCGAACCCCGGTCTCCGGAGTGCGATACGAGCATGCTAGCCACACCGCCATGCCAGCTCGATGGTTTGGAATGAACAAAGGCGCGTCTAGTAAATACGGTCTCTTCGTGCACTTCCATCTTCCTCCCTTCCCGTTACGGCGAGGTTCAGCTGTCCACCGAGGTATGCGAAACAGTTACATTTCCTTTCCTCAAAAGACAGTTTACCGACAAGCAAGGCGTTGAACCGAACGGGCGATGGCGTTCCGTGGACTCCCTGGCTGCGTTGGAGGACGTTGTCGCGTTTCACTCTTGGCTCTGTGCTATCACCTATGCTTTTTAATATTGCATTGATTGGTTTAGCAAGGGCACTCGATGAAATTGAAGGAATCAGGCATGCCATCTACGCAGATGATATCACAATCTGGGTGACATGGGGATCCTTAGGAGAAAAACAAGAGCTTCTTCAGCGAGCAGCAGACACAGTCAACGCATACGCCCGACACTGTGTGCTTGCATGCTCCCCTGAAAAATCCGAGGTGCTCAGATTCTACAGACAAGGGTATGATCTACAAAACTCCATAGATATCTACATAGGGGAAACGAAGGTTCCGGAAGTATCGAAAGTTAGGATCCTCGGCATGTGGATCCAAACCAACCATCGTATTGATCACACGATCAGACAGCTAGCAAATACCACAGCACAGATCACCAGGATGATTGCAAGAATTTCCAACAGAAGAAGAGATATGAAGGAGGAAGACACATGTAGGCTAGTACAGGCCCTCGTGGTCAGTAGGACTTTATACGGCGTCCCTACCAAACACCGCTCGAGCAAGAAAAGGAGCAGTTAGAGGCAATTCTTAGAAAAGCATACAAGTGCGCTCTCGGACTGCCGGTCAACACTTCTACGGAGAAATTCCTTAAACTGGGTATAAACAACACAGTACAAGAACATATCGAGGCCCACCTTCTCGCGCAGAAAACAAGACTGATGCTGTCCGAAACAGGCAGAAACACGCTGCGGTTGCTGGTAGTGAGGGACGCTTTGAAAGAAATCAATAGCACAGCGAGCGTTCCAAATGAAATCAGGAGGATCATTGAGGTCAGTCCGATTCCAAAAAACATGCATCCAGATATACATAAGGCGAGAAGAAAGGCAAGATCTGAATTCCACGAAAGAAGCTTCGCCGGGGCAAAAGACGTATTGTACGTTGACGCAACAACATACAGACACCGATACGGCTCGGTAGCCAGCGTGGTGGATCACCAGCTCAGGGAAATCAACTGCGCTTCGATAAAAACCAACAACATCCTCGAGGCTGAGGAAGCAGCCATTGCACTCGCCATCACCCAGCAGAGTGACGAGCCCCTTGCACACATCATTACAGACTCGCATGAAGCGTGCAGAAGATACAGCAGTGAACGCATATCCACTGCAGCTATTCACGTACTCAAGGCGAGGACAATCACGAGATGCTTCATCACGTGGACACCAGGCCATGAGGCTGTCAAAAGGGAACCAATGTGCGGACGGCAATGCCCGAGCATACGCCAACCGGGAGGCGCGCACCGAAGGGGAACTGGACGCAGTCATTAGACGGTATGGAGCCATCTTAGAATACCAACGAGCCCTCCGGAGGACTTACCCTCCTCCCCACAAAGACCTTAATAGAGAGCAGTCTGTTGCCTGGAGACAACTGCAGACTAATACATACCCCAATCTGCCCCGCTGCGGTGGCTCAGTGGTTACGGCGCTCGGCTGCTGACCCGAAAGACGCGGGTTCGATCACGGCCGTGGCGGCTGAATTTCGATGAAGGCAAAATTCTAGAGGACCGTGTGCTGTGCGATGTCAGGGCGCGTTAAAGAACCCCAGGTGGTCGAAATTTCCGGCGCCCTTCACTACGGCGTCCCTCATAGCCTCAGTTGCTACCGGACATTAAACCCCAATAAACAAACAAACAAACATACTCCAATCTGACTTTACTCAGCAAAATTTATCCTTCCACATATGACAACAAATGCCCGCTATGCGATGAACACCCAACGCTTTACCACGTTACATGGGCCTGTCAGAAAATGCAGGCAGCGCCGATAAACAACACACCAACACCGGAGCTGTGGGAGGCTGCGCTGTCCAGCTCGAAGCCTGAAGAGCTGATCAAGCTGATCGACAGGGCTCGCAAGACTGCAAAGGCCGCTGGGGCCCTGGACTGAGGGCTCCACCTACGCTGCGAGAAAGAACCCTTATACAATAAAGTTTTTCATTCATTCAATCACTCTAATAGGCGAAGCTTAACATCTTAACCACACATCAGTGACACAAGCAGCAACACCGCGCTAAAGGCTTTCGCCTCACCGCTCTTTAGTTGAGCAAAGTTCCCCATGAATTTTAAGCATGAAATGCTTTTAGCCCCCGTTGTCGGCAGTGTGGTGACGTCACGCCGAGACCCATCATCCGGGCACTGAATTCCAGTCATCCGGGCTCTGAAACGAGAACATCCGGGCACCGTACGAGACTTAACGAGATTTAACGAGACTCTCTAAGCCCTCCTACGCGACCGGCATGCAAGCGCCGGTTGGTCTCCAAACGAGACAAAAAATAACTGCTGCCAGTGCCTTCTCAATGTTTATCAAGATATCAGTGGAGCTGTGGGTTTGATAATGCACGGAATTATAATTTCCGATTTCTAATAACGCGTGCAGAAAGCACATAAGTGCCACGTTACACTTGGTTCTCACACGTGATCACTTAGGGGCTTCGCGCATCGAAGCAAAGCCGCGCAGGCGCACAGGGGCCCGGGGGAGAAGCGCTGCGTTCAAAGGGCAAGGCATCGCGCCGAACGGGTGGTGGCGTTCCTCCCTTCCTTTACGGTGTGGTTCGGGTGTCCACCGAGATGGCAGAGAATTACTGCGCCATTTCCTTTCCTCAAAAAACCTTGCGTTCAAATGGCAAGGCATCGCGCTGAACGGGTGGTGGCGTTCCTCCCTTCCTGTACGGTGCGGTTCGGGTGTCCACCGAGATGGCATTCGGCCCGTAAACATTTCATGCTTACTCTACTCTCGGTTACGAGAGAGGCAGAGATTTTTTTTAGTATCCTGCCAGTCTACTTAAACTTATAACGACCTTACCAAAACCGATATGTTGCTGCCCCTTTTGACTGATATGGATTCGCGCAAACACCTGTGTTGGCGTAGGAATTTTACTTGTTAACGGGGCCGATGATGGCGGTCTTGTTTTTCTGCCTTCGCTTGCCTATGTAAGCTCTGTTTACAGTGATACTGGTTTCCTTCTGACCAGAACGCGGTATGCTGTAGATACAGGCCTACTTAAATCAGTCATTGGTGTCTCTTTAAAGATGCAGGTGATCATGAAAGCCGATATTGTGCACTCAACTTGGTTAAAGTAAAGAACAAAGAAACATCGGGAGAACGCAGTGGCTTTCCACGATTAGACTACAGCGCTAGACTTACATTACCTTTAATTCGGTCTTTCAGCGACGGAAGGAAACGCCGAAGTCTCGCATGCAAATGCGAATCACACCGGGGTCTCGCGCAGGGGGATCCTCCTGCCTAGGCTACCGCGAAAGAGTAAGTGCACTGAATTAGTTCTTCATTCCATAAAATCCGCCATGATGAGAAAGCCAGCTGCACCTATCGGGATGAATTTATTGTTGGTTTGAGAACACTGAAAATGCCGCTTGCAACCTTAAATTCATGTTTTGCTAACGTCCGAAATCACTTCACACGACGCTTCGAATTGATTGATCTGCGGTCCGTCCTTGATAGTTCGATACCGCTTGATAGTTCGATAGTTTTTGCCAGAATCAAGACAGACTGGCAAAAACTAACCCGAAAGGTCGCCCTCACTACCAACACGCCCGAGGTGGACAAACATCTCTTACACCTTTGGGACGCCAGACGGGGCCTACTAAAAAGGTGGAAAAGGCAAAAGCATAATAGGCGGCTCAAGCGTAAGATCGCTGAGGTCACCAGACCAGCCGAAGAATATGCGACGGAACTCTCGAGGCGCGACTGGAACCAAAAGTGCAACGAACTTCAGGGGACTCTAGGTTGGGCCAAGACATGGGCTTTGCTAAGGGCTCTCATAGACTCAACCACGACAAAATCCGAAACTCGTAAGACGACCCAAAGGATCGCGCACCAGTTCCAAGGCACTGACGAGGAACTACTACAGAACATCAAGCAGCGGTATATCGGCAATGCAACACACGCCGACAGCAGCTTGGCATGCACGGGCAAAGCGAATCCCGCTCTGGACGAACCCCTTACCATACAAGAAGTCAGACACGCTGTGATGTCCGCCACAAAGAACACAACACCAGGGAGGGATGGCATCACTAATGCCATGATAAGAAATTTGGATGACAATTCAAGCAAAAGATTCACAGAATTCGTCAATAAACACTGGGAACAGGGGACCCTCCCGGACGACTGGCGACATGCGGAAATAGTAATGATTCCGAAGTCCGGAAAGACTCCAAACCTGGAAAATCTTAGACCAATTTCCTTAACATCATGCTTGGGAAAAGTGTACGAGAGAGTTGTGCATCACAGGTTGCAGACCTACCTTGAGGACAACGAACTCATGCCGCACACTATGTTTGGATTTCGAAAATACCTATCGACACAAGACGTTCTCCTGCAGATCAAGGAGGAGGTGTTTACTACCGTTCCAAAATATGGAGAAAACATCTTGCTCGCTCTCGATCTTAAAGCGGCCTTCGACAACGTCAGTCATAGGGCTGTGCTGGAGGGGCTTAGCAAACTGGGTTGTGGGCAGAGAATATTCAACTATGTGAAAGCCTTTCTGACTAACCGAACCGCTACCATTGGAATAGGAGGCATCAGGACTGACACCTTCAACACCCCCGAAAAAGGAACACCGCAAGGCTCTGTGTTATCACCTATGCTTTTTAATATTGCAATGCTTGGTTTAGCAAGGGCGCTTGAAGAAATTGAAGGAATCAGGCATGCCATCTACGCAGATGATGTCACAATCTGGGTGACAAGGGGATCCTTAGGAGAAAAACAAGATCTTCTTCAGCGAGCAGCAGACACGGTCAACGCATACGCCCGACACTGTGGACTCGCATGCTCCCCTGAAAAATCCGACGTACTCAGAGTCTACAGACAAGGGTATGATCTGCAAAACTCCATAGATATCTACATAGGGGAAACGAAGGTTCCGGAAGTATCGAAAGTTAAGATCCTCGGCATGTGGATCCAAAGCAACCGTCGTATTGATCACACGGTCAGACAGCTAGCAAATACCACAGCACAGATCACCAGGATGATTGCAAGAATTTCCAACAGAAGAAGAGGTATGAAGGAGGAAGACACATGTAGGCTAGTACAGGCCCTCGTGGTCAGTAGGATCTTATACGGCGTCCCCTACCAAACACCGCTCGAGCAAGAAAAGGAGCAGTTAGAGGCAATTCTTAGAAAAGCATACAAATGCGCTCTCGGACTGCCGGTCAACACTTCCACGGAGAAATTCCTTAAACTGGGCATAAACAACACAGTACAAGAACATATCGAGGCCCACTTTCTCGCGCAGAAAACAAGACTGGTACTGTCCGCAACAGGCCGAAACACGCTGCGGTTGCTCGGCATGAGGGACGCTTTGAAAGAAATCAATAGCACAGAGAGCGTTCCAAATGAAATCAGGAGGATCATTGAGATCAGCCCGATTCCTAAAAACATGCATCCCGATATACATAAGGCGAGAACAAAGGCAAGATCTGAATTCCACGAAAGAAGCTTCGCCGGGGCAAAAGACGTATTGTACGTTGACGCAACAACATACAGACACCGATACGGCTCGGTAGCCAGCGTGGTGGATCACCAGCTCAGGGAAATCAACTGCGCTTCGATAAAAACCAACAACATCCTCGAGGCTGAGGAAGCAGCAATTGCACTCGCCATCACCCAGCAGAGTGACGAGCCCCATATACACATCATTACAGACTCGCAAGAGGCGTGCAGAAGATACAGCAGTGGACGCATATCCACTGCAGCCATTCACATACTCAAGGCGAGGACGATCACTTTTACGAGTTCCTTCATCACGTGGACACCAGGCCATGGGGCTGTGAAAGGGAACCAATGTGCGGACGCCAATGCCCGAGGATACGCCAACCGGGAGGCGCGCACCGAAGGGGAACTGGACGCCGTCACTAGACGGTATGGAGCCATCTTAGAACACCAACGAGCCCTCCGTAGGGCCTACCCTCCTCCCCACAAAGACCTTAGTAGAGAGCAGTCGGTTGCCTGGAGACAACTGCAGACTAATACATACCCCAATCTGAGTTTACTCAGCAAAATTTATCCTTCCACATATGCCAACAAATGCCCGCTATGCGGTGAACACCCAACGCTTTACCACGTTACATGGGCCTGTCAGAAAATGCAGGCAGTGCCGATAAACAACACACCAACACCGGAGCAGTGGGAGGCTGCGCTGTCCAGCTCGAAGCCTGAAGAGCAGCTCAAGCTGATCGACAGGGCTTGCAAGACTGCAAAGGCCGCTGGGGCCCTGGACTGAGGGCTCCACCTACTCTTCGATAAAGAACACTTGTTGTACAATAAAGTTTTTCATTCATTCATTCATTCGATACCGCTTTTGGTGCGTTCACCGCCTTTAGAGGACAGAAAAAGATGCCATAATGCAGCTACACGAAAAATGAGATGGAAAACGTGAGGTGATATTTTCTTTTAAAAATAGCCAATTCGACAAAATTGTGCACTGAATCAAAGGTGCACTCTTAATTTTCATTGCAGGAGACAGAGCCGAACGGTACTCCAATGTACATATACCTTTTGTTTATATATATATACATATATACGAAATCTCGCAAAAACTCTCGGTTTCAAAAGTCTATGAAAAATCCTGCGCCGCAGAGTAGTTATAGCAAAGGCATCTCTGTAGTGATTGTAGAGCTTTTTGCAGGTTGTGCATAATAGTACGTGAACAGTTGCACCAAGACAGAAGAAGTAGGAACGGAGGGGGAAAGAAATAACACATGGGTGTAAAAACCCGTGTGCTGTTTAAAACAGGAAATCAATATTTCTTTTGTTTAACATGATTAATAGAGCTGAATGTCTAATGGTGACGTATAATTAAAATAAGAAAATTTTACAGAATAAATCTCCACCCAAGATACGTTGTATGTTCACAAAGGAAAACGTTTAGTTCGTTAATTAAGGCATTACGTGAAATGAGAATTTTTTCGACAAACATACATACCTTTGCCATACATTTCTTTGCCAGTAAATTCCAAAATACGCTATAATGAACCAGGTTACGCAGTTACGCTGGCGCAATCGCGAGCAATGAAATATGGCTTTAACTACCTCTTATTTGGGACATACAATAATTCTGTTTTTTCAATTTAGTTCAACAAGTTTGAGGTTACGTGCGAGTTATGGATGTGAAAATTAACATTTAGTTGTAGTATATAAAAAAGGCTTATAAAGCAAACAAGTGTTCAGTGCAATAAATTTCGCTACAACCGTTCCATTCAGTCAAAAATGAACTTGTTTTGTACTTGACTCTTTTTTATATCGTGGCATTTTGTACAATGTCCGCATGAATTTTTACGGCAAATATAATTGAAATGAGTTGTGCGAACTCAGTATAGAAGCGCGATATAAGACCTGGAAGCTGCATAGATTTTCTCTCTAGACGTAGGACTGTGCAGTGGCTTCTGCCAATGTTTAATTACTCGCTGATTGAAACCTTGACGTAATAACATTGCAAGCTGCACAGGTACAGATATAAAATTCCACAAATAAATATCCACATCATAGGTCTCCAGTGGAAAGTTCATTTTATGGATTCAGAGTCATGTAATGAAGGCCAAGTACAGTCGAGCTGACTTATATTGAACCTGACGGTCACGTGGATTCCGTTCGTTATATCCGATGTTCGTAGTAAGTGGACTCTCCATATAGCAGCCAAAAATACTAAGGCCGCCCCAGGTGGCATTTATCTTTTATAAAACTGCGTTATGTTCGCCTACTTGTGCAAAGCAGAGCCTGCCAGGGCTCTTTCCAGGCTATCTAGTGCGGTCGTTTATTCCTTGCCGAAAACCTTGCTGTCGACTATAAAATTTAGGGACGGGATATAACTAAACGTGCTTGACGCGTCCACGGCAGCTGATGGCAGAGCGGTCATATAATTAAGGTTCTTGGCAGTACGGGAGTGCTCGTACTTGGTGTTCGACGTCTTTGTTAGGGTACGCGGTTCTGCGATTCTGAGTTCGGCGGGAGCGTAATTATCCGAAGAAAAAATCTTGCGAGCAGTACATGAACGAAACATTGCCACTAATTTACATGCGTCTGTTAATGTGTTTTCGAGCTTCATCTGTTGTTCCTGGGCTAACGCAGCGAAGAAAGTAGCGTGGGGCTTTGGTACAGAGTGCATCAGTTGCACTGTCCTCTGTATAACTGCCTGCACGTGGTAGTAGCGCAAAAGATGGACAGGCTATGTATACGACGTGACCAGCATGACCAGCAAGACTTTCAAAAGTTTCAAATCGCTGCTGTTAGTTGATCCAGGACCATGGTGAGTAGCTTCCCTTTAGACGATGCCCCCTTCTCACGCGCACCGCGCTTCTGCCACTTAGGATGCTTTGCCCAGCCGGAGAAGACGCAGGCAATGATTTCCCTCGTAGGCTATTGGCGGGGGCTTGGCGGTCGGTTATTTACTGTTTCAATGACGCCTTTTTGCTGCATTTTTGGGTCGACATGTTCTTTCAGGGGCGGTGTCATGAAAGTGAAGAGGCGGTCTTTGATTTCTGCGCTTGCTAAAGGAACGACCTCTGCAACTTTAGGGGGAGTTTACGGCGCCTCCTCGTTTGCTATCACGGAATGGTGCAGCAAAATTAGTTCGTTGTATCTGCGACGAATTGCCATTGCCTTTATGCATGTGCTAACAGTAGCACTGCAACCGTTCGTAATAAGCGAGCCTTCGTTTTATCTGTGCCCGTTAAAAGTGAGCTCGGCTGTATTATGAGGCAGGCACTCTGATTCACATCTATCGTACCTTTCATGAGCAGCCTTCGTGTTTTTCAGCTTAAAACAGCGCATTTGGGAAATTTTTTGAGATGGTGCTCAGCCTTTGAGCTCGCCTTCGATTAACGCCCATGATACCTGTTCACCAAAGAACGATTGCTAACCAAATTGCTTGGTTTCTGTTTTTTACAGTGTAATCCTAGTAAAAGGTGCTGCCCTCCTTATGTATGCCCGCCCAGCAGTTTCTGCGTTAATAACACAAGGTAGAATGGCAAGGCTGAGCCGTAAGAAATAAAGGCCAGTACGAAATGGACGGAGTGTATTTCTTTCAGCACTGCATAGACGTCCAAGGTTGGCACACGTATTATGAGGGACGCCGCAGTGGAGCGCCTGGGAACCAGTCAGGCCACCTGGGGTTCATTACCTTGCGATGATATCGCAGAACAACCAAGCGTTTTTGTATTTCGCCTCCATCGAAATGACGGCGCCGCGACAGAGGGTTTAGTAACCGAACACAAAAAGCTCTATGCCACTGCGGCGGATACTGTAAATCACTTACATGGAAAATTAGCAGGCTTTCCAGGCTTTTAGCGCCCCTTGGGAGAGGCTTTTAGGTGAGTTTGATGACGCATTGTGATCAGGCATCGCGTACGGCGCGGCAAACACTAAAACTAGCCGCATGCTTGTCGTAAATTGTTTTTTCTCAGAAGAGCTTTAAAACTGTCTACAATCAATGTACGTTTACTAGCATATAACACAATTATACTTCCAGTACTCGATTACGCCGCAATTATCTGGGACCCTTTCACACAAACTAACATTAAAAATCTTGAACGAGTGCAGAAAAAGGCGGTTCGCTTTATCTATAATAATTTCTCTCGTACGTCAGTCACAGAACTTTTAAGACAAGCCAACTTGCCTGAACTAACCCAGCGTAATCGAGTTTCCCGACTAAAGTTTATGTATCAGATTGTAAATAGACATTGCAACGTTAACATCTCGGATATAATTACATTTTCTTCCGGATATGCCACCAGCCAGAGGCATCAACTATGACACCATTCCAAGTAAGAAATAATTGTTTTAAATATTTTTTTTCCCCAGGACTGTAACTGACTGGAATAACTTAAATAATACTGCAGTAACTCAACCCTCCCTTTCTTTGTTTGCCGCCAGTCTCTGCTGACAACCCCCCCCCCCCCCCAACAAAAAATAATTGTTCATATCTTGCTGGTTAGTGTATTGTGTTAAAATGGCGATTGTTATGGCGTTTGTTGTTGTACCTGGCAGTGTACTTTGCCTGTTGTGTTGCCTTTGATTACGTTTGCGTTATATTCCCACCCTGCTAAAATCCCTTGTGGATTGCAGTGTCTGTAAATAAACTAAATAAATAAAAAATAAATGTTATGCAAACTGAGAAATTGTGACGCAGATGTCATGAATCTATTCCTGCATTCATAACATGGCATTCTTGTAGGCAAATGTAATGACATAGTACTCTTGTTAAAAGCACACTAGGCATTTATAATATAAGGAGAAAGAAACAGTGATAATTTAGAGGCCGCAACTCCTACTTGAAACTGTGAAGTCATGAGTTGAACAAGGAAGAATTGAGAACCCGTTGTGTAGGGCTGTGGAATAAGTCAGGGTTTGTTTTTAATTTTTCTTGAATTTCACCGGCACCACAATCTGGCATCTCGACCTGCGTTCAACTCGCCTCCTCGAGCTCGGCAATCTAGTCGTCCAAAGAGTGCGCGCGTTTATGCGTGCGTGAACAGAGAAACAGCAATGCAAGAAAAGTACACCGGCCTGTACACTAGAGCAAAAGGGCCAAAAGGCCCCTTTTTGTCCCGTATTGTGCAGCTGGTGCCACACAACACACCGTATACAACTAGAAACGCTGAAATGTTTTCGGTACCCAGATGTAGAACGAACTATGGTTTTAGTATGCTGAAATATATACTGCCAAGATGTTTGAACTCTTCTTTTTATAACAATATAAACACAATGTCTTTTCGTGCACTTCGTGAAACTTTTATTGATTAGGTTGTACTGGTACTGAAATACATATGTCGACGGTTATTTTTTCTTCCCTTGTCATTGTTTAATATATCTACCCCCCTACCTGCATTATAGCACAACCTGTTTTGTTGTTTGTATGCCGCAAGAACTGCCGCTGCTGTCATCGTCGACTTTTTCGGGAGACGAAGCCCGTCAAGCGGTTTTTGCGAACTGCTTTTTTTTCGTCACCCACGCTTTGTGTAACGCAAAAAGCGAAATAAACATTCATTCATACTACAGCTCTGAGCGGATGGAAGGTTGAAAGAACAAAAATTTTTGATTTATTGGTTTATGTGGGTTTAACGTCCCAAAGACACTCAGGCTATGAGGGACGCCGTAGTGAAGGGCTCCTGAAATTTCCACCGCCACGTCCACAGACGTAGCACAGTAAACGGGTTTAAAGCATTTCGCCTCTATCGAGATGCGATCGCCATGGCCGTGATCGAACCCGCGCCTGTCGGATCCACAGCCGAACGCCATAAGCCCCGAGCCACCGCGGTGGAGAAAGAATAGAGTAATGAAGACACAGAGGTAGAAAAGGCGCTCCGCGGCCTCCTGCGCTGAAGCAACCACAACAGCTGCGGATGGCGGCTCAGCTTAGCAACACCAAAATATATTTGCGACCAGCAATATTTTTTGGCTGTTGATAATTTTGCACCAGGTTATTAATGCTGCCTGGAATTTAAAAGGCTACGAACCAGACTACAAGCTTAGTTAAGAAAATGAGCTCATTACACAGGCTGAAGCGTGATTAATGGTTACAAACGATTATGTATCGGCAGTTTCGGTATCGGTCAGCGCGAACGCTCAATTGCGCTCTGACGCTACAATCGAATGGTCAATGACATTCCTGATGACGCCGTTCGTCGCCGGCAAGCACTGGTTGTTCCTGCGAAGATCAATTTTTATTCAGTGACATCACAATAATTTGGGCAAGTGAATCTTGACGTCACTCGACGTGGGTGGAAATGCCGAGTGGCTCTTCGAAAAACATTAAGAAACACACTAAAGTATGATCCGCTCAACGCCTGCCCATTGCCCATTGTGCGAGATGTTGCTTTAGAATTCATTTCTGCATTGAACGTCTAAAGACACCTCCGTATGTTCAGCATGGTAATTAGGGAAATAATGAAAAAAACACCGAATACACTTTGGAAATTCTAAAGTGTACTTGGCGAAAGCCTTGTGGTCAACCTACTGCATATACCATGTTGTACTATCAGCAATGAATGAAACGCGAACAAGGAAACTGGGGTGGCAACACAAAAACCCCAACATATCAGCTCCTGAAGAGCAAATGCAAGCGAGTTTGATTAACGCTTGTGAGCAAGAGTCTTCGCGCTTTCGAAGTGAAATTCCCCTCCGCTAGTATTGAGCATCTCGTTACTGATAGCTTCTTATTTTCCTGTTCGTGGCTCGCTTGTCTTGTTCGCGTTTCATTTCTTGCTGATAGTACATGGCGCCCCTGTGCAATGGCCACAGTGTTCGCCGATATCCCTTTGACCCACCAAAGGTGCTGTAGTCAACGAGGTACTCCCTGGCCCGCTTCGGAGCCATGCATCTCACTCACCGGACTAAAAGGAGGCGTCTGGCGAAAGAGCGGCGGTGCAGCTGCCACCGACGACGCGCGCGCGCTCGTTCTACCGCTACTGTGTGACGTCATGGTTGCTATGCACAGGCGCACCCTCCACCGGCGCGCCGGTTGCTAAGGAGGAGAGGAGGTTGAGCCGCTGCGCGGAAGAAAGGCCACAGTTGGCACGATTACAGCGTACGGACGGACACTGCGACTATGAGTCATTGAAGGCTTTCGCCTTAATATCGTTAAAGCAATAACGTGCCCGCTTGCAGGTGGGAACGGAGGTATAGAGTCAAAAATCGATGATAGCCATAGGAAATTGGTCATAGGGTTCGAAAAAGAGCCCTCAGATTACGCAAGTGGCAAAAATAAAATGTTTCGTTTTGAAAATCAACCCAGCGACGCATTTGTGTTAGAGGGCTCGAAAACAAAATTATTAAACTCTTCATCGCTTACCAAGGTTAAAGGGCCTCAGGGCGGCAGTTCGCAGTGAAAGCATCCTGATCATTATTGAACGCGAAATAGTTACTACTAACGCGCAATAAAGTTCTATTTACGGGAAATTTTTCGCATAGGTCTTTTTTTATAGAGCACCGTAAGTATAGGTAACAGAATCCTGAGAGCAAACAAAGACTACTAATAAACGAATCGCGGAGGGGAAGCTTGTATGGCTCTGAAGAATTGAGAGGGGGATTTAGATGCTGTTTTCTGGTTTTCTGGTAGCAGCAGAGTAAAGATAGGTGACGACAGGATAATTACCGCCTAGTAACGCCCGACAATAGCCGGCCAATAGCATCATTGCGGATGGTTTCCCAGTCTTCCTGTTTCATTACCAGCCCATAGAGCAGTATCCTTTCTCTTCTACCTTCCCAATCATACGTAAAAACATTTATTTTGTGAGACAAGGCACTGCAAAGGAGAATAAAATGACACAGGGAGAAAGTAGCATGAAATGGCGAGAAGACACATTGGAGGCAAAAAAGCGCGTTGTCATAAATGCTAGATATAATAAAATTTGTATATCCAAAACGATGGGCTAATTTTAGTTTTAAATTTTAGCACGACCCGGGAACTCCAGATCTAAGTTAACCTACATGAGGTTTCTACGAAACGCACTACAACGAATAAATTTATTTCTCTTCTTGCATAATCTAATTTTTCCTATTAAAAGTATTTGATTTTCTGTATTGAGGCCTTGGGATTTAGAAAATCTTCTTGGCTGGAACATGTCACTGGTGATGCTCCACGAATTGCTCTCTACCGAAGAGCTTTGATTTGAGCTCATTTTCTAACGAGCATTAAAAAGCATTGTGATTCGGAATGGCAAAACCTAGTAACTGCTTCCATGCCGCACGGTCAGACATGCGGAATAGGCTGGCTACAGCCGGTAGTCACCCCTTCGAAAGAATGGGAAACAGAATTTTGCCAAATTCGCTTGCAACTGTCGAAAATGTGTCTGCCCAGAGAGCATAAACATAGCTCACTGACATCGAAAGAAGTTCAGTGACGTGTTGCAATGTATACGGCTCTCCGTTCTCCGTTCCAATCATCTGAACTGTTTAATCGCAGCGCGCATATTCTGCCAGAAACAGATTGGCAGGCATCGTCAACGAGATGACCGTCATATTTAGCAGAACGATAAAAAACCAAATGCATGCTGTGGCACATCCAGATGGATCGAATTGGGCGCCATAGGAATTGAAATGGCCCCCTTTCAGATGTTACGGTTGCAACGAGTCTCTTGGACAAATCTTTGACCATGGTTCGTGCTTACGCCGAGAAATGTTCCATACATCCGTGCATTCCAGGGCAGCTGAGAATGATTTAATTTTCGTTTCAATGTCCGACGTGACCTGTCTGCAGCGGCCGCAATAAAAACGTTACGGGCTGTAGCCACCAATGTCTCCGAATACAGATTAAATTGCAAATTTATACTCAGTACCAAGGCGAATGCTATTGTTCGAACAACTGCTGGTATGTACCGTTGTTGCCGTTTGGCGCATAAATAACCGTTGTATTGGACTGCGTTGTGTTTGGGAGCTGTTGAAAGTTTTTGAAGAAGGGCGTTGTAATTACTTCACTGGAACGACCATTCGTCATTGCACTTCCATTCCTTCCATAGTAAAGAAGTGACAGACTGCTACTTCATGTTTCACGTTTTCGTGTTTCTCCCACACCCTACCATTTTTACGGAGCATATGATATCTTGGTTAGAGGTCTTACATTTATATTATTTTATTTGTGACATCATGACCACCATTTTTAAATCTAGTTGCATAGATGGCAGTCGTTGTGTGGTCATGTGTTCTGTAGATGGGCGTTCGGATGGGGACCAAGGGGGGTATCCACTTCCCACCGGCCTATAGTTTCTTATGTAGTTATTGTATGCACTTGCAAAAAGCTGCAGAACTTAATGAGCACCATGAAGAGACGCATGTCTTCACGAGGACACGAAGGAACAGCACATGTCAAAAGAGCAGGCGTGAAAACAGCACACCAAGAACAGTACAGTGACAAAACAGCTCAGGAAAAAAAACAGCACAGCGACAAAACAGCACAGAGAAAAAACAGCACTAAGAAAGAAGAGCGCCGAAAAAAAAACAGCACGCGTCAAAACAACACGGTGGGCAAAACAGCGTCAAGAAAAAACAGCACGACCACCAAAGAGCGCAGGGAAAAAATAACATGAAGGCAAAATAGCTCAGCGGAGTGCGGTGCGGAGCTGCTGGACGGGTGAGCGCTCATATCCATGACAGAGAACGGTAAATTAGAACACACACGGCCATGACCTTACCTTTGGAGCTAGCGAGTGCTCATTTTGCTAATTCATTAACAAAAAGGGTAGGCTCATCCACTGAGGGGAAGCGTTGCCTGAAGGGTGCATAAGGCAGAACTAGTGGTTATGTAGTCCTTGCTTGCTTGGCTTCCATGATCTAGTTTCTTTCTGTGTTGTGTAACCAGAACCTGAGCAACCGAGGGATAAAATGGCCCGGGCATCCGCTCTGCTGTGAAATGTCTCGGGTAGTTTGTTGATGTTTCTAGATAATTCTCTTCGAAGTGAAAGAAAAAGACCTGCTATATAAAATTTCTCTCAACAAATGCACGCTGAAGCAAGAATTTTCAGGTCAGCTGTGCAGCCCACTTCGCAAAGTAACATAACTGCCGGTCAGCATCAGACAACCAATGTGGAGCGTCCTGCTTAAACACAGAGGAACCTGAATATGTCGGTTCGGCCATTCCTGCCATCATTAAAAGCAAGCGTCCCATAGCGGATATTTTCAGTCTATGGAGACCCTGTAGCTCGTTCCAAACAAAATGGCTGAAGATTCAATTTCCGACAGCAAGAGTTTTGAAGAATAAGAACTTGAGGTACACCCAGAGCCCTACGTCGGGCGTATTTGCCAGAATTCAGCCCCATTATGGTCAACGCATTGAAGTGACGCCTCCGGAACAACATAAACGTAAGTCATTCCATTACCCGCCAGAAAAAGGTGGTTATTTGAGATCGCGAATATCACCCTACCGTTTTCCTTATTGAGTCTGTGAAACGAGCACTCGCTAACTAAAAAAAGGTCGCTGCCGTATGTGGTGTGATGTACTGTTTACGGTTATGGCTATAATACACCCCCCCCCCCCCCCCCTCTTCACAAAGTTCTGCGCATGCCCTTGGTTGTGTAAATAAAAATTAATCATAATAGAGAGCCATTGTTAGTGATAAACTGTTGTTATATTTTTGGGAAGCAGTCTAAACGCTGAACGGCCAAGCGAACACATTAGGCATTCCCACTGTAGTTTACCTTGATATCGGAATTCTGCGTGGTGAAAATTTCTGCGATGTTCGAAAAATTCTCGTATAATTTCTAATTGAGACCGAGTAACAGCACGCCTTAACACGTTTGGCCTGGATGTACCCGGAAGGTACTCGAAGTGAAAGCCCGCCAAGGGTTGTGTGGCAGCTTGAAACGAAGCATAGCGGGGTGTGGTTGACGGCAGCGGTAGTTTGAAATCTTGCCTTACATGACGTCACAATAAACTTGCCCGCACTCCTCTGGTGCTTTACGGAGAAGCCTCAAAATTCAATAGTAGGTTACGTCACTATTTTAAATGCTAGCGCAAAAACACTAGGCACGCTTCACGTACAGCCTATATAGATTTGAACCCTTGAATTTCGCGGAATTTTCAAAAAGTGGGGCAGTTGCCCTTAAAAGAAAAATTGCTGTGAGAAGTTTTCAACACGAACAGCCGATATTATTAAAAATATACATGTTAAAATATTCCATGAGGGTTTTGGTGAGCGCCGCCCTGGTTAGCTGGCTGCCTATCGTGCTCCGCTTTCACCTGCCCCTGGCCTAGTCCAGGGCTTCTCCCGCGCCTGGATTTCCTCTCCATCGATTCAGGAAGGCTTCCGAAGCACGTGGATACCACCAGCATCACGGCCCGCTGCCGAGCTGGCCCTCCAAGCGCCTCCAAAAGTTTGAAGCGGCGCGGCGCCTCGCTAACCCTAACGCGCCGCGCCTGCACCTCTGCAATGCAGCGTCTGACGAAGACCCTGCAGCCCAGACCATGGCCGGGCTAGAGGGGTGGTGGTGGTGGTGGTGAAAACTTTTATATTGTAAAAAAGAGTTTGGGAGCCACAGAGTGGCCCCGCTACATGGTCGGCGTCCCTAGTCCGGGACACCGCACGACGAGGCCCCGTCTCTCGCCCGTTTCACCAGAGCCCTTTGGGACTCAAG